>NC_134464.1:100789970-101121470 GCF_047948215.1 Lycorma delicatula | reverse complement strand
TCTAAATTTCAATGAAATTGATTGATTGAATTTTGAAGATTTTCGAGCCACAAAATTTTATACGTGAATTTTTTTTTTTTACTTCTTACATCTCAAAAGTAAATAAAATTCAATTCCACCGTGCAATTGAAAGTAATACAGTACTTTTTTCGGGAAAAAAATTTATTGACAATAAATATGCGAAGACTATAAACTAATAAAATAACAGTTAATTGAATCTTCAATCAATTTTTTTTATTCAAATTAAAATAATTTTTTAATATAGATTATTGTAATTAATTTAACCTATTTATCTTAAAAATATAACTTTACATAATTTATAGAATAAGTTACAAAGAAAGTTCTTGTTCCACAGGTTATAACAGTGAAATAGGAGCGTGATATAAAGCAATATAAAAAATTTAATTAAAAAATATATATCTAGAATTGAAACATAAGTTTGACAACATTTAAAGAGAAAGTTTTGAAATATTTTTCTGGTTTAAAATCAAAACTGATTTTGTCTTTAATTTTTTAAATCTAATTCTTATAAAATTGAAAAATATTTTTACGTCCATTAAATAAATATTATTTAAGCTCTAAAATAAATATTTCATATAAATTTTATACTATCTAATCTAACTTTATATGATGCATTGGTGTGTGGACATCCGCGTCGGTTTTACAGCACGTGAGTTGATTTCATATACTAATAATAATAATAATAACAATGCGTTTTTAAAAATATATTGTAAAATTTTAAACCACTTCTGTATTCTATATGCATCTCTACCACATCCACATTTTTAATTATGTTATGTATTATACTCGTTATCAGCCTTCCGTTGAAGAAACTGTAGTATTATACGACCGTATCAGAAATCTTGCAATAGGAACGTACACGCTGAGTTAAATATCTTCATTCTTTACCCAAGCATAAAAGCATTGATAAAAATACCGTGTAAAAGAAAAAAAATCTGATTTGGACACCACATGACTTCCTTGTATTAAATAACATATACACATATTTTTTAAATGAAAAGTACATACAGTTTTATTTCATTAATAACTTCCGTTTTTTCTATTCATATATTTTTTTTATTGTTATTATTGAATATTATTTATCGTAATTTTTTTTTACAATCCAAGCTTAATAATAGAAATTAATAAACCGATATATTTAAATTTTTAAAAATTAAGACAAAAAGAAATGAAATTTGATTCGAACCGATGTGCCTACTCCTTCTAAGATCCAAATATATCATTAATTAAAATTTTATTTGGCTATAACTCTGGAACCATTGAAAATAAGTATATATCGTTGAAGTATATATCATATATCGTTGAAAAGCTCTCGATGAGGGCTTAGTACTGTAGTTAAAAAAGTCCAAAATCCAAATGTTTTTAGATTTTGGAGACTTTAGGTCCAGTTGATTCCAATCAAACGGGGAGGTGCACAACTAGATGTTACAACAGCCCTAAACCCAAAATTTCAACATTCTACGGCTAATTAGTTTTTAGTTATGCGAGATACATACGTACGTGTACAGACGCCGAAACTAATCAAAATGGATATTTCCGTTGAACCCTGAAAACCTAAATTTTTCACGGTCACAATACTTCCTTTACTTCGTACAAGGAAGTAAAAAAAAATATTCATTTCTAATATTAATAATACAATTTATTAAAATGAAGCCATCTTTTTTAAATTTAAAAATATTTTTCAGCATTCAAATTATCGATTTTGCGAGGAGTTTTAGCATACCTTAAAGGTACCAGGTTCAAACCACGGTCAGACATCTCGTAAACGGTCAGACATCAGCAAATGTAGGTGTCTACCGAGGCATTTACATCGGTGGCATCCCAACGAGTCCTGGCTTATTACTATGAGATGTAAAAAGTAGAGTGCGAAAGACGACCCCTTTCTAGGAACGGGAGGGGGTGTGTGGCGACTAGAAGTGTCTTAAGGCGGGTGCCTTTCCCTACGGGATTGGGATGATGATCAATTAAAATAACTATTTAATTTTAAATTTTATATACCTTTTTTATATAATAAAATTATTTTACTTGTGATAAATTTTACTCATAAATTTAATCAATATAAAAAAACACTGTAAAATAAAATATGAGTGAATCTAATACCGTAGAATTACAAATGGCTCTAATGCGCTTTGAAGAGACTACTGCCCAATCACAGTTCTCAAATGGGAATTAAATATTTATTAATTCACAAACTTATATTTACAAGTTACTTTCATTTCTAGATTTATTTTTAAACACACTTTTAGTTATACATCCGTTATGATATCTCTTCCTTATGACATCTCTAACCCAAATAAATTTTAAAAATCATTTATTAAATTTGAAAATTAGATAAAGAATTTTAACAAAAGTTGATATGAATTTATTCACCAGAAATAGCAATTTGAATGATTGGCACTGAACAAGGAATGCTTATGTTTATTTATTAGTTTTTATGTAAGCTTCCTCTTCAGAATGATAATTATATTTTTTTGGCATTTACTTGGTTAGGATGAACTTATTAGGAAAATAATTTTTAAATGCATTCGATAAAACGGAATTTTTTTTTATTTATACGCTTAGAATGCAATTCAGCATTTTCAACGGACGCTGAAAAATATTTATTTGGTAATTCAGTTCTTATTTCAAACAATAAACGGAAATTTCACCCTTCTATTAGCAAAACTTTTATTTTTAATATTTTCCAGTAACTCCGGAAATATAAGGTAGAGGCCAACACCGAACACACACGGACATATACGAACATTAACATCCGGAAAATTTTATATCCGGTTTTTTTTTTGTTTTTGGGTTCCTTAGTTGTTAATATGTCAAGATCCGATGAAAACCGCATATGCTAAAATTGAACCGATTACAACAATATTTTTCCTTCTAGAGCTATAGCTCTGCTGTAGCGATATCCAGACGGAAGTAAAAATTGTAAACAAATTCAATGAAAAAGTTTTTAATTTAAAAACTAGGTCTTCAATTTTGAAAGGACCGATGGTTTTGTAATTTACTCGCTTTTATTGAATGTTTAGTACAATGTTCTTGGAGGACAAAAATTAAAATAAATAAAGTCGGAAACAATTTTTAGTACGAATATATATATATATATATATATATATATATATATATATAGTGTTTTTTTTGAAGATTTTCTTAGGGCTAATAAGTTACTGGTAGTAAGTTAAACATACATATTATGTTATAACTATTTCATACAATAAATAATTAACTGGTTATGAGTAAAATAATATTGTTTAACGCTGAATAATAGCGACGATATTGCATCTAACAACCGAATAAATAATAACCGGCGTCAAAAGAGGTTCAATTGTTCCTGATTTTACACAGGGAAAAGTATTATATGTGTAACGAAATATTATTGTGTAACGATAAAATAAATAAATAAATAAGTTTTTTTTTAAGTTACAAAATACATTCATTAATAGATTAAGATAAAAAATAAATATTAACTGAAAAAAGTGAATATACATATTAGTACACACTTAATTAGGTACGTTCAATATAAATTACTTTTATATGTTAACCTATAAGTAACGCCTACAATTTTTTATTCACGTAAAAGTACAGTATATAAACATTATTATAAAATTTAATTATTTTCTTTATGTAAACAGTCACTTTTAGAAAGTAAAAAAAAAATAAAGAATCAATTTAAAAAATGTTTGCAGCGTTCGTTTTTTATATTTTTCCTAGTTTATCGTTTTTCATTTTTTCTTGTTTCTTTCTTTTTTTTGCTATTTAATGAAACATGTTTGTGATATGTTACAACCCACTCAGTACGGTTTCTATTTTTTTTTCTATTAGATTTTAATGACAATCGACATGGAAATTCTTATCTCATTTAGACTTCCTGTAACAGTTAAAATAAAATATAGGTAGAATGATTTTTAATTTGCAGTTAGAATTCATTCTAAAAGATATAGTACTGCCTGAAGAGTTTAACACACGCGTGTGCACGTACACACGCATTACTGGAATTTAAACAATTAGCAAAGTAGATGCAAAAAATTACATTTTTATTTTATTATTATTATTATTTTGAATATTAACTTTAATTTATATTTTTTAATATTAACTTTAACAAAACTGTACAAGAAACTTATTTTCCGTAAAAATTCCGTAATTTTATCTATGGCATATCTCTACCTAAAACCGCTAGACCGAAATATTTGGGGATCTATGTCGATAAACAACCGATTTAAAACTAACTTGTTTCGTAAAACATTTCGTACTAATTATAAGCCGGTCTTAATTTTTATATTATAAAAATTCCAATTTCCATAAAAATGAATTTTGTAATAGGTTCCTTTGTGTTCAGTGTTTGCTAAAAAAAAACTACTTTACTCGTCTTTGTACGGTAGCTTATTTTTTGTAAATGAGTTGTTAAAATAAAATTCAATTTATTTTATAAACTTCATTACGAGAATTATTTAACTACATCTCTTTTAAAATACAGCCTGTACCACGAAGAGAAATACGCTTTTGATTTAGTATTATTCGTCTATTCTACCCACCGATTCTTTTGAAACTTTATAGAACTTTTAATGAAGGTTCTAAAAATGTTTGTGAAAATCTCAACTTTCTAGGATTTATAGAAACAAAATGGCGGCTTTCAAATAAAAATATCAATTTAAGATAAACCACATTTTTATTCATTACAAAATAGCTGGTAAAAATTATTAAAAATAGATATAGAACAGCTATTCAAATTAATAATTAGTCATAACCATAACTAATTATCTTAACTGTTTTTAATTATTCTAGTTCTAATTATCAAGTTTTTAACCATTTGTACCAGCTAATTTATAATCAATAAAAAAATGTGGTTTATCTGAAATTGATGTTTTTATTTAAAATTCACCATTTGGTCCTATAAATCCTAGAAGATTGAAACTTTCACAGAAAATTTTTGAAACCTTTGTTTAAAGGTCTTCAAAATGTTAATAACGTCCGTCGAGGAATGGGCAAGTGATAATAAATAAAAAAAAACGTACATCTCTTCGTGGAACACTCTGTATAATTTATCAACGGTTCAAAATATTATTTTACAAAAAATTATGCAATAAAACACAAACAGATCACTGTTTGAATCAGTTATCTCAGTAACCCTATAATTAAGACAAATTTATTTTTTTAAAGAACGTAATAAAACTTCTTCAATAACTTATTTTATATTTTTTTCTTCAAAATAATATAATCTACTTTACAGTTCTAATTTACATCTAAAACCATTCAAACAATCTCAATTTAAAAAAAAAAAATAAACGAAATATTTAAACCAAATTTAGGGGATTTTTGCGATGAATGGTACTTATAGGTTCTCAACTATAAAAAGTTGGCAAAACGTGTATAAATTTCTCGGCTATTTCCTTGATTGAATTTTTTATTTTAAATATCCCATAAGTCTTTTATGTATTAATGACTTAATTACTCAATATTTGGAATAAAATTGCGAAAAAGATCACATTGATTAGTAAAAGCATTCGTTCAAATTTTACCCATTCGATAGAAAGCTCTTTATACAAAATTGAAAAAAGAAAAAAAAACAGATAAAATATCAGAAGTTACATTAAAAATTTATATGTTTAAGTCAGTTCTCAGAAGACCCCATTTTTTAAAAATTCTATGTCGTGTACATTAATTCTAGAATCAATTGGATTTTCAATCTTGAAAAAAGTTTAAAAATAATGATATTTTAAGTATGAGTCCCATTCAAGACCCTTGTTTATGAGGTTTGAAATTTATTATTGAAGTAAATAATTACTTCAGTAAGTTGGCTTGATTTATTGATATGTTATTAAACAATTTAAAAAAAAATATATATATATATAAATTCAACATTTTTCATCGAGTTTTTGAGATATGAAGCCTAAACTATATATTACACGGCTGACCAAAAAGGAGTGTAATGTATTTAGGGTGTATGTTTCTTTCACAGTAACAGCTCAACGGGTGAACCGATTTAGATTATGACTCCGGGTTGGAATCGTCACGTTACCGGGTATGTCATAGGCTCTATATTTATATATGTACATAATAATAAATTATATATGTATATCTATATATATAAAAGTGTTAAGTTCGTCTGTGTACGGCTTCAAAAACTCAAAATGTTCTGCACCGATTCAGCTGAAATTTTAGCATGCTATATAACCCGCATCAAAGATTGTTATCATCTATTTTTAATTTGTACATTTTTAATTTGGAAATGTAAACAAAGGAAAACCAATCAGATCAATGCAAGATGGCCGCTGTCAAACACAACGACCAAATTTCTATGAATTATATTTAACAGCTAAAACATCTGTATTTTATTAAGAAAAAAAAAACACGATAAAAAAATTTTAGCACGATATATAACCCGCATCAAAGTTTGTTTTCATTTATTTTTAATAAATCTATTTTTAATTTGTACAGTTTTTTAATAAATAAGAGGCTAATAAATCAGATGGAAATGTAAACAAAGGAAAACCAATCAGATCAATGCAAGATGGCCGCTGTCAAATACAACGACCAATCACAAAGAGCCCGTATGGCCGTTGCCAATGTAAACAAAATCACAACTGATTAAGTAACAAATTTCTTTGAATTATATTTAACAGCTAAAACATCTGTATTTTATTAAAAAAAAAAAAAACAAAAAAAAAAACACCAAAACAAAAAGAAAAGCCACCTAGAAGGATGACTTACAGTAAATAAATTAAAACACCCAACTTTCTTATAGCCCAGATAGATTTAAGACTATGCAAACAAAAAAAGTCGAAATAACGAAATACACAGAAAATAATATCACTACATAATGACCAAAAAATCCTTTGTTATGTTATTTCTTACATATAGATGACCAAACAATCGTTTTTTGGTCGTTTAGCGTTCTTTGCTATGCAAAAGCAAAGAACAAAATTCACAAATAGTAGCACTGAAACCATACAACTAAGTATTCGTTTTTTTTTTTGTTTTTTCTAACCTCCGAAACCACCGTTATGCATCGCTTCAGATGATGATATGAATGATTTATAGCGTATGAAAATGCCATGCCTGACCGGGATTCCAACTCGGAACCACCGGATTAAAGTCCGAGACGTTACCACTCGCGCCACGGAGGCCGGCAAACATATTCGTTAGGAGCCGAATAAAAACACGACTTACCAATATGGCGTTGTGTGTCAAACCAATTTTATACGGACTATAATTACTTTTAATACGCGAAACCCTTTGCAGTGATTGAACATTAACTTAAACCTCTTCAAAAATTATTCCTTTTGAACTAAGCCGCATTTTGATATCATTGTTTTTCTATAACACGGTTGGAATTCTTTTCGTTTAATGATAAGAAGCGTTGTCGAAGACAATAACTGAATTCTCTTCCAAAGGACATAATACACCGCTAAACTATTTCTAAATAATTCAAATTCGTGAAGTTTTTTTACGAATCGCGTTTTTATCAAAATCTCACCTTTTTCTCAATTGACCTGCGGGGTTTTGTTTTATTTGGAGACCGTAATTCATTAGTAGATTCATACTCGAGAATAACGTTGTACACTGAAGCAGCACAACTTCTACTTACGTTAGCAGTTTATTAACATCTGAAATCAACGCCGTTTGATTATTCTGTAATTTGTAAGCATTACTCTGCTTTTGTAAGCATTTAAAATGATGTGTTTTTTCACACGACTTAGGACTTTTTTTCGCAGCCCACAAATCTTTATATATAAAAATGTTAAGTTCGTTTGTGTACGCTTCAAAAACTCAAAATGTTCTGCACCGATTGAGCTCAAATTTTAGCACGATATATAACCCGCATCAAAGATTGTTTTTATCTATTTTTCGCATCAGTCACATACCCGCGACCGCGAGAAAACAGTTTTTTTAACGGTCAGCTGTGTACCAGTGACCGCGCCATCTGCCGGAAGCGAGGGGAAGACTCGCCATACTAGCTAACGACAACCGCAGTCACATGTGAAACAATACCTGTTCCCAATTACATTGTTTATTAACAAAAAAAACAACGTATCCACATGCATCTGATTCAGATTATTATACAATCTGAATTAAATATTCACTTTAATCGAGGTACTTTTGTGTAATCGTGTCGTGATTGAGCTGCGCCTTTCACCAAGCTCTGAATTTATTAGAAAACGACCAACAGTGGGATATATGTATTAATGACGCGTGCAACACTGCACATCCAAACCAAATTCGCGCATTATTCGCAATTATATTGACCGCTTGCTTTCCTTCATCTCCAACAGAGTTATAGGAAAGATATCGATCGCATATGGCTGAGGTTATTTTGCATAGAGTACGCCTAGAAAATATCAATATGACCGTGGAATTTACAGAAGGCATTTACAACGAAGCATTGATAAATATTGAAGACAAGTGCTTAGCTATTGCAAATAAAGTTCATAGTCAATCGGGAATGCCGGCACCCACCCGAGCTGCGATTGCTTCATTTGATGTGGATTTACGCCGTGAACAGAATTACAACATCGGTGATCTTCAGTCATATGTCCAATCAACCAATCCCAAATTAACGCGTGAACAGAAATTAACGCGATCATTTGCATTTATGATCGCATAATGCAAATGATAAATGACGGAGTTGACCTTCTTGGATGCGCCAGGAGGAACTGGGAAAACATTCCTCATTAGATTGGTTCTAGCAACGGTTCGATAAAAAAATGACAATTATCCTGTTGCGGAATATTAATCAGCCAAAACTCTGCAACGGCACGCGACTTGCAGTTAAGAAATTGATGAATAACGTAGTGGAAGCAACGATTTTAACGGGGCCTTTCAGAGATGAAGATGTCCTCATTCCTCGAATACCCATGATCCCGACCGATACACCATTTTAATTTAAAAGATTGCAATTCCCAATTCGATCGGCATTTGCAATCACAATCGATAAAGCTCAAGGTCAATCTTTAGAATTGTCTGGTTTAGCTTTAGATGCGGATTGCTTCTCACATGGGCAACTGTATGTTGCGTGTTCCCGAGTCGGCAAACCAGATAGCCTTTATATCTACGCAGACAGTGGAAAAACAAAAAAATATTGTATATCCAAAAGTATTGCAAAATTAAACTTCTATGAAACGTATGCTTTGCTTTGTTTCTCATTTCTCATCCATGCAACCACAATGTGCTACAGCGAAGCGTGGCGGGTAGAGTTAGTAATTAAATCAATTTAAAAAATTAGAAAAAAGATTATATTTTATACAAATAAACTATCCCCAAAATTGTCGTCACCCGCATGTTTTTCAATCATCCTATATTAAAGAACAATATTTTTTTTTGGGAGTTATGATTTTAATTTTTAATATTTATCTATTGTAATTTAATTTTGAATATATCCCTAAATCTGAATGACGTAAAATTTCGGAATTTTAAATAACTTAATAAGTACTTTCATTGTATTAAAACTCAATTTTCTACGACGATTATAAAAAAGTCAAAAATTCAATAGTTAAACAACCTCTCGCTGTTTTCTAATTTTGACCAAAATTTAATATCATCAGTCAATATAGAAATCTTTTTAGTTATTTTCAAAAAATGTATGTTAATTCATTCCGAAGACATTAGTCAAATTACAAACACACCTGTATATTTAGTACGTACATAGATTTTTCGAAAAGTTTTTAACTTGTTTACTTCCTTGTACGAAGTAAAGGAATGATTGTGATCGCGAAAAATTTCGGTTTTCAGAATTCAATGGAAATACTCATTTTGAACATCCCTGAATCCATTTTCACTAATTTCGGCGTGAAGTCTGTACATACGTACGTACGTATGTATCTTGCATAACTCAAAAATTATTAGCCGTAGGGTATTGAAATTTTGGATTTAGGACTCTCCAATGGATTTTTGGACTTTCTCTTAACTGCAGTAATCAGCTTTCATTGAGAGCTTTTCAACGATATATCATAAGTGGTACTTATTTTCATCGGTTCCAGAGTTATAACCAAATAAAATTTTAATTAATTAAATATTTGGATTTTACAAGGGGAAGGCACATCGGTTCGAATCCGATTTCATTTCGTTTTTTTTTTAACTTTTTTTTTTTAATTTAAATATATTGATTTATTAATAATTAGTAACTTCTGATTGTAAAAAACGTTTTACCATAAATAATTATTCAATAACAACAATAAAAAAAAGAAAAAATAACAGAAGTTATTAATGAAATAAAATATTATTATATACTTTTCATTTTAAAAAAAAAATGTGTATATGTAATTTAATCGGCGTATAAGGAAGTCATGTGGGGTCTACATCAGATTTTTTAAAAATATTTTTGGGAATAAGTTGGCTTTGAAACGTCGACAATTACAAAAACTCTGTATCCAAAATTTTCGCTGATTGCTATACTTTCTTTTTATAACTATTCTCCTTCAATCTTCAAAAATAAGAATTACGTAAATTTATATAAAAAAAATATAAAAAATTTATTGCAGTTTCAATAACAATAAATTAAAAATCATTTAGCCAATTTGTTGAGTTCAGAGATAGAAATATCAATATATTCCCAAAATATGCAAGTTATATGCCGATACTAATTGCATCGAAAGTACGATAAATTGTAGCGGTTACGTATGAAAGATTTTTTTCAATCAATTTATCATTAATAATGAAAACAAAAAAATTGATTTGAGCAACGGAAATTTTTTATTTATAAATTTTTATAAAAAAATATATTAATGAAATTATGAAAATAATAAATATAAAACAGTAAAAAATAAATATTTTTGGATGTCAGATGAATTGATGATATGTCATATGTCTGATGATAGAAGGTACGTTTATAATTTATGCAAATCCACCGTAGCCGTGAGGATGTGATTTTCCCTTAGCATGTCCATGAATACCATGTTTACCACCATGGTTGATATGGAATTCATATTGTGAGTGTTTTTTGTCTGTAAAAGAAAGAACATTTTTTTAACTTAAATTTTCACATAAAAATTAAAAATTTTCAAATACATGTATATAAAGCAAACGATATAAATTCCTTCTGAATATACTAGTAATTTTCAAGTATCTTACACCAGACTTCTTAAAAAAGTAAACAGTGAACCGATTTCTTGTCGTCTTCTTCACTAAGCGAAAAATATTATTACATATCATCATGTCAAGCACGCAGAAATACAAGTTATATTCATCACAAGTGATACATTTATTTTTTTCACCGCATGAACTGACAGTTTAAAGAATATCCTTACTATCAGGAAGAGCAATCCTGGTACTTCTTTTATTTCAGTTGTTTTACATGAATCGCGGTTATAGAAATACTGGAATAGAGTGTGTATCCCAAATTAATGCACTAGTGTTTATACTGATTCAAGATAGCTCTCAGTAGGGCACATATATAGAAAAAATTATTAGTCGTAGATTTTTCAAATTCTCTCCGTTCCTTATTCGTTTAAATATAATTTTGAGATATTTTAAACGTCGGTAGCACTGAAAATAGTTGGTCCGGTGAGGAAAACATCATTTTATTAATTAAATTGAATTTGTTGCTCTTGTAAAAATGATTTAATGATGTTGAGATAATGATTATATTAAGCGATAAACAAAGGACTTACGTCGTATGTACAAACTATTTTGTCTATTTATTTATCTTTTTAAATTTTTCATACTTTTACTTTTATAATAAAAGTATTTTTTCTGATTTTAAAAACGTAATAATTTTATATCTACGTGGTAATTTGTCCAAAAATAAAATAAAAAAAGTTAATGAATAAAAAATATAAAAATAATAATAATAAAAATGATGTAAAATAGCGCTTTTAAAACAGTAATGTTTTTAATTTTTTTCTTTTTTTTAATAAAAGATATAACACTATTTTTACTTTTGAAATAGATTCATTCCAAATAATATTAACAGTTAATTTGGTTTATTGATAAAAATATAATTAATAAAGAATTATTCAGATGAAATATACAAAGAAAGAAAACTCCATCGAGTTAGTTTAATACTAAAACAAGTCATCGTAAATCAATTGATTCAAAGTCGAGGGTCTTAGGTTAAAATTCTAGTAAAGGTAGTTACTTTTAATGGGATTTAAATATCAGATCGTGGATACCGGTGATGATTGGAGATCAATTAACCACACTTCTCAGGAATGGTTGGCCTGAATCTGTTCAAGACTACACATTTACCGGTACATTTATAGTTACACTCCAATCGATAATGACTTTTTAACTGCTGATGCGACAATAAATAAAAATATATTAAGAATAAAAATAAAAGAAAAAAGTATATTAAAATATGTAATTTAAAAAAAAGTAATTATTAAAGAAATTTACAAAAATAAATAAAATTTCTGTTTGACGAAAGAGATTGATTTTTAAAATTTTTTAATTCTCAATATTGATTCTAAAGGGTAAAAACACATTCTCAATTAAAAAGTTTAATTTTTTACGAGATGAAATAAAATTATTTCAGAGTACATAATTTTAGAAAACATTATCCTCAATAGTAAAATTCCAAGATATTTTTTTTTATTTTGTTTTTGGATCTATTTTTAATCAATAGCTAATTTTTTTTTCTAAAAATGATTGAAGGCTAGATAAGTTATACATCGCTGTTATACAGACAAAAAACATTCTTATCCTCATAATTATTTTTAAGGTAATTTTTAACTTTAAAAATAAGAAATTATTTAATTTTGAAAGAAGCTAATAAAAAACTAATCATTAATATTTCTCTGTAAAATACAAGATAATTAAAGTATAAAAAAATAAAAATATATAGAAGATTCATTTAATAAATGAAAAAGATTATTTAAAAATAAAAATACTTACGGATAGTTTGGTAGCTATTAGCAAAATGTTCTGCTGAGGTAACTGCAGCAAGTACAGCGACAACGAGAAGAACAATCAACTGTCAATGGAAAAATTAAAAACAAAAAATTACACCGGTAAAATACCGTTTTTAAAAATAATATCTTATTTACCTTTACAACACCTGTAAAATAACCTTTTTTTTCTAGCTGATTTAATTACCACAAAAACATGAATTTTAAGAGAGATTCGAATTTTGAAATTTCAGGATTCGAAACTGGAAACTTACAGATGGATGACGGGAGACACTACTCTTTTATTATAAAAACCATAAATTTTTATTTTTTAATAGGGAAAAGTTAATTTTTATAAAAAAATGTATTTGCTTATAAAAATTTTATTTGATAATAGTTTGTTCTTTGAAATTTTATAAATTTATTATTTTTGTTTATCCATTCACTTCAACTAACAAATATTTTCTACTGAAGAAAATATACAGTATTGTAAACTAATATTTGAAAAGATAGCTAACAGGCAAACTTCCTCTTTGGTAGAAATAATTAAGAATTAATTATACTAATTTAAAAGAAAGCCAACTTACAGAGGCTGATAAATACTTTGTAATCAAACTGTAATGTGTAATCACTTTATTTTGTATATATGTTATTTAATTATGTGATTTTCAACAAAAAAATGATTTCTCAGGACGGATAAACCTACTCCTTAATTAAATTTGTGGAATCTAAGACTAGTGTCTTATTCTACAAAATAAAAAATTTTGAAAACGACACCTCCAAAAATTTCAAAATGGCAGCCATCTTAATTTTATAATCTTCAATATCTTTGTAATTATTTATTTGATCAAATTTTTACTTATTACAAAATTTATTAAGCATTTTATTTTGAACAAAATTACACTCATTTGTAAAAATCTGTTGACAAACAATCGAGTTATAGCAAATAATTAACCCGGGATTACGCACCGTAACGCAAGCGGGTAATTGTTAATTAATTTACTATTATTATTAATTATTAATAATTTTTATTACATTTAGTGGAGGAAATAAAAACAGGCAAAAAATTATCAACTTCCATTGCGGTGCGCAAGCGTACTGCCGATTAATTCGGCGGGTTAAGCAAAATAGGACTTCTGTAGATATGAACTTTTTTTGCTCATTTTGGTGTCCTGAATCAGAACCTGAAATTCAGGGAATACGTCGCGGAAAATCCCGTTTATATATATACGAAAATATATAAGAAAGTTAGTATAAAATTTATAAAACAGAAAATTAATTTAATGAGCATTGTACTGAATGAACTCATTAAAAGGATAATTTAAATAAATAAAGAAACCAATTATAAATTGTACGCTAAAAATAAATGAAATAAGATTACAAAGGATGGATAATATATGGAAAATATTACAAGCGGTTATCTCAAGGAAGTCATTTTACAAAAAACTTTTTTTAAAAAGTCAGTTTACAAAAAAAATTCGAAATTAAAAAAGTATAGTTTTTTAAAATATATTTTAAATTGTAGCGGTATATAAAAATATGGATAAAAAAAGCCCAGAAAAAATATAAATAAATTCTATTATAAAATAATATTAATAAAATTTGAAGGAAAGAGATCTTAAAAAATAAAATAAACCAGGAGGTCCCGGGTTCAAATCCTGGTCAGGCATGACATTTTTTCATACGCTACCGGGCTAACGACCGTAGTTGTTGTTGCCCGCTTTTTCATAATGAAAAATAAATAAAAAATAAAAACTTATAGTAAATTCTTATAGAACTATGTTGGTTGAACATTTATTAATATATCAAGATTAGATTAATTAATTTAATAATGGAAGGAAACGTAGAATATAAAAACTGGAAGGAAAACGAAGCTAAATGAAATTAAAATATATGAAACAAATAATTAATGAAATAGAATGTAACATTAAAAAAAAAATTATTTTAAGTACATTTCAAAAGATAGAATTCTTGTTTAGTTTTTATTTAACGAAAGATTATATCTTAGAAGTCTTTAAAAAAAAATTTTACTTTTTGTCGTACAATAAAATATATTTAAAAAGATCAAATACATTCCACTAATTTTTACTTTAATAATAAAGAGATTTTTTTTTAACTCAAAAACTCTAATTCAATTTTATTTAAAGAAAAATTATATCTTATTTAATTCTATAAATTTTATGTATTTATATAAAAAAAAAAATACATACCTTGAAAGCGTACATTTTTAATAATAATATACAAGTAAAGCTTACTACAAGTAAGATATTCTAGTTAAGATATCAGAACTGTTAATGATGTAGATTAAACAAACCGAAACTGTTTATATACAAAACGAAAAATGTAGGTACCATTTGAAGGGAAATAATTGTGTCCTTGTTGGACCAATTAACGAATAAACAAAATAAAATAGAAATGACAAAGAAATAGGTGGGGGAGAGAGAGAGAGAAAGGTAAATAAAGAGAGAAAGAGAAAAAAAGAAAGGGAAGAAAAAAGTAAAAATGGTTGAATAATTTTTACGTTTAACAAATTATTTCTTAATCTTAAACTAATGATTGTTAAGTTCGATTAAAAGATAGTGAATGGTAGCACACGTCTTACGTGTGTGTGTGTGTGTGTGTGTGTTTCTGTCTGTGCTCGCACGCGCGTCTAAGTGTTAAAAGAGGGGCGGGTATTATGGTAGTACAGTAACCGTTAAGTTTTTCATCATTACTTTTAGATGATATCTCAATATTTTTGTAATAAGCTGATAATTACAATTGCATTACATGATTACAGTATTTCATTAAATTACAATTACGTTCATTATTTTACTTTTATCCTACTTATTAATAAAATATTAGGAAAAAAACTAGAAAATAACATTTAATCTTACAATGTAACACTTACCGATAATAATAACATTCGTGTAAAAGTTACATATAATATACATATTACATAATAATTTCTGGGACTTATATCCTGCGTTAAATCATGACAACATGTAACTAAACATTATCTTAATTTTAATATTACAATTTGTTTAAATATTATACGTTTAGCTACTTAATAATTCACAATTAAAATTATTAAAAAATAAAAATAAGAAAACAATCGTGTGTTTGCCATTAAAAGTGACAATTTACGGTATTTTATTTTTTTTATTTCAATAAAATTTGTATAATAAAATATTCATTTAAATAGAACAGAATTTAATATTTAAATATGTTAATAAATTTTTATTATCATTTTAAGTACATTATTTAGATATTTTGCTATTTTTTTTTCTAAAGTTCGATATTTATGATCTAATAAAAAATATATAACTCAGATATATTATTAACAAGTATTTAAGTTTGTGTAAAAGTAAAATAATTTTTATATTACGTTATTTTAATATTATCGAATAAACTAAAACAAATTAAAAAATCATTAATTTTTTCTAAATCTAAACGATTTTTTTATTAAATCTAAATTTAAAACAATAATTTGTTTCAATACTTTTATTTAAAGTCGCATCCAATTAAAATCATTAATGGGTTATCAGTGTAATGTAACTGTACGGTAAATTTATAATCTTGAACAAACACAGGCCGACCATTTCTGAGGCACATGGTTAATTGAAATCCAACCACCAAACAACACCAGTATCCCACAATCTAGTAATCAAATCCGAATAAAATCAACTACCTTTATTAGGATTTGAACCTGAGAACTTCCACTTTAAAACCAGCTGATTTATGACGACGAGTTTATAATTAGACCAAACCGGTGGGTAACAATAATTTGTTTATTACAGATATTATATTATTAATATCTAATTTTGTTAAAAACGGCCTGAAATTTACATTTGCTAACTACTCTTTTTTTTTCTTATTTAATTGCAAACTTTTTCCAAAATTTTTAAATGTTTCGTATTGTTGTTTGATATTTTGTACATTTATCCTTTCTTGTACGAAGTACAATAAAGTATTGTAATCGCGAAAAATTTCGGTTTTCAGATTTCAACGGAAATATCTATCTTGACCATCCCTGAATCCATTTTGACTCATTTCGGTATGACGTCTGTACGTACGTACGTTCGTATATGTGCGTAAGAATGTAACTCACATAACTCAAAAACGATTAACCGTAGAATGTTTAAATTTTGGATTTAGGACTGTTGTAACATCTAGTTGTGCACCTTCCATTTTGATTGCAATCGACTGGACCAAGTGTTTAAAAAAGCCCAAGTTTCAAAAAAATTGGATTTTGTATTTTTCTTATCTGCAGTAATAAGCCCTCACTGAGAGTTTTTCAACGATATATCATAAGTAGTACTTATTTTCATTGTTCCAGAGTTATAGCCAAATAAAATTTTAATAAATGAAATATTTTGATTTTACAAAGGGAAGGCACATCGGCGAGAATCCGATTTTTTTTAAACTTTATTTTTTAATTTAAATGTATTGATTTACTAGTAATTGAGGAGTGTTTGTAAAAAAACTGTATAAGTGCCAAAATCAAAATTTTTCAGAAACAAGATAAAAAACACTACAAAATTACAATTGCTTTTTTTATATTGGAAAGTTTTATTTTAATAATACGTTATTGAGCCAACTAATATACATTATTTAATAAAAAAAAAATGTGTAATATTTATGAAAAAGGTTAGAATAATATTCTAACAATATTATAAATAAATATAATATTTTTAGAATTATTAAAATTTTCTTTAGATCCAGTTATATCTAGTGTCATTTCACTAAGAAAAAGAAAGGCGTTTTGATATTTTGTTAATAATCAGAATTTTGAAATTCTGTAACTTTTCTATAACTTTTTTTTAGGGGAATTTCCGTCAGACTTCAAAAAAAGTGTTATAGTCATCATACCAAAGAAAGCAGGGGCACATAAATGTGAAGAATACAGAACAATTAGTTTAACTAGTCATGTATCAAAAATTTTAACTAGAATTCTATACAGAAGAATTGAGAGGAGAGTGGAAGAAGTGTTAGGAGAAGACCAATTTGGTTTCAGGAAAAGTATAGGGACAAGGGAAGCAATTTTATGCCTCACATTAATAGTAGAAGGAAGATTAAAGAAAAACAAACCGACATACTTGGCATTTATAGACCTAGAAAAGGCATTCGGTAACGTAGACTGGAATAAAATGTTCAGCATTTTAAAAAAAATTAGGGTTCAAATACAGAGATAGAAGAACAATTGCTAACATGTACAGGACGAAACAACAACAGTAACAATTGAAGAACATAAGAAAGAAGCCGTAATAAGAAAGGGAGTCCGACAAGGATGTTCCCTATCTCCGTTACTTTTTAATCTTTACATGGAACTAGCAGTCAATGATGTTAAAGAACAATTTAGATTCGGAGTAACAGTACAAGGTGAAAAGATAAAGATGCTACGATTTGCTGATGATATAGTAATTCTAGCCGAGAGTAAAAAGGATTTAGAAGAAACAATGAACGGCATAGATGAAGTCCTACGCAAGAACTATCGCGTGAAAATAAACAAGAACAAAACAAAAGTAATGAAATGTAGTAGAAATAACAAAGATGGGCCACTGAATGTGAAAATAGGAGGAGAAAAGATTATGGAGGTAGAAGAATTTTGTTATTTGGAAAATAGAATTACTAAAGATGGACGAAGCAGGAGCGATATAAAATGCCGAATAGCACAAGCTAAACGAGCCTTCAGTAAGAAATATAATTTGTTTACATCAAAAATTAATTTAAATGTCAGGAAAAGATTTTTGAAAGTATATGTTTGGAGTGTCGTTTTATATAGAAGTGAAACTTGGACGATCGGAGTATCTGAGAAGAAAAGATTAGAAGCTTTTGAAATGTAGTGCTATAGGAGAATGTTATAAATCAGATGGGTGGATAAAGTGACAAATGAAGAGGTATTGCGGCAAATAGATGAAGAAAGAAGCATTTGAAAAAATATAGTTAAAAAAAGAGACAGACTTATAGACCACATACTAAGGCATCCTGGAATAGTCGCTTTCATATTGGAAGGACAGGTAGAAGGAAAAAATTGTGTAGGCAGGCCACGTTTGGAATATGTAAAACAAATTGTTAGGGATTTAGGATGTAGAGGGTATACTGAAATGAAACGACTAGCACTAGATAGCGAATCTTGGAGAGTTGCATCAAACCAGTCAAATGACTGAAGACAAAAAAAAAAACATGAATAGTTACAAAAATAAGGAATTTATTTTGTACCAGTACCACTTTAAGTTATTTTCACTGAAAACAACATAAGTCCGCATCCTGCAATGCAGAAAATCAAGAAAAACATTTAGGTAACAAAATTTTAAAAACTAATAATCGTGATATCTCTTTGTAAACGATCTCTAAAACTTATCCTAAAGTTTATAATATACAAGAAAAAAACATTTAAAAAAACTTTAAAAAATCTTAGTGAAACACGGTTAAAATCCTAACACAATATTATTGTAAAAGAATGTTCAAAATATATGTAAATACTTTATTTACATATATTTTGATAAAAATCATTATATTTTTCATCCATGTAATCTTGCATTATACAAGATCTTTTTTCTTTCCATTAGTAATTTTTTACGATGTATTTAATGCCAGAAGTTTATCTAAACCGGGATGTTTGGCGAGGCGTAATAGCTAAAGAGGGCAATCGCCTCGACCATCACCCAGAAAAACACCCGGCCGCAGCCACCGCTCCTGATCTACACTTTTCCAGACACTGCAACCTCCGCACACGAATTTTCGGGGCCTTATGCCATCTATCTGCCTGCACTACTCCAACATTCGGTTCTGAGACGACCAGCAGATCATCTCCACTCTCCACTGCGATGGTCCCAACAGATCATGGGCCTGGCGGGATCTGTTCTGAGTTCAATTGAAGAACTTTCATCGCATGGATAGAGGTCTCCCATATCTGTGGCTCACACTTCCAACAAATAGCCAGTTTTCTATAGCCTACCTTAAAATGGCCTTCCTTGCCGCAGTTAAAACAGCTTCTTAAAAAATGCTATGATGAAAACAGATCCAACGCTGAAAAATGTGATGAACTTTAATATAATAGGCAGACCTGTCGGTACCCTGACGTTTTGAAGCCTTATGGCCAAGGTCCCAACACCGTCAACATCTCCTCAGCTCGACACCGGGCATAATACAAACACATATAATTCACACTATAAGGCGCTCCTTTTGTATTAATTTTTCCGCTTCCCCATTGTCGAGCAGCAAAGAGGACACCTGTGTTCCCGAATGGGTCGATCTCATCCTTATCGCCTGAACGGCCTCTTCCTCCACCTCTACAGTCTGCGTAAATGTCTTGATGACTTCTTCTTTGTCTATCTAAAGCATCGATATCTCTGATGCTGACTTTCCGATTACGTGTTTTTCGTCTCATGGTCACCTTGATCTCTTGCATTCCCTCCTAAAGTTTCTCCAGTAACTTTTGTAGGCCCTCGTCTTCATCCTTGACTCGAATCCACAGGTCCTCTCCTTGCCCCCTTCGGACAGAGAGGATCTCCTGGTCACCTTTCTGTACTCCGCCCTTAACTTTCCTGCAGATATCTTTGAAGGTTCTTTTATCCTGTTTATCATCCGTTCTAACAACGTTTAGGACTTCAGGAGTCCAGCGCCAGCCGAGTTCCTTAAACTCCCTTGTGGTATGACTTTTCTCCGCATGTTTCGACAAAGTACTGCTAACGCTGCTGAGTTTTTTCAAGTATGTCACTAACTCCTCCTGAGGGGAGTTCTCCTGCCACCTCTCAGCCTGTGTCGATTTGGAGAATCGAGTCCTCTTCTTTCGATCCTTCTATAGCAGTGGTCGGCAACCTGCGGCACGCGAGCTACATGCGGCTCTTTGGATATGAAGCAGCGGCTCTTTAATTCCGTACGCAAATATTATTTATTTTATAAAAAAAAAAAAAACATTTAAAAATCGTTCTGAATCGATTAACGAGGATTAGGCACCGATTCTATATCTTTGCCACTTGTACTCGCTTTTCACCGCACGCCTCCCGCGTGACACGCGTCGTCACTGTTGTCAGTCCGTCAGAAGCTCTCGAATGACGCCGTCGTCGGATGTTTCTATGTAGGTTTTAATTCGCTTTCGACGCAAGACAATTTGGCGTCTTCACCAGTGCTTTGGCTGTGACGTATAGTTTGTTGTTTCAAGTAAAAGTGTTAGTTAGAAGCGAATTATCTTCTCAAAGTTATGTATGTACATATATAATAATAATAATAATAAAACCGAAGTAAAGATAGGTATCATAATAAGTATTATATTTTTAAAATACATATTATACATTTTTTTTTTCCAAATAAGATACCTAACTACTTTTTTGAAGTCATTAAGAATTGTAAAAAAAGAAACAAAGTACTACTGTTGGATATTACCACGAAAGTGTTTTTATTAAAATATATATTTAATAAAATACCTATTTTATTATTTATCTATTTTATAGCTTTTATTATTTAAAAATTAGCGTTAAAATAATAATTATAAGTGTAAGTACCTATAAATTGTTATTTAATAAACCTATTTTCGAACTCTGAGGATCAAAGTAGGTAGGTACTTGCAGTTTTAGATTATTTATATGTTTGGCAATTTTCATTGATTTCGGCATAGCTGGGCTTAACACCTTTACTCGTAAACTAAGTATCTAATATTTCCCAAAATAAAAAATAAAAAATAAAATGTGCAGACTGCGCCGTGATAAACACGTTCTGACAAGTCCGTTCGTGCCAGTCGGCGATCATCGCACACGGGAGGCGACCACAGATGCGACGAAACTATACTCTTATAGTCAATCAGTACGTGAGAGAGTGAGACAAACAGTGTTTCGTGTCTAAATTATTTATTTTAATAATTAAATTATTAGAGAATTATTTATTTTATTTAGGTAAGTATTTTTAATTGGGAAATATCGTTGTAAAATGTTTTTTGATAAATTATATTTCATTATGCCCAGCTTCTCGTATGTATTTACTTAGGTATACGTTGTCATAGTAAATAATTGCAAAACTTATCATCTGCTGTTTTGGATACCTAAATAATAATTTTAAAAATTCTTTATTACAGCTTCACCGCAAGTACGGCATCTACAAAAAAAGAGAAGAACTGAAGAAGAGCATCGAGAATTCAATCGGGATTGGACGGAGTCGTTCGCTTTCATATGCAACTCAGATGGCCTTCCGACTTGTCTCATTTGCCACGAAAAACTCGCACACAATAAGAAATCAAATTTTGAGAGACACTTCACTAAAAAACATACTCAGTTTGCTAGTAAATATTCAGCCGGCGAAGAACGAAAAAAAGCTGCCGACGAGCTCCAAAAACAAAAACAGCAATCAAGTTCCATGTTAAGTAACTGGACGCAATCTACAAGTAATGTTAATCTGGCAAGCTCCGCGGTATCACTAGAAATTACAACAAAAGGCAAACCATTCACAGATGGTGAATATATCAAAGATTGCTTCATAGTGCATCTGAAGAACTGTTTCGTAATTTCAAAAACAAACCAGAAATCTTTAAAAAAATCAAAGATTTGCCACTATCCGCTAAAACAGTACAAGATAGAATAGCTAAAATGTCTTCAAATGTAACATATTTGCAGGTGGAAGATATTCATTCAACTTTCTTCTGCCTTATCACTTGCTATAGATAAGTCTTGCGACATACACGGCACAAGTTGCCCTTTTTGTCAGGTATTTTTGTCAGTTAGAAGAACTTCTAGGATTGCTACCGCTCTCGCGACAAACTAGAGGGGATGATATAGCGAATGCCGTGCAAAAATGCCTTGAAGACAATAAGATCGATTTAAATAAAATCGTTTCAATAGCAACTGAGGGAGCCAGAAGTATGACAGCAAAAAATAAAGGGGCAACAACGATTCTTCAGAGCAAAATAAACCACGAAATTCTTACGTTTCAATGCATAATACACCAAGAAGCGCTTTGTGCCCAAACATTTCCGGCCGAAATAGTTGAGGTCATGAATTTGGTAATCAAGATTGTTAACAGCATCTTGTCAAAAGCACTCTACCATCGTTAGTTTAAAGAATTCTTAAACGAAATGGAGACTCAGTATTCCGACCTCCTTCTTCACAATAAAGTGCGATGGCTTCCAAATGTAAGGTGTTGAAACGTTTTGCTTTGTGCTTGAATGAAATAAACACATTTCTAAATGAAAAAAGACATTAATCACCCTGAATTAGAGAACGACAAAAGGTTGCAAATATTTAACCTTATGGTGGATATCACAGCGAAATTAAATGAGCTTAATCTAAAACCGCAAGGAAAGGGAAACCCAGCCTATGTTTCGGTAGAAGAATTGGTTTGTTTTGAAGAAAAATTAATTCTTTTTGCAGAAGATATTCAGAGCGGTAAATTACTTCTTTTTCAATTTCTAAAGCAATAACGCAATAAAACCAGTGCAACTGTTGACACGAATTACTTCAGCACAGTTATAAAAAAAATAAAAAATGAATTTGCTGACAGATTTGAGCGATTCAAAACCAACAAAACCACTCTAGCATTCATAGTAAATCCTCTCAACACAAATAGTAACGAAATCCACATTGAGCCGTTTGGAATTGATACTGGATCTCTAGAAATGCAATCGATCGATTTAAAAAGTAAAGCTTTGTGAAGTGGAAAATTTACAGAGTTGAAAAGCAAGTTGGAAGAGTTGGAGGTCCAGAAATGTATGTACGTAACGCAACAAAAGTGGACAGCTTTAAAAGAAATGCCGCGAGTTGAGGCACTTATATTCGACGCATGGAATTGTCTTCCAGATTGCTACAGTGAGGTGAAGAAGTTGGCATTTGGAATGCTGACTATCTTTGGATCGACATATTCGTGCGAGCAAGCGTTCTCTTGCATGAATATAATTAAAAGTAAAGTAAGAAGACAACTAACAAATGAAAATTTAGAGTCATATTTAAAACTTAAAACAACAAGTTATGAAGCAAATTTATCCAAACTTTCTAAAACCATGCAAAGCCAACGCTCCCATTGAATTTGTTTGCTCAATTGTTTGTTATTGAAGTACAAGTTAGTGTTGTAAGTAAATGTTTAATTGTTTTAATTTTTTACTTAAATAATAAGTAATTATCTAATAATGCCATATATATATTATCTAATTTGTTGTGAAAAACACTACTTATATATGAATAAACAGATTAGTTTTTTTTATCAGAAAACTTTATTTATGCGGGTACTATTTATTGTTGGTATGAAAAAATTTGGTGGCTCTTTAAAAACTTTGAAATTTTGTAAATTGTAATTTTTTACTCTTCCGACTCAAAAGGTTGCCGACCCCTGTTCTATAGCTATATCCTTCTATAAGCTATATCTAAACAAAAGCTTAACGAATAAAGCTATTAAACTATAAATATAACAACAACAAAATTAAAATTAAATCTATTTAAACGCACTAATACTAACACCAATAAAATTAATAATAGCCAAAATAATGATTAATAAAATAGTCAGTGCTATCAATAACAAAAGAATTTCTACTACAGTGTTGTCAGTTTATGATAACAAACACAATGTCTGTTAATGAATAACAAAATACCAACATAAAAGTCAAATAAAAATTCTACCCGTAAACAAGAGGCTCCCACGGGGTGGCCGCAGCAAACAATTACTTATTACTAATACTAAATAATAAAGAAACAGTATAAAAAACAATCCAGTCACCAAAAAAATCATAAATATGACACAAAGCCGTTCCGATATCCAAATCACTAATGTCCGTTGTAAAATCCGTTAAATATAACAAAAACAAAACTGAAATAAACTAAGATCTCAGTAAGTCACAACCGAACACGGTAAATCCTTCAACTCAACTTCTGGACCACATATCTAAATCGGTTCAGCCGTTGAGTTGCTACGGTGGAACAAACATACATATATACACCCTAAATATATTACACTCCTGTTTGTGTAGTCGTGTAAAAAAAGGAAGTTCTCATATTTATATACTTTTATTTGCATATTCAAGCCTTTATTTTTACGAACCGAATTTTTGTTTTTTTTTTTTTTTTGCTTGATAATTAAATAACCACAGAACTTTGAAGCTTCTATGCGGGAATATGGAAATGAAATTTTGTAGCGTACGAAATGTTCCAAGCCTGACCAGGATTTGAACCAAGGACCGCCGAATGAAAGGGTGAGTCGCTGCTATCACTCCACCACGGAGATCGGTTTATTTATAATTTATAGAGTAACTTCTGGTTATCCCGTAGCAAGATTCTTTCAATATTACTTTTTCTTCACATCTTTTCAAAGTAAAAAAATATTTTACTTTATTCGTAATTCGAGAACGACCTTTCAAGTCGTTCTTTTATAGTTATCTTTTTATTAAATAGATAAATATTACGTAAAATAGAAGCAGAAATTCCTCAAGGTAGCATATTAGTACCTATTTTGTATACTGTATTAGGTGTACCCTGTAATAAGCTTCCAGTTATCAAAGCTCATGCTTGTAATTTCACATTGAATAATAACGGAAGTGATTGTAAAATTTTTCAAATTGTAGAGGAATTTAAATATTTAGGAATTACTTTAGATTGTAAATTAAAACGGAAAAGTCATATAACAAATCTAATAAAAATAAAATCTTCAAAAATAATGATTTTTTTATATAAATCAATGTTTGAATCATTAATTACGTCTGGAGTTGAAATATGGGGTTCAACAGCAAACTACTTAACTGAAAAAATGAAAAAGGCTCAAAATAGAGTAATTAAAATGATTTTGAGTAAAGACCATTGGATATTACGAGGGAGAAACTATTTTAACGCTTTATCTACGCTATCACCTGCAGGGTTTTATCAGTTAATATTGATATGTATGTTTCATATGAAACATGAATTAAAAAAATAAAAAAATAAAAAATATTAATATGGCAGTATTACGAAAGTTGTTACTGTAATTTCATGAGTTTGCCAAAAATCGGAATACGATATATAAAATGGGAACTAATACGCTACCTTGAGGAACTCTAGCTTCAGTCATATTTGACTGAATGTTATATTTAACATTGATTGATTAGACTAAAATTTTGTAATAAAAGAACCATATAAAAGGAATAAATTAAAAATCTCTTGATGATTTTTTTTTAATTTTAAGCAAAAGACTGCAAGAGATACACAACATGAAATAAAATTAAAATTCAATAAAATCGTTTTATAAAGAAAAAAAAAATATGAGGCTAAGACAATTATTATCCGCAATTTAGTAATATTTTTGTTTATGTTGGTAGTACTGTCGTGTTGCGTAGATAACGCATGCGTGGTTTAATTGTTGTTATGTCTGTGCAGGTTTGATGCTGCTAGATTAGTTCCATTATCGCTGCCCTGCCGTTAACCACGGCTGCTCCGCTTTCTGTTTGCACCAAAGAAGAGCAACGTTCAGCAATTCGTTTTTTATGATCGAAAGCTGTATCACGGGCCGAAATTCAACGAAGACTTTCGGTACGATACGGGAGCAGTATGTAGCCGCAACGGAGTGTCTACGAATGGATTGAAAAATTCAAAAAAGTGTTACGCACGTCGAAGGTGCCGGACGACCGTACCGCCACAAATGAGGAAAACAATGAGCGTGCACGTGTTATGGTTTTAGACAGACGAGTAACTATCGATGAAGTGTCACATCGTCTGCAAATTAGTCACGGTTCTGCCTACGACATCATTCACAACAGACTTGGGTTTCATAAAGTCTGTGCAAGATAGGTCCCAAAACAATCCACACAGTCGCATAAACAAACGCGCTTGGACATCTGCCAAAAACATTTGGATCGCTATGGTAACGAACGGGACGTCTTCTTAGACAGAATCATCACCGGTGACGAAACATGGATCCATCATTACGAGCCGGAAAGTAAACGGCAGAGTACGGAATGTAAATATCCAAATTCGCCCTGCAAAAAAATGTTCAAGACCCAACCGTCCGCAGGAAAACTGATGCTTCCGGCTTTTTTGGACACTCAAGGCCCATTACTGGAATATTATGAGGAAAGGGGCACGACAATAAACAGTGCGCGTTACAGTGATATGCTTACTGCCAAGCTGAAGCCTGCAATTCGAAGCAAACGTCGAGGACTGCTGTCGAAAGATGTTGTGTTGTTGCACGACAATGCCCGTCCACATACTGCTGCCCACACTGCTGAAACGCTCCAGAAACTCAACTTTGAAGTACTGGCTCATTCTCCGTATAGTCCTGATCTTGCCCCTTTTGACTACCGCTTGTTTGGTCCACACAAAGAGGCATTAAGTGACCGTCGATTTACTTCGGACGAAACGGTGAAAGAGCGGTGCATTCCTGGCTCGCAGCTCAACCGAAAACCTTCATTTATTAGAGCATCAGGAACCTTGTGCAAAGATGGAGCTTGTGCGTTGAAATGCAAGGGGATTATGTTGAAAAATGATGTACATGTAAGTTTCCTATTTGTATTGCAATGAAATTTATAACTAAATTGCGGATAATAATTGACTTATTCTCGTTATATACAAACAAGATGTCCTCGAGGAAACGACATATTACTTCACAGGTGTATTCCTCTCATCAAAATAATGAAGACGTTCACATAAACATACGTTTGGAAACGCTTCGTTAGCGAATTACGGCTAACAAAAGATTTCGCCCGGAATTCAGCTCCGTCGATGAAATGAGGTCGTACTGAAATTTTTGGGAAGTTAATTGAGGGGCGAATAGATATCAAATAGTTGATGTTAGATATTAGTATTATTTAATAGAAATATGACTGATAATTTAATATAAAATAAATTAAATTATATTAATACATTTAGAATAAAATGTTAAAATGTTTATTTTAAGCTCTTATTTAATAGAGTAATTGATTAAATAATAATACAGTACAAGTAATTATTTAATTAAAAGAAATTTAATATCTTAAGATTATTAACTAATTATAGCATTATTTAACTATTACTCTAATCTAATTATTTAGGTTATACTAATTGTTGAACGAATTATTAAATAAACGTGTTATTAATTTAACATTTTTATGGTTTAATTGTTTTATTAGATAAATTATGTTTTTATTCTTGACGTTTAATCATAAGAATTATTTAAAAATATAAATTTTTTAAAATGAAAACTCGAACTATATTTCTTAACGTTTTAACGTTTATATTTCTTTAACGTTTTAGTCGTCTTGCAACTAGTCGTGCAGCTGTTCTCATTCTGGATCAGTTAATTTTTTTTTTTTAAATACTTATTTAGAATTTCGTCAATAACTGTATTTCAATTAAATCGTATCTCTTCATTTGGTAAACTAGTCATGTTTTTTTTTTAAATGTAACATACACTCAACATAAAAAAATAATGATAATAGAATTGAGGTTAAATATAGCCAAAAGAAATAGTAAATGAATAAAAAGATAGCATTTATCATTAAGAAAACAAGATACAACAATCCTAAGCTTAGTATTACTTATATGGAATAAAGAGAAACATATCTGCTGATAAGAAACTTAAATACTGAAATTTTCCAATGGTTCCAAAAAAAAAAAATTGAGAATTATGACAAATGTCTCACGGTACAAATGATCCACTACATACGAAAATGTAGGTAAACATGAAAAAAGAAAACATTTTAATTTCCACCATGACATAATAAAACAAGAACAAGTAACATTGTAACTTTGGCAAGAAAGTTATGGGACTTCATAAGTTTTGAAAAGTTAACAAATCTATTTTATTATGTAATCAAAACAGTACTTTCCTCTGCATGATATTTTTTTTTTTTTAAAGAATTTTAAATACAATTTGTTCCGGTATAACAATAATTACTTTGTTTGTAATAACTGCACTCCATTCGCTGAATGGAGCTGAATTATTATTCAGCTTCCATAATCTGAATAATAATTCAGCTTATCAAAATGAATACACCGGTTTATTAATTTTTAAATGTACTACTAATATCGGCACAAAAATCACGTGACTTGAATTTGAGGCTTTATTAAAATCAAACCGATAATCGAATTTCAAAACCAGTTGCATCACATTTTAGATTATTTTGTGCTACATTTGAGAATATTAAAGTTTATTTTATATTATTTTTTTACTATACATTACCATAGTGAAAAAGAAACAAAAAGGTTCAGTGTTTTTAGCTTTCTGTTCCGTACCTTGACTTTGATCGGTTGTTAAAAAAAAAAAAAAAAAGAGAGAAAAAATTGCGTTAAAATTTTTTTCAAACCTATTTACCTTATATATTACCTTATTGTTTATCAAATGTAGCATAAAATAATCCAAAATGTAATGCGATTTTCTTTCAAATTTGATGAATGGTTTTATTTTTATATGGTATCAAACTTGAGCCACATATTTTGTGAGACTATGATAACACTTCTGCTAGTAGTAGACCTCCCTCATTTTATAATAAATTAAACAAGTTGAGAAAGTGAATTTATAAAATTATTTTATAAAGAGAAAATCAAAGTAAAGTCCAAAACGGAAATAATCGGTAATTGCTTTGTTGAACATTTAATAATTTTTAAAAATAATCTAATTGTGTTACAATAATATCGTTAAGTACTGTTTCTAGGATACAAGATATTCACTTTCAAATAAATGTCAAGATGGTACTTCTAATAAACATCCTCGGATTTTAATTCATTTAACACATTTCTGAAGAAAAAAACAATAAAAAATAAATTTACCAAAAACCGATGTAAGATTTAATATTTTATACTGATAAAGGGATGAATTATACACTAGGCTAAAAGTCTCAAAGAAAACATTAAGCTTAAAGATGAAATAAGACATGAAAAAATCTCGCATCAAAGTCAGCCGATTGGAGATAGAGCGTATCGAGCCATTGGTTCAGTCTGTAGTAGCGGTAACTTAGGGACGGAAACTATCCCTTTACCATACATCTCCTTCAAACTTTCTCAAAAAAAAAAAATAGCAGTTGCCACTTTGATATCGAAAATTTTGTTTAAAAAAATTTTTTACGTATATGTATTTCTGCTGAATAAAAATGAATTTTTATAGAAAATTTCATAAAAATCTAAAAAGCGTTGTTTTTGATCTTCAAAAACAAATTGCTTCGTTCGGTCAACTACTCATTAGAGTGGTCCAAATAGGGCAAAAGTTTTGTCGAAAAACGTGCACCCCCCGATTTAAAAGTACTCTCAAAAACAAAATTTTTGACGCGTTGATGAACCCTTTCCGTTCGAAAAAAGTCATCCCCCACTCCACTTGAATTTTAAAGGGGATTTAACAAGGATTTTAGGTTATTTTCAAGTCGTGACGATATAGCGCTAGCATGTTTCATCACACCTGCACAAAATAGGCAAGAGAGAAGAACCAATTTGCAACTACTGCAACGAGATAGATGATGCTGAGCACACCTTTTTTGAGTGCAATAGGTGGGACACACTTAGACATAGTAAGGCACTCACAGGTATAACTCCAGAGACAACAATAGACTACATGCTAAGAAGCGAGTCAAACTGGAGTAATTTTGCTAGTTTTGTTAGACAAGTTGTTCTACAGAAATACTCCGATGAGAGAAGACAAGGTGTTGGCTAGAATAGGACTGGGTGGACAGCCTTGCTGGTGAGGTCCAGCATGCTGCGGTGTGTTGGCACTGATGAGCCACCTAGGACTCCACGGGTAACAGTCAGGCAAGAGCACACTGAATACTGAAGGGACCCGGTACCGCGTCGCGGCGAACTGGGTCTGGCGTGGTGTATTAGTATTGCCCTTTTGGGTCCCCAAGGGGCCAATATTGATAAAGAACTCTCAAAAAGAGCTAACCGGTAGGCCGACCTCCCTTGCCGGTAGGTGGGGAGGCCTATTTGAGTTTAAAGACACTCCCCTGGGCGGCGTAATACCAACAAGTCGGTCCCGCCCAGGGGAGCTGAGAGAAAAAAAAAAAATGTTTCATCACAAAACTTAAAAAATAACGTATATAAGGGTTTTTGGGGTCGGAGAACACGAATTTGAAGTAAAAAACTTATTTTGACACATTGTAACTGTCAAAATCGCTGTCAATCAATTGACGACTAGCGTTTTTATGTATAAAAATCAATGGTAGACATTACAAATAACGTTAATAAGGGTTTTCGAGGTCGGAGAACACGAATTTTAAGTTAAAAACTTATTTTGACAAGTTAAAACTGTCAAAATCGCTGCCAATTAATTGACAACTAGCTTTTTTATGTAGAAAAACCAATCTTAGACATTACAAACAACGTTAATTAGGGTTTTTGGAGTCGGAGAACACGAATTTGAAGTGAAAAAATTGTTTTGACACATTAAAACTGTTGAAGTCGTTGTCAATTAAAAAAAATCTGAAGGATAGATTCAAAAAGATCAACTCTCATTTTATTTTAAAAATGTTATATTCATGTATATAATTATTCAAATAATGTTGTTAAAATTTTATGATTTCTATTTCTATTATTATATTACATTACATATGTAATGTAATTATATACATTTGGATGTTTTTTTGCGATGATCATTTACAATTTGTAGTATATATTGCAATTGACTTTCATCTCTAGTGAATTTTCATCTAAATTCTTTCACCAACTTAACCGTTCTTTCTGAGCAGTCATTGACGACCTTTAGATTTTTAACACAATTCAAAGCAGCCAAATAATCTTCGTTTTCGCTCCACTTACATGGATCAATTTCTAGAAAGCTAGTCGCAAGTTCGAATCGTTTAAAAAAATTCAAGGACTCCGTGTTGACAAAAAAGTAGATTTCTTTGTTTAACAATTCGTTAACATTTTTAGTTTCGTAGCGTTTCGTATGAGCAGGTTCGTTATCATAATTACAATCATCATCTGTCGCAGATAATAAATTTTCGTAAGTTTCACCCGAAATTGCTAGTTTTTCAACCATTTTCAGTTTTAATTCAGTTGAGATGTCTTCATTAAAAAGAACTAGCGAACCTAGCCAAAATGAGTTTTTTTACTTAAAATTCGTGTTCTCCGACCCCAAAAACCCTAATTAACGTTGTTTGTAATGTCTAACATTGATTTTCCTTCATAAGAACGCTAGTTGTCAATTGATTGACAGTGATTTTGACAGTTACAATGTGTCAAAATAAGTTTTTGACTTCAAATTCGTGTTCTCCGACCCCCAAAAACCCTTATATACGTTATTTTTTAAGTTTAGTGATGAAACATGCTAGCGCTATATCGTCACGACTTGAAAATAACCTAAAACCCATGTTAAATCCCCTTTAAAATTCAAGTGGAGTGGGGGATGACTTTTTTCGAACGGAAAGGGTTCATCAACGCGTCAAAAATTTTGTTTTTGAGAGTACTTTTAAATCGGGGGGTGCACGTTTTTCGACAAAACTTTTGCCCTATTTGGACCACTCTACTACTCATGTTACTAATTTTATCAGTTAAAAAGTAACTTTTGATTTTAAACAGTTTGTCTAAAAACATCCGATTCTGTGAAGGCAATGAGAAAAAGTTTGTATTAAACAATCGGGTAATTAATTCGAATCGCATATTTTTTACCTATTATTAATTTTTTCAAAAAAATAAGGCCTTTATATTAAAATAAAAGTTGTAAATAAAGTATGATATTTTTTTAGTTATTTTATTATTTTTAAATATATTTCAATAATGAAATTAAATTTTGATAAATTATTAGGTAATAATATAATATCACCCAAGACATTTTTACTGTTATTATATATAGAAAATTTTTTAACCTCAAACTTATCAATAAATATTTAACTTGATATCTAAATAACTGTATGTATAATAGTAGTATATTAATAAAGTAGATTTCTTTCGTATAAGAATCGTCACAAAGCAGAAATGGTTACTCCTATAATTCCATTTCGAGTGGGTGACCTTGACCTATTCTGTATATAAAATAAAGGTGTTCCACTCTGGTCATTCAACTCTCCACATTCGTGTCTCAGTTATTAACGAAATAACTTACGGTACTTTTAAACACTTTCAGTTTTTAATTTGTAGGCTACTTACACTTACTTTCACATCATTATAATGGTATGATAAAATCAGGAATGTAAAAGTTATCAAATCATACGATAATAATTAGGTGTACATTTTTTTAAATATATTTAAAAATGGATCAAAATGTAGTAATAATTTTTAGTTAATATCAGATTACATAAATAATTTTGATATTAAAAAAAGAAAATAACTAATCATTGGAATGGTTTCATGTAGATAATTTTTCTTTCTATTCTAAGCTAATATTTAACAAGTTCGCTGCGGTACGGTGCATATGTGCCGTAATAGGGAGTTGCTCTGTGCTTGTCGTCGTTTGCGTAATTCCAGTACAGTGCTGAACGGTAAGTTATTTAACTTAACTCTCGTGCTGAACGGGCCTCATTGTTGCCGTATTGTATTTGATGACTGTGCGTTACGGCACATAATGACGTATGTAATGAATATTCTATTTCTCTTTATAACTAAAAATATTTTTTTTAAATTTTTTTATAGTTTACAATATCTCTCAGACTGTCAGGAAACGTGCGAACTAATTGTAGTTGAAACAGTTCTTTTATACACACGAGGTTTGTAAATAAAGTAATGAGACTGATTCAGAAAAACTTTTTATTTACAATCCAATTATACATGGACTCTATCACCTTCGAAATAGTTTACTTGGGAAGCCATACAACGCTTCAAACGGTTTTCCCACTCTTCATAGCAGTATTGGAACTCAGAAACCGGAATATCCTGCAGATGGTCGGTTACATTTTTTTCTGCTGTTCTAAAATGGTGTCCTTTAAGGTATTTTTTTAAAGTCGGGAACATGAAAAGGTCGCAGGGACTCAAGTCAAGTGAAAAAGGTGGTTGAGGAACTACAGGAATATTTTTCTTTGCCAAATACTCATTAATTGAGAGTGCAGTGTGACAAGGTGCGTTGTCATGATGCAGTATACAGCTGTCTTTGATGGCTGGTCTCACGCAGACATCTCTTTTCCACAGTCTTTCAAGAATTTCTCGGTAAACATATTGATTTACAGCCTGTCCTATAGGAAAAAATCCTTTATGGATAATGCCATTATTATCGAAAAAACAAATTGCACGGTTTTGATTTTTGATTTGCTCATTTTTGCTTTTTTTGGGATTTGGTAAGTTTGATGTGTGCCACTCCTTGTTCTGGCGTTTTGTTTTTGGGTCGTATTCAAATATCCAAGATTCATCACCAGCTATAACATTTAAAAAAAAAATCAGGATCAGTTTATTCGCCCTAGAATACGCTTCCACCCTGTTGTTTTTCTGTTCAACAGTGAGGTTTTTTGGGACCGATTTTGCAAAAACTGTTTCATGCCCAATTCGTTTGTCAAAATTTGATGGACTGTGGTACGGTTCAAATTCCAATTGTTCTACAATCATTCTGACAATTAATCGTCGGTCGTGCCGTATCAAGTCTCTGATTCGTTCAACATCTTTTGACGTTAACGGTCTTCCAGAGCGTGGATCGTCCGCAACTGATTCCCGCCCATCTGAAAATGCTTCAAACCACCTAAAAATTTGGGCTCGTAACAGAGCGTCGTCTCCATACGCCCTTTTCAATTTTTAAAAGTTTCAGTAGCATCTCATCGAGTTTCTACAAAATTTGATTGCACAACGTTGCTCATAATTAGTATCACTCATTTTTTTAACGCATAACAAAAACTCGTTTCGCGAAAAGTTTTTTTACGTCTCACGTGGCAACAATAGAGTAAAAATATTATTACCTAATATAAATCAGCTGTTCATACAACTATTTGTTTACTAGTAACTTTACAGTGTAGCCACTTTCGCTGCCAAAAAAAAAAACTTGTCTCATTACTTTATTTTTAGACCTCGTATTCTTATTTAACGTCTATTTGTAATAATTTTTAGGTGTAATTTTGCTGGACTGTTCCGTGTCAGCATCATTTCTTTTATTAAAATATGATAAATTTTCTGTAAAATCGTTTTTTTATTGTAATTTTTATTAAATTAATAAAGAGGGAAAATAAAATTAAGAATATCAGACTATATAAATGATAAAATAGCATTCGATATTTATGAATTTAAAAAACATTTTTCACATCATTATGAAACAATATTATGTTGGGAAAAAAAATTAATCAAGTCAAAAATAAAATCAATTTATTAATTATTAAATAATTTGGATGATGTTTATAAGAAAGCGAATAAGCATTTTATGTGAAGCAATTCAGACCTAAATATCTGGTAATAAATTTTATGCTTCGTCTACTGTTTATATTATTAAAATATACATTTGAACGGATGTTTTTTTTTTTTTTTTTAAAGAAATATATTTCAACATATATATCATTTTGAAATAATGAGATATATGAAAACACAGAATAATAGATTAGGTGACGTATAATTTAATTTACAAACAAAGACCAGCATTTATAAGATAAAGTAATATTATGAATAATTTATTGAATTAGTGATAAAAATATATGAAAAGGAAATAAAATTGTCAGAAATAGATTAAAAAACAATGTGATATTAGGTACGACACAGATGTATAACGAATGAAAATGCAAGGGTCAACAGTTCAGCATATAGAGTAAGTGCGTATTCAGAACGGGACAATATGCACCGTAATGCGTAGTAGATAATTACTATACGGCATCATAGTTGCCCGCACAGCAAGATGGCTATTTTACCCGCCACAGTGAACGTGTTTAATCAATTATAATATTAATAGCTCAAATCCGGCTTTTCTCAATTCTTCTAAAATTAGGAATTTGAAAATAGTATTTCGACGAGAGTGTTATAATCATAAAAAAATTAATTTAAATATATTTTCAGACAATTATTAATTGATTAATATTATAAATTTGGACATAGATATGATTACCTAATTTAAAATCAATTCAATTTTTAAAATTTTAGTTATAAATTTAAAAATAGAATAAATACACCTAATATGAGTTTTATAGAAAAGTTACTTTTTTTCTTTTTTTTTACTGGTTTGATCAGCTCTCCAAGATTCCCTATCTAGTGCTAGACGTTTCATTTCAGTATACCCCTACATCCTACATCCCTAACAATTTGTTTTACATATTCCAAACGTGGCCTGCCTACACAATTTTTTCCTTCAACCTGTCCTTCCAATATTAAAGCGACTATTACAGGATGCCTTAGTATGTGGCCTATAAGTCTGTCTCTTCTTTTAACTATATTTTTCCAAATGCTTCTTTCTTCATCTATTTGCCGCAATACCTCTTCATTTGTCACTTTATCCACCCATCTGATTTTTAACATTCTCCTATAGCACCGCATTTCAAAAGCTTCTAATCTTTTCTTCTCAGATACTCCGATCGTCCAAGTTTCACTTCCATATAAAGCGACACTCCAAACATACACTTTCAAAAATCTTTTCCTGACATTTAAATTAATTTTTGATGTAAACAAATTATATTTCTTACTGAAGGCTCGTTTCGCTTGTGCTATTCGGCATTTTATATCGCTCCTGCTTCGTCCATCTTTAGTAATTCTACTTCCCAAATAACAAAATTCTTCTACCTCCGTAATCTTTTCTCCTCCTATTTTCACATTCAGTGGTCCATCTTTGTTATTTCTACTACATTTCATTACTTTTGTTTTGTTCTTGTTTATTTTCATGCGATAGTTCTTGCGTAGGTCTTCATCTATGCCGTTCATTGTTTCTTCTAAATCCTTTCTACTCTCGGCTAGAATTACTATATCATCAGCAAATCGTAGCATCTTTATCTTTTCACCTTGTACTGTTACTCCGAATCTAAATTGTTCTTTAACATCATTAACTGCTAGTTCCATATAAAGATTAAAAAGTAACGGTGATAGGGAACATCCTTGTCGGACTCCCTTTCTTATTACGGCTTCTTTCTTATGTTCTTCAATTGTTACTGTTGCTCTTTGGTTCCTGTACCTGTTAGTTTATTGTTCTTCTATCTCTGTATTTGAACCCTAATTTTTTTAAAATGCTGAACATTTTATTCCAGTCTACGTTATCGAATGCCTTTTCTAGATCTATAAACGCCAACTATGTCGGTTTGTTTTTCTTTAATCTTCCTTCTACTATTAATCTGAGGCCTAAAATTGCTTCCCTTGTCCCTATACTTTTCCTGAAACCAAATTGGTCTTCTCCTAACACTTCCTCCACTCTCCTCTCAATTCTTCTGTATAGAATTCTAGTTAAGATTTTTGATGCATGACTAGTTAAACTAATTGTTCTGTATTCTTTACATTTATCTGCCCCTGCTTTCTTAGCACTACTAACACTATAGCAGTGTTATAGCTTAGCACTACTATTACTATAACACTTTTTTTTAAGTCTGACGGAAATTCCCCTAAAAAAAAGTTATAGAAAAGTTACAGAATATCAAAATGCCTTTCTTTTTCTTAGTGAAATGACACTAGATATAACTGGATTTATTTATTTATAATATTGTTTAAGGAACATTCCAAATCATTTTTTCCAGTTTCCAAAATGCATCTATATATTTATGTATATATATATATATAAGTATATTATATGTTAACTTACATTTTATTTACATATCTATAGTAAAATGTTAGAAGTTTTTTTAATTAACATTTTTACTTGCAGCTGTAGGACTCAAAGTTGTAACGGGAAAGTATACAGATAAGTCAAAACAAATATATATATGTACATAAACATTGGTCTTTTTTAAATTGTGTGCCTTAACACATTAAAAAAAAATTTAACAAAAAATTAAATTGTAAATAATCTGCGAAAAAAGCTTTTATTCCAATGCTCCCAAATCAAAAAAATTATTTTTCATATAAAATAATCCCGCTTTGAACTCAGTACACATGTGCATGAGTATACGCGTGCATTTAAAAAAAAACTGCTCTCAAATGTTCCCCTACCCCAAATATCGAAAAAAGTTAAGATTTTATTTATTGCATATCTTTTAACGGAATTTTTTTTTGCGTCGTCGTAAACATAGTAGTAGTGCAATTGGCTTAAAAACATTCTTTGTGGGAATATTGGTGGTGGGGGAACAGCCAATCAAAGTTTACGAATTTTTTTTCAGGTCAAGAAACAAACATACCATCAATTCTACCCCTTATATGACGCCTTAAAAATTTCAATATTATCTCATTTCACCGGGGGAACTGAAAACCGGGCGAAATTTTTCGCTAGCCGTAACTCGATAACGAAGCGTTTTTGGAAAAATGTTTATATTAACCTTTTTCTTATTTAAAATTGTAAAATCATTTCCCATCCCCTTAAATCGTCCTGTAGAATTTTAGTATAGCATTATTTGGCGAAGTGTGGCGAAATCTTTCGCTAGTTGTAAACTCAAGAAAAGCTTTTTCTGACGACCTATAAAACATGTCATTATTTTTATGTCAGAAATCTCATTAAGAAACTGAAAGAATTTCAGAATGTGTTTTAGAAATGGAAATAACATAGTTCTGGAAATGCCTTGTTTTCCAATCGCCCTGATTTTTACACTAAGTGTAAAGTGAAGCCAAAAGTGAGTTCCAAAAGTGAGTTCCAAAAGTTTAGTAAATAAAACTTTTGGAACTCAAATTAACAGGTAAATTGGTATCACCTACATTAATCAATGGCTAAATTAATATCACCTGCATTTCAGCTAGTGGCATGTTCCTGAAAAGCAACAGCATATTTGGCTTAGTGAAGAGACCACAGGAAACTGCTTAGTTGTGAGAACAGCTTTGTTGTTTTTTGAAAATAACTTACAATGCATCTCAAGTTTCTTACAGCCATTACTGTTACAGCATTTGACCATATTTACATATATGTTCACTGAAACACAAGAAAAAAGGATAAATATTAAAATAATATTAAGAAAAAAGATAACATTATGGAAAAAGGAAAAAAAAGGATTTTAAATATTGATGTGATTTATTAATTTTGTGTAGTAAGTAAGGTTTTTGGCAGTATCCTTACAATCAAACCCACCGGGTTGGTCTAGTGGTGAATGCGTCTTCCCAAATCAGCTGATTTGGGAAGAGTTCCAGCGTTCAAGTCCTAGTAAAGCCAGCTATTTTTACACGGACTTGAATACTAGATCGTGGATACCGGTGTTCTTTGGTGGTTGGGTTTCAATTAACCACACATCTCAGGTATGGTCGAACTGAGAATGTACAAGACTACACTTCATTCACACTCATACATATCATCCTCATGCTTCCTCTGAAGTATTATCTAAACGGTAGTTACCAGAGGCTAAACAGGAAAAAGAAAGAAAAGAAAGTATCCTTACAATCAAGAAAGTGCATAGTTAAATATCAGGTGCTCATGAAATTCAGTTCTGGATTTCTAACTACATCTCATATCTTCTTCACCTTACACTCAAATTTTAAGACTGAGCTCAACTGAATCTTTGAAAATTTTGGGGTAAGTTTTAATTAGACATAAATATATCTAAGATTTTTAAAATAATAATTTGGTATTGTATAATCCCACGTATGTTTTTTGAATATCGATGTTCACATACTGAAATTGCATCTTATGTAACAGCTAATTCCATCATCCTTTATCTTTGAAAATCTTTTGAAATACTATAGACCAATATTTAAATTATTTAAACTACACAATTTAATTTTATCGATATTAACAGTACAATAAAAATATTGCCGAGGCGAACCCAGATTTGTAATAGATTTATAAAGATGATTAAATCTTGAACTCTACTTATTAATATTGTAATACAATTTATTAAGTTTTCATGATCCCTCCTGAAAAAAAATGAATTTTAAGACATGAGCAATCTCTACAAATCTTCATTTGAAAAAAGTATGCAATATAACAATATAATTATACTTTTAGCTTTATAACAAATCATAAATAGCCTAGAAGAATCGCTCATTAGAATTTTAACAAATAACAAAAACACTGATTTAGATACATTAGACTTAATGTGAATTTGAACCAACTTATTAGGTGTAAGTATATAAACCTGTTTAAGAAACTGTAGCTATATCATCTCCACTTGATTTTTATAATTTTTTTTGATTTTATAATTTGGGGTTTTGCAAATCTGAATTTTGGATAGTGGTAAATTTTTCATTGAATCCATTTAGTTTGAAATATTAATGAAAACCACATTTAATTTTTTTTTTTAACTTGAAGGATTTCTTATACAAAAACTATTAATTTTTTTAAATTATTTTGTAATTTATAAATGTTAGTTTATAAGATTTGTTCATATTCACAGGAAGCTTTTTTCCAAAAAAACATATTTTAAAGATAAAACAAAAAATATTCCCATATTACTTCATAAACGTAACTTTTTTAAGTAAATAAGTTTTTTGAAAACATAATTTATTTGAAAAATTGAAATAAAAAAAATGAATTTAAATTTGAAGAGATAACATGGAATCTTTTGACTTAATAACGTTTTTAAATATAAAAATAATGAAAAAGTTAAAAAACTGATACAATAACAAAAAGATTATAATTGTATAAAAAATAAACTAATATTAATCAAACCATTAATCAAATCATGAGTTATAGAGTAGTATGTAGAATAACTATAATGATAAATCTTCGAAAAAATAATGTTCATAGAAAAAGAATGAAATGATATTCATGTTTTAGTGAGAGGTGGGAGGAGCAATGAGTATATACTATAAAAGAAAGGCAAGAAGATAAATTATGTGTGGTTTCAGTGACATGTATTGAATAAATAATGTTATGACAATAAAACAGGAACAGTGATCCAGAAAATAGAACATTCTTGTTTTTTTTTTTCATGTTACATGCAGACTAAGAATATTCAGGATAACTACTCAAGTGGTGATTAAACCTTATAAAAGTTCTTTGATTCAAGGAAGGTTGAAACTTTAAGTTATGGTTATTTTACCTACATTGCAAAGTGTATTTCAGTGTCATACAGCAATCTTTTTTTTCTATTTCTAAAAAAAAATAATCTAATTTATAATAATTATAAACAAAATATTTATATTATCAGTTCTCTGCAGGAGAAACAGGATTTATTTTCAGGTTCCACAAGTTATACTTATTGAGAGTACCAATAAAATTACTGGTTAGAATATTTAGACGAGATAATTATTTTGTGAAACTGAGGCATTTAGAGTTCTATACAATTAATCAAAAACTTAGTCTGATAAAGGATATAAAGAATAGACAATAATAATTACATTCCTACACTTGATCACCAGGAATTCTTTAGTGGTTCATTAAAGAACTAAACATATAAGACACTTTAAATTGGGTAGAATCTTGAATGTGATTAAGATCGTAGAAGAATTTGAAATGGAGTCGTGTATTGAAAGATGAGAATTTTTTACCTGTGGATATATTAGAAAAGATATAGGCTGCTATGAAGAGTTATTAAAGGGAGCAGGTTGTAGAGATATCGGACGTTTAGATGGTGTTAACAGAAATGTTGGCAAAGAAAGGAATCGTCAATGACAATGCCTAAATACATTTTGTTATATAACCCTGCCCTGCTCTGAATAAGATGATTGAAGCTCTCATTCAAGAAACATGGCAGAACAAATCAGAATAACTACACTAAGAAGGCTTTATTGTTGTTTTTAATCACAGATTGAGAAGTATTGCTTGTTCCAGCCTCATAATTTAGGATTTTTTATTCATTCTTGTAAAAAAAAAATTATTTCTAAAAATAATTGAATTGGTTGGTGTAAGGAAAGTTTCTTGTGTAAATTTGTACTGATCTTGTGGGAGATAGTGTGAAATCCAATTCAAAAACTGTCCAATTGTAGAGATTTCATCTAAGTTTTAAAGAGATCTGGTATAGCCACTGATGACTTGCATTTGTGAAAGGATAATGCAATTTCACATTTCAATATGTAACTGTCTGCTTTCAGTCGCTCTTTCCTTGTTATGTAGATATAGTTTCTGGTATCTAGAAGATAACACTTCTTTTCTTGAAACTCAACTGATCTAGCCTGGTGTAACAGTTTATATTATTCTTTTTAATTTATTTTTAGTCATATCAACAATTAAAGTCATTTGCGACTTATCAGTGTAATGTAACTGTACCGGTAAATGTGTAATCTTGAACAAACTCAGGCTGATCATCCTTGTAATGTGTGGTTAATTGAAACCCAACACCAAAGACTTTATTAGAATTTGAACCTGAGAGCTCTTGACGTGGTTACTCTCAGTGTAACAGTTTGGGTTGAAATACCATCCCACTTATACTAACACCAAGGTTTTTCTTTAAACGTGCAGGCAAAAATGATGACAGCAAAAAAGTATTTGGAAATGTTGGCTACCTATTGTGTTCCATAGCCACAAATTAATTTTGATAGTTTTAAAGATTTATACTCTCAGTACAATTTCACTCTGCTTCTATATCACAATACATGCCTACATTACTAAATTATTTTCATGGTTAAGTAATTGAATGACAGAGAAATATTACAAAGATCACCAGGCGCCATACTTTTGAACTTTCGTGAAAGATACAGCACATGTTTTCTCTTGATTTTTAAGAAATAAATTAAGATCATAGGCTTTATGAATTTTTTCTTCAATAAACAATAAATAAAAATAGTTTAAGCACAAATTTTAGTCAAAGTAAAACATATGTAAATTTTATTAAGCAGGTATATCTTGGCTATTAAGCAGGATAGATATCTTGTAGATATCTATCTAAACACTTAAGAAACATAGCTAATTTTTCCCTGACTAACAGGAAAAATAACATAACTAAGAAAAACAACCACATTTATTTATTATTAGGATTGATATGCTAATGCAAATATTCAATAAAAATCATTTCAGTGTTATATCCTTTAATAACATAGTCCACATTTAAAAAAGATAATTTGTTAATTGATATTCAGTGAAAACCCTATCTGTCATTTAGAAAATAGTTGTTACCCACAACTGAAGGTGATTGGATGGTAAAAAATATTTTTAAAAAAACTTGGTTCTTAGTTTTATTGTATTAGTTTACAGGTTCAAGCGACTTCAGTGACCCACTGTTTCTTATTCATCAAGTGAACCAATGTCCAAGTATCGAGTTGAACAAATTGATTTTCAGTAAACCAATTATCGAGTTTTCTGTAAAAATTTCAGGTCTAGGGTTCCAACTTATTCTCAGGTGATTTCTATTGTCAGTTGGAGAAATATAGTGCAAATAGATACGTTGAGTTGTTATCTCTTCCTTCCTATAAGCAATGCACTAAGCTCCATATTCAAAAAATTTATAAGTATGAATTGGTATTAAAACAAATAAAAATTCTCTTCTAAAATTACCTATAAACAATAAATAAATGACCTATAAAATAACAAGCTCCCAATGACTGAAGGAAAATTTCATGAAAAACGATCAAAAAATAATAATAATACTGAAATTAAAATTAAAATAACAAAGAATGTGTAAATAGATAACAAGCAATATGTTTGTTATTTACAGTAAATGGTGGATAAATATTTTATCTTAGCTTCATATATAGAAAAGGTCTATTTAATATTTTCAGAAGATATTTAAAAAACTGAGAAATAACTTACTAATTGCCGGAAAGTTAAAATTTTTCCAAATTAAATTAATTATATTGATTAATTATACATAAATATATAATTGTATTAAAATAAACTAATCTAATTAGATATTTCCACATGCTATACAATTCTGAGGAAGTACAAGGGCACTCGTTCAAGAAGCTTAACTTTGTTCTCAATTGGCTTTTTAGTTCATGGAGGTAAAGTAATTTCATTACAGTATAAATTTAAGCTAGTCGATCAAAGATTTATTTTACTATTACATCATTTAAAAAATGCCCCAATCTGCTGAGTTTTGAGTTAGATAGATGGCTAAAGCCTGGTAGTGAACTTAAAGCTACAATCTGGATGAGTATCCTTGATCTGTTCTTCCCTACTTTAGATTCTGTTGTAAGTCAGATCCCTTTTTGGTCAAAAAAGTGAAAACCTGTGAACTTGGTATGAAGTTCAGCTACCATGTAAATCTCTGGTGAAATATGGGGACTCATTTCCTCCCAGAAACTTATTAATCATATCAACCTTACTGTAATACAATGCAGTATTATTAAACAGAAGAAAATAATGATAGATAAGCCACATTAATGCTGAATAGAATTGCATATTAAAGAAATAACTTTACAAAAATGATAAATGCCCTAACGAATTTGAAATAAAGTGTTTTTATTATAAAAAATTTATATATATTTTTTTCTTGTAATAAATTGGATTTTTTTACTACAATGGTGAAAAATGTTAATTATTTTCCCATCTAGATAGTACTATAACTCTAGAACGGAAAGTATTATAATTGATCCAATTTGGGAATATGCGGTTTTCACCGGATCTTAATGTTTTGACACTTAAGGAACCCAAAAAGCCAGAAGGAAATATGGGTGTGTGTTCAATTTTGGCCTCTAAATCACCTTATATCTTCATAACTACTAGACCGATTTTGATCAGACTTGTTCAGATTAAAATTAGGCTTTGATGATATTAATTTTTCAACTTAAAAGGTCAAGGGAGTAAAGCTGTAGTGCAACCGTCACCCTCAGTATATCAAGATTTAGCCTAATTGAGGTCATATTTTTCTTAGGCACATTTGTCAACAATTAAGAAATAACCATATTTGCAAACGGTTAATGTTTTAATTGTTAATCTTTATTTGAATATAATTTTTGCCAAAAAAAAATTCACTTAATTTAAGTATGATAATTACTTAATGCCATCTTAATATGTTTTAAAAAATGTATAATAATTTATTAATTTTATTTAAAGATCATTAAATGTTGCTTAAACAATGTCATCTACTTTATCATAACTATTTTCAAAGAATAATGTATTTATACACATACATTGTTCTGGATATCAGCATTGAATAAAATTAACTGTTCAATAATTTAGTGACTAATTTCATCTTACTTATTTAAATATATATATATTATTAAATATATTTAAATATTATTATATATAATTTACTTATTTATATATATATATATATATATATATATATATATAATATGCATGTGTGTGTGTGTGTGTGTGTGTGTGTGTGTGTGTGTGTGTGTGTGTGTGTGTGTGTGTGTGTGTGTGTGTGTGTGTGTGTGTGTATGTATGTGTGTGTGTTTACAAAATTCATGTGACTGATAATTCTAAGAAAATAGGATATGATAACAGTTTAGAGTTAACTGACGAACCAATAAATAATATTATTTCTTACTTGACTGCTTATCTCTAGGGCAGGAAGGTCATATCTGTCAGTTTTTCACTGTTCTAACTTTGGAGGGGGTTCACACATGCCGCACCTTACCCAGTGGTGTCAGATGACCTTGAATTTGTGCTTAAATTGATATTTCTTCTCTACATATGTGATATATATGTAAAACATTATTTGAGATACAGATGGCAATATTGCAAATTACTTTTTTTCATAATAATGTTCAAAATAAAACTGGTTTCTTTAATTAAATGAGTGGTGTCATGTGTACGGTAAAATATCTTTAAAAAATTTGGTAAGCTTGTCATATTGGTATACAATAAATAATTGTAATTAGTAATAATTTTATCTGAATATAAGAATTTTTTTACAAATTTTCATTATTTAGTTAATAACCTTCTATAAAAAGTTTTACCCCTCTGTGACAAATTGATATTATAAATAGTCATAATAAAATTAAAAGAAATAATATAAAAGATATGATTTTTCTTCAGGCCACTGACCGGATTTTTTTTATGACCTTGGCCTTGGCCTTATGAAGATTAAATAGACAACTGGAATAATATCAAGCATATCGAAGTAACCAGGTAATCATCATAAGGACCTTACCTTATTCGTTGTAGTAGTGTTTTATGTAAAATTAGTCATTAAATTGTTACAAGGTCTTTCTACATTATTTTTAAGAAAGTAAAAGAAAGGAAATCTGTTATTTTATTTATTTTTTCTCTTTTTATTTAGGTTCATTAGTTTGAATAAATTTCAATTAATTGGTTAAATGAAACTTATTAATTATTGTAACCATTTAGAAGCTAAATAAAAAAAGAAAAAAATAAGTAAACAATTCTAGACCATTCCTAAATGAAAAGGGTTATAAATTAAAGCTTTAAAAAGAATTTATTTTTTACTAATTCATTTTAATTTTTTAATTTAGATATGTTACCAACATTATGGTAAAGTAAAAAATGATTGACGTAATAACCAACCACACAATGGCAAATTGGTAGAAGTAAATTCATTTGTTGTTTTATAGAATTTGTTCTATTCTTTCTTATGATAATGAATGATTTTTATTCATTCATTTGGTATATTTTCTTGTGCAATAGATAAAATTATATATATATATTCAGTGATTCACAAAGGAAGTAATAAACTATCAGGACATGTTCTACTTGTGGAAACAAAGAAGTTCATAAAAACACAGGATTGTTAGTTTTTGAGTTATAGGTTGCCAAAGATTTTGCCCTGTTTTCTGTGCCTACGGTAAAATTAAGCCAGACTGTAATTCTAAGGACCTAAATTAAACAGTAAATTTAGTGATTTTTATATGAAATCTGACCAGAAATATTTTTTAAAATAAGTTCTCGGACCGTATTTGTAGTAATTTTTGAGAAATCTGTGCTAAAAGACAAAAGATTGGGATCGAAAAACATATTACTTTATATTTGGCGTAAAATAACTTTGTTAAATGCGTAAGTTTTAAACAAAAATTGTAAAGAATTTGATTCTGAATAATATGGTATAAATAAAGTCTACAGAAGCTATATTACGTAACAATTTTGAAGTTTATTAAAAACTAAGCTTATCAAAATGTGACATATTTCATGTAGATATTAAACAAAAGAATTTCCACTAATTACAAAATTCATATGTGTATATTGGTTTGCTTGGCATTTCTCTCGTCACCACCCCATTCGGTCGCCTAAAGCATAAGATCGAATGTCTATGCCACAAACGGCTACTGAGCCACGAAACAGTTTAGCGACCAGTATCCTAACTAGCTCCTAGAACTTATCTAACAGCATGAGCGGACTAAGTGCAGTGCCATACACCACCGGCTTACGTATCCCAACCACTCACTTGTCATATATTTACTAAAATGAGTAGGCACACTCCGTCAACTACTAAAAATATATATGACATCCATAAATTAAAATTTATTTCGTCTAGACAGCAATTCGCTGCCACGCCTAGGTTGCTGAATGCCACAACTGTCCACCATATCAAAGCAGTTGGAGCCTTAATTGGCTGGAAGTCAGCAATATAAATCTCTAGATTAGCTTCACACAGCAGTGCGATAGGAGTCTTTTCCCTTAGGTAAACTACTGATGTCGATTGAACAAAGCAACCACATTAAGGAACTCCCACACGGTCCGACAATGCGGCTCTTCCTATATTGACTCGTCGCTTGTGAGTGGCCAATTTTCCCCTTGATCTAAGTTCCAGAGTGGTCTGGTCTCTGTCCCCCCCGCCAGGACCAGGGCAGTCAAAGATCAGGTGTTCATTCGACTGGACCTCCCGCAGACGCACATCTCATCAGCTGCCAGGCGGAACCGAAACAGGTATTATTGGTTTAAATTAACATGGTTGGTGAGCACCCGGGCACCCGTTGCCCGTAAAAACGAGCTCGAGGCATACATCCCCCAGATCCTGTATAAATATATACAAGGATCTTCCACGTCGTGGTGTCCCATTTCAGCTGCCATGCTTCCATCACGAGGCTCTACGCCTCTTCCGATGGGCAACTAAACCAAATTTAAATCCAGTGCATTGTGATCACCATTCCGCTCCGGTACAGGCCCAACTCAAAACCTCATGCCAAATATCTTGGTCTCCCGGCCTCTCCACATGGCTGTCCGAACTTTAAACATTAAATCGATTGGGAGAGCCTTTCCCAATAAGATGGCAGCATCGTGTTTTAAAAACACCAGCGCATACAATTGAACTTTGTGCTGGGCACTCCTTAAATTTTGAAAAAGTGCTCTATTCATATCCAACCTAAGCGCCCAAACGGGCGCCGCGTATGAGGACGTGGTTTCGAAGATACCTCGGTACACCATGTACATCTGACGGCCCAACAACTCATAGTCTTTCCGAGCAATCCTCCTAAGTTTGTGCATCATTGAGACGGCGTCCGCCGCTACTTGCCTAATGTGATTGTTAAACAGAAACTTTTCATTTAAAAAAAATATGTAAAATAAATATACATTGCTATTCAGAAAATGTATATGAAGAAGAGGATTTTTGTTTGTTGTTCAGGATAAACAAAAAAACTCTATCAATCGCAACCAAGCATTTACCCATATTTCTTGGCATAACAGGGAAGGTCTGTAGATATATTTCATCTCGAAATATCTTGAAGAACCAACCGATTCATTACTTTCAAATTTTCAGGATACATTCGTATTATACCATGGAAGGTTTTAAGCCACAACCCGAGGGTCTGGCTTCCTTGAAGGTTAAAATATTAAACATATTCATTATTTCTTCACCCCCAAGGAGGGTGAAGTTATAAATTAAAGATATTCATTAAGGAGAAAAAAGATTAATCGTTTTACTTCATTGTTATATTTCTGCTTCCATGGCAAAAAAATAAGTTATGAATTTTTCGTTGCCAAAGTTGTGCGTACTTTAGTTACCATAGCTTCTATTATTCTGTATTTTGTAATTTAGTTTCTTTTCCAGATATCTATAAAACCTGAATATTTTAATTTTTATTTGTCACTATTATTCTCAACATCATGAGGATAACGAACGTGTGTGGGAGTTCCATGGGGTGGAGCCCTCTGAGTAGACAGAAATGGCGACCGAAGCGAGCTGCGGCCCTGGGGTAGGCCCGGTGGCCCCGGAAGGCCCGAAAAGCCCCCGAATCGGCTCCGGGGTTCGCCTGGGTCCTGAGCGTCAAGGTTCTAGGCAGACGGACTGGTTAGTTTGATTATAGACTTTAAATAGACCACATCAGGTATAGTAGGTATGTATTATCAAAGAAATCAAAATTTAACTGCTTCAACATCTCTTCCTGGAAAAATCAAGGGTAATCGTATAAAAACCATTTTTCAGAAGAGCGTTACATATTAAAAACTTAATGAATAAAAAAAAGACACATGATTACAGTCCATATTAATAGCCTATTTATTTATTTATTTATTTATTGAATTATGCTCAATATAGTTAGATAGTTAATCTATATAATGAATAAATTGGTAAAACTACTAATGGATGAAAAGGAACCTCAGGTAAAGATTCACGAATGCTTTCTCTGATAGTTGTGATGTATATTATACAGCCAGTTCTTAAGAAGTAACTGGTTGTAATATGTTTAAAAAATGTCATGTTTTAAACAATAAACAAACTGCTGAATAAGGTTCTAAACTCGACTTTTTGCTAATTCGTTTGTATGACATTATAAGGATCTTTCATAAAATTTTTCATTTCTATAATGGCGGAAACTACTTTATACTATAGAGGGAAGGTTTCTACAATGTAGCCTCTCATCCACTACGAAAATGAAAAATTCCATTTTTTCAATCTTTCAGCGGATACTCGTTAAATACATGTTTGTAAATTTTCTTTATTTCTTAAGTTTTATTTCAAGCGAAATTATACACAGCCTGATTTTTTTCTAATATTCTAAGTATTTATAAGTAAAAATTCAAGAAATCTAAACGGAAAACAAATATTGTTCTTAAGTAAAACAATAATACATATTCCCGCATTTTTCAGTTCCTGAACTCTGAATGACAGTCGGTTAATGAGTTTTCTGTTTTTACTCTTATTTATAATTAAAAGAAATTATCCCCTTCGTATTTCTTTTTACAGTAATTTTTTAATTCAAACAAGTAAGCTTTACGTAGACCAACTCATATTTTTAATTAAACCAAAAAAACATAAAATAAATAAATTCAATAGACTTAAAAAATTCCCATTAAAAGTAAAAAAAAAATACCGTTTCAGTTTCTTAATATTCGCAATTATCATCAAATTAAGCATATATTTAGTAATTGTTTTAAATAAGAAACCGACTTTAAAATCGAAATTTAAAGAAGAATTGAATCGGTAATAATTTTTACATAGGTTTTTGATAATCTTTAAAACCTATTTTACAAATATAATTCAAATTTATGTCATTGTAATCAACGCAGAGAATTAAATTATTTAATTACAACATGCGAATACCTAATTTTATTTTTTTGTTACAAAGAACCATTTTGGAGTGAAATATATACCATCTGAATACTAAGTTGAAAAATTCACCGGGTTAGTATAGTGGTGAACGCGACTTCCCTAATCGGCCAATTTAATTGTCGAGAGTTCCACCGTTCGTGTCTTATACGAAGTCAAGTTTTTTTTTTACGATTTCGAATAGTAGATCGTGGGTTTGTTTGTCTCCATATGCGTTCCTACACCAATCATCCGATTGCGATAAGTTGTGCGCACGCCCGCGAAGGTTTCTGAATTAGTTTAATTTTCTGCCTAAAACGCAGAAAAAAATAATAAATTAAGTCGTGCAGAAAAATGAAAAAGATAACAAAAATTCACTTGCCACTGGGTCGTTTTAATTACAAAATAATATTACTCTAAATATATGATACCGTACTCTTAACAACTGACAAGCTTGCTTGTTTTTTTCGTCTTTTCTAAACCATGTTTGTTACATTTTGAAACAGCCCCCTGGTGAGTGAATCTTAGTAATTTTTTCAAGTTTTTGCACGACTTAATTTATTGAATATTTTTTCTCTGCGTTTGAAGTAAAAAAGTGTATAGAAGTTTGAGAATAGCAAATAGTATTCAGTTTCTTTGTAATCAGTATTTCTCGGATTCCGGGCAAACTGTTTTTTGAGGGATACCTTTACACTATAAGTGTTTTCGGCAGTTTGTATTCTTAACAATTTTTTTTTTTATTATGTTAAAAATTATCCTGAAAATACCATCTACATAGTTCTGAAAAAATCTTACGTCATCGCTAATACAGTAAATTTGTTTGTCTTTGTTGTATTTACAGCAGTTTCATTTATGGATTTATTTAAAAAAAATAATAAACCAAATTTAATTTTTATATATTTTTTTTTTAATTTCCCATAATTTGTAGTTTAAATTAATAAGTAAAATTTTTATAAATTAAAAATGCCCACTTCAGGGTTTGTCTACATGGGCACACACCTTTTAAAATTGTTTAATTTATTATTTTTTTACCTCGTAAATTTGAAGTTTATGAACAGGAATAAAAAATAAAAATTTTGTAGGGGATAATAGATACAAGCTGGAACCTTTCGGATGAAAGCCTGAGACAGTAATATTTCGCCATAGAGTGCCGGATGTCTGCTATATTTACATGAGAAATTTGTCCTTTTTATTTTCATTTTATTTTGTGACAAGTTCAATTTGTTAAATAAAGTACAAAAACGAAAAAAGGATTTACTGCTAACACAGTAATAATATAATATCGACTTCATATTGGTTATCAATTTCGTTTTTTAGTTGTATAATTTAACAATCCGTTTAGTTTTATAAATAATTTTCCACATCTTTTCATTATGCCATATTTATTTCTTGGTTAATAAACAATCATTAAATTAATCGGGAAAAAATTATCATCAATAATTTTTGAATAGCAAAACAATTTTATATCTCGATATTAATTTATGCAATTGCATGATGTGATTTATTTACGAACGAGAGGAGCGGCAGCAGTAGCAGCTCAAGTTGATAGTAACCGAACAAACCGTTTTCCAACTATTTACACGAGTATACATATATATATAACTGAAGGTCAACTCAGTTGCATTCGTGTTACAACGCAGTTAATTAAGTCGCACTTGCTTACAGGCTAGAAACCTAAGGAATATTAAGCTTTAGTTAATTTGTAAAGTTTGTTTTAATCGTTAACAGTACGGTAAGTTGAATTTACTTTGATTTGCTTCAAAAACGATTTTAAGTTACATTTCGTGTGATGATGTTATGAAAGAATTTGTAAATAGATTCAACTAAAATATTTTTTTACCTTAAAGTGCTTGTTGAATTTTCTTTCTGTTCAAAAGTTTATTTATTTTTGTACTTATTATTTTTCACCTATACCTTTATTTTCAGTTTTATGTAGACAGTTAATTATTTTTAACCCAAAATAATTAAAACGTATTCAGGAATTTACGTTTCTCAAAGACTGACTTTTGTTTAGTTTTGTTGTAAATAGAAGACACTTAATTACATGGTTTACTGAGCTGAAGTGCAAAAAAATATTTTTTATTGTAATATAACGTTTATTTATATTACGGTAATATTTATATTAACTAATTCTTTATATAAATAATAACAGAAACAATTTTAAATCTCTTTAATTTGTAATTATTTTACTTGTAACATTTTTATTTGCTAAATAAGGAATTATTTTTAAATTTGTTTTAAATGAGAATTTAATTCTTAACACTTCTAACTGTTAATTTAATTACATTTACGTGCATGCAACTTCTTAGCTTTAAAAATTATTAAATGAAATATAATAAATTATCTAAACAAGTACATTTTTTAATGCTGTATTGGTGTAGATAATTTGACAGAAATAAAATCAAACCCTTGAAAATGGCATATCAACATTCGAAAACACTAGGCAGATAGGAAAAGAAAATGAAGTAGTTTTTATTTTATTTTTTACTGTAAAAAAGAATTTGCACAATAGTAAATCTATTCAGTGAAATTTATATTCAGTCTAGATACCATTCTAATGTTCACTACATACATATAATTGAAGGGTATAGGGGGAAAATTCTAAGTCACATTTTACAGATTTTTCAGAATGATTTTAAGTTTATAACATAATATTAACAACTATATTAAATACTATTGGTTTGACAAACTACTGTTTTATGTCCTTCATCATTTTTTTTTTTTGAGTCTGATAATTATTTTGTAAACATTATTTATACAGAATAAGTGTGTAGGCTAATTAGGGACTGTTTATATGTTGTCTGTTTTTTCTGCTTTTGTTTTGAGATAGATCGTTAATATACCTAAAAACTGAACAACTGTTTACTCAAAAGCAATTAATAATTAAACAATTAATTGGCATAATTAATACAAATAATTAAAACTGTAAAAATACAAAACAATATTTTTATTGGTTGTTAAATATGTCATTAAGAAAGAACTTAAGACTACAACGAACTGATAAACTAATTTCTATAATAATGAAAAAAAAATTCATAGTAGTAAATTTTAGTTCATACTGGTAACAGCACAGCTAACAATACAGAAAAATATTCAGAATAATCATTCATGTGACAAGAGATCACTTCCCCAGTTAGACGGACATGTCCTGCAGTATTAAAGACCTCTGACATTGGACACAGCTTGTTTTACTCTTGAACTATGTATCAGACAAAAAGATGCTATGAATTACACTATGGCATAAAAAAAATAGAAACTTTAAAAATTGAACATAACATGTTTTTATCCTGTACCTTCAATTGTTGTTACTCATAAGTAAAGCAAAATATATTTATACAAGATTTTGATGTAGTTAATGTAAAGAAAAAGTTTGCACCTCTTTCTATCATCAGACAGTGCCTTATAGGTGGTGGTTATTTTTAGCCCTAAAAATAAAGTTTCCCCTGCATAAAAATTTAGAATAGGTGGTAAATTTTGCTTTTGTAATTTGTAGTAATCAAATGAGGTAATTTATATAATTATTTTGCAGTTGTTGTTCTCATTTTTATTGAGAATAATAGCATTAAAATAAGAATAATCCATTATTTATTGGATAAATATAAGTAATGGAGGAAAAAGAACAAAAACACTGCTAAAATACTACTCCATGAAGAATTTTACGTGAGACTCCTATTTCTCTAATAACATTCTCTCAACATCTGAACTTAACATAAAATATGAAAAAAAGGTGTAGATGAATCTGAAGCATATACCTTTTTTTCTCTTTGGCCTCCAGAATCACCATAAGGTATTGCTTCAGAGGACAATAAGTATGATTGTAAATGAAGTGTAGTCTTGTAAAGTCTCAGGTCAACCATTCATGAAATGTGTGGTTAATTGAAACCTAACCACCAAAGAACACCTGTATTCATGATCTAGTATTCAAATCCATATAAACGTAACTGGCTTTATTTTGTATTTGAACTTGAAACTCTCAACTTCGAAATTGGCTGATTTGCAATGAGTTGACCACTAGACCAACATGATGGGTTGAAGCCTACACTTTTTTTTCTTTTTTCTTTTCCTGTTTAGCCTCCAGTAATTACCATTCTGATAATACTTCAGAGGATGGTATGTATGAGTGTAAATGAAATATAGTCTCAGTTCTACTATTCCTGAGATGTATAGTTAATTGAAACCCAACCACCAAAGAACACCGGTATCTACGACCTAGTATTCAAATCCATGTGAAAATAACTGACTTCACTAGGACTTGAATGCTGGAACTCTCGACTTCCAAATCAGCTGATTTGGGAAGATGCATTCACCACTAGACCAACCCGGTGGGTTAAGCCTACACCTAGTTTCACTTTTGTAAACAAACAACGTGTGGAGATTAAAGAGTCTTTAAATGTCAATTAGAAATGCTTCTGTTATGGCAGGAAAACCTAGAGCAAGTTCATAGTAAATTTTAAGGGGATTGAAGTTGAAGTGCTGTAAACCAAGATCCTATTTTTATATAACTTGTTTTTAACTAGTTTCCTAAAATAATTAAAAAATCTTTAACCCACCTAGTATATTGTCTTCCAGTAAGGTAAAGCAGAGTGTGTTTGGGTTATAGAATATTGGTTAATTATTAAGGAATTACATACCCTTCCTGGGTCTCCATTCTGTCTATAATAAAATCCAATGCGAAGGGAAACCTTTTTCTTATATGCAGTGTAACCCTGCTATAATGTGGTTATCAGGGGACTAACATGACACCCGCATTATTTTGGGAAGTAAATTTTAAATCACAAAGGGGATCAATTAAAAAAACAGGCAAAAAATCAAGCAATAATGTTTTATTAGAAAAAGGCAATACATTATAATGACTACTTACATAGATACAAGTTAAGTGAGGAAGATACAATATTTTTTTCGTATAAGTGCAATAAATGATGATCATCACTATCACTTTGTTGCTCCATCCATGTTATTACACTACTTATATTTTCCAGAATGCCTTTTGTTGAGAGTATAGACCGCTCTGTAACAGCGACTTCTGCAATACCTTCCCCTTCTTCCTCCAACGAATTATCATTAGGTTCTAGAATGGAATTTACAATTTCTTCGTCGGTCGGGGGTTTGATTGTCTTCTTGAACCCACTCATTGAGATCACTCAATGTTTTATCAATATTTTATCAGTAAAAATATGAACATTTCCTGTTTCAATGTCTTCTGTATAACTCTGTGACAATACCGACCAACAATTTTTAATTGTAATAGAATTTACTTTACTTCATGCTGTTCCAGCGCTGTATACAACACTTTTTAATGACACAGTTTTAAGAAATTCTGTTACTTGTAACTCTGAGTAAACGATAACGGTCAGTAGCTCTCGTCGGTAATAAGCTTATAATGATAGCTTCAATTTATGATTTTCTGACTTATTGGCACACAAAAGAAAAGTTACCCTTTCTTTATTCATTTTCGTACCAGTTATTTGGTGCTTGCTTCGCATCTAATGTTTTTGTTTTGGCAATAGTTTATAATACAAAGCAGTTTCATCACAATTAAACAACTGTTTGTCACTTTAGTTATTCTCTTCTATAACTGATTGTAATATTGAAAAATGTTCAGCTGCCATCACATCTGCTGAATCTTTGATATTTGCTTGGCCTATGCCATGACGTATTTTCCATCGTGATAACCAACCACTAGAAGCACTGAATTCTTTTCCACTGTTAATTTGTTCATGAAAATTTAGTGCCTGAGCTTGAACTACTAGTTAAATTCATTGAAGTCATACTGATTCTTCAGGTTGGGACACAGTTAAATTACATATTAATTACACCTTTTTTTTCATGAATATTTGCAAAAGAACACATTACAGTCAATGAAAGACAGCCTATGATGAACAGTACAGAAAATTGTTTATTTTTCAGAAAGATTGTGTTAAATCTCTATGTAAAAACGTTTTAAAAGAAACAATGACAGAGGTGATATACTGTTAATTACTGGTGTAAATGTTGTACTAATTATGTACTTGAAAAACAAGTCTTCAAGAAAAAAGTACAGAAGGTCCAATAAGTTTAATAGAACAAGAAAAGCAAAATGAATGAATTACCCTGCACAAAGAAAGACAATAAATTTGTAACAATAATGTAATTATTTAAATTTAAAATTAAAAAAAAATATAAAACTCAAATTGGAAGTTAAAACAAATTATGTTTTTTGATTTTCACAAAATTTATTTAAAAAATAACTGCTAAAAATTAAAATACAATTGCCTAACTCTGTGGTGGAGTGGTAACATCTTGACCTTTCATCCGAAGTTCAAGTCCCAGTCAAGCATGTCATTTTTCACTCACTACAAATTTCTATTTTCATATTTCCAAGTAAAAACCTCTTCCTAAGCTTCAGTCGTGAATTAATCCATCAGTCAAAAACGAATAAATAAGTAAATGTTACTTTGAGAATGGGTAAATATATGTGAACTTATGTTTTATTTGCATACATCAGTGCATATAATAAGTCCATACACGTTCCTCACAACCACAATTAGCTTTTTTTTCTTGAAATGCTAAACATTTTTAAAGAATAGCCTGCTTATGGAAGAATGCTAGTTAAATAAAATAAGTCTGAAAATTATAAAATTTCTATTAGTAAAGATTTATAAACTAAAACAACAATGACATTTCATCGAAATGCACTCCATATATTAATTAATTGTACAAATTAAACACCTGCCAAGCAATGTGTTATGATTTTATTTTTTTTGGAAGTTTTAAGAAAAATGGAAAGCTTTATTTTCTTAAAATTAATTGAATTTCATAAACTTTGATAAATTTGTCAGAATGAACTAATTGCTGCATTGTTCATTACAACCTTCATTTTTTACTGCAATAATTCCTTGTGAGGAGTTTCTTTTACAAAGTTTTTAATTAGTTGCTATTTTTATTTTTTTTAACTTAGCAATTCTAGCTGCTTAATTATTATTATTAATCATTGAAATTCTGGTTTACCTTTTGATGTTCTGACTTTTAATCCATTAGTTAAGCTAACCATTATAGGTGATTCAAACAGAAAATTTCACTCTTTCAGTTTTGTATTCAGATTCCTGTTGGATTTTAGTTTCCAACTCTATTTTTATATAGTTCAACATTATTTTCAATTTCTCTTTTGTTTCAGTTTATCCATTTCTTTTTCATAACCTCCAATTTTGTTTAAAGGCACTTCATTATCAGTGATTGTTCTTGGTATTTAGAGTTTTTTTTTTTTTAAAACAGAGTGTATGATTTTAAATATTTCATTTGTATATTCCTTTCTGCTGACAATTTTCAATAATGTCAGTTCAAACTATTGTTTCTTAAATTTCCTAGAAATTTATCAATAAATCCTTAGTAAAATATAATTTTCATCAATATTATGTTTGAAAGACAAAGCAGTAATAATATGTACTGCTTTGTTTCAGTACAATAGGTTAAAGGTCATAGCCAAATAATAAATTCTAAAATGTTAATAAAGACTTGTCCAGTTAACACATGTATCACAAGATTCTTATAAGTGATTTCTGTTATTATTAAGACAATACTTGAGTAATTTTTCTTACTTAAGACAATTCTTTTAAGAAAAAGCAAAAGATTATTTACTTAAAGAAACATTATTTTCAAAATTAGCCTAAATCTTTTTCTTAATAAGGTAATTTTATACCGATAGAGGATTTCTTCTAAGAATTCTTTTATTTTCGTTCACTTCAAAAAAAATTAATAAGTAAAATGTAAATTACTAACATTTATTTTAATTTTGTATTTTATTTACAGAAAAAAATTTAATTTCTACAAATAAAATGGCAGGAAATATTTATAATGATGATGTTAAGCCAAATTTTTGGTGCAATTTATGTAGAACTGAAGTTTATGGATCAGTTGAATCTCACATAGCAAAAAAGAATCTTATAACTCATGTAAAAGGAACGCAGCACAAACAGTTATTAAAATATCATCATCCTAGTTTTATGAGGTGTTATATATGCCAGGTTAAAATACCAATGTCATATAACTTGAATAAAACAATTAAAAATATGTGTAATCATGTCAATGGCAATGATCATCAAGACAATATAGAAAATTCTGAAAGTGACAATTCTGATTATAGCAGTGATGGCGATTATGATGATGATTATTCTGATGACGATGAAAGTTATTTTTCTAATCGATTCAATAATCAGGGTATTTATTATCGTCATTACAACAATTACAATTGAGGGGTACGTTATACATTTCTCTGTTCTGAGAAATATTATTTTATAAAGTAATTTTACAATTATTTGCTCTAAACTACATTTTTATTTTATTACAACATCATGGATTAAAATTTGTCTGATATTTTAATTGATATTAACAGTTTCTAATTTTATTTTTATTAAATAAAAAGTATTTTCTCAGGCACAGATTGTTAGGCTAGCCTAAAATATATAATTTGTTTTTTTTTTTAAGTAGGTATCAATCATTTTTATTAATATATAGTGACTTAAAATAACAAAACATTAATAAAGAATACTAATGATTGTATCTTATGAAAATATTTTGTCTATTGTATTTTAAATTACATATATGTATATATATATATATTTTTAAATTTGTAAGATGTTCATAATTTGTATTTTTTTCTTATAAAAAAAAATAAATACATTTATTTAATTCTTTTTCCCCCTATTAATTACCTTCACACCCATGAAGGCAGGAGATCAGTTTAAAATGGAGTTAACTGTTGGTTTTTTTGCAAAGTGGTAGGAACAGAGCTACCCTTTGAAATTGAGAATCATAACTTCAAATTTAAATCATAACTAAAATCTAAAAGAATCACCGAATAAAATCATAAAGAATTTAAAATGATTCAAGGAGGTTATTTGTACACCTACAGTCACAGCAACAACAGGGGGGTGAGCAATCCGAGTCTCATAATCAAAGAAGTCTTGGTTTAATCCTTTGAATGTTAGGGTAACAGTCTATTGTTACCCATAATTTGGGCTAGAACTGTCAGGGTACCAATCTATCGGTACTCTGTTTGGTCTCGTTTAATTTATAAAAATCACAGCTAGATTGCGGTGGTGTTGTAATTGATTCTGCATGTTTCATTCTCAATATCGATAGTATTTGGTTTTGGTTGGCTGTTTCAACAAATTATCAATACGATCATATTCTACATAATTTTCTGGGCAAGCGGTATTTTTTCAAATTTATAAATTGAAAACGGCATGATATACAACGATTTCAATAACAACTCAGCATGCCAGGATAAAAACGCTTGACAGTTTTAGCACAACCCACTCCATAACGGCTGACAGCCATAGGGTTAAGTCTTGTGCTGATATTTTTTTTAACTTTAACTTTTTTCTTACATACTCACTAATGCAAATAATCTTTTTATAATAACGTAGGAATCTAAAAATAAACTGCTTGCATTTCGTCTTTATTATTATTTGAATATTGATTATTGAAGAAGGGTACAGTAAAAATGGATTTAGCCTCTTATCTGATTTTTTTTATCGTATCATAGGAATCTTAAAGATCATCCTGCAATTATCCTGTTCATTTATTGTAGAAAAAAACAAGCTGTCACAAATAAACAGACATACTGTAAACCTTATACAGGCAAAGAAAGGGATTAGTCCATGAACACTCGAAGCTACCTGTGCTCTGTAATTCATCCTATTTTCATGATCATTACTCAATAGTCAGTCTCATATAACAACTTAGTTCATTATACTGTGAAAACATGCTAGTATTGCTGTTATTCAGTTTTTTTTTTTTTTGCTTCATTTTTGGTAAGTAATTTTTATTTTATACTTTCTGACCCGGCAATGCTTTGCTATCATTAGATTTGAGTATATATATATATATATAGATTACATAAACACAAATTTTGATAAAATATTAAATACGTGAACATTACACAGTTTAAGCTTTCCTTTTTTCCCTCTTCCAATCCACACCCCTTCCCCATTTTGCTTTTTCTTTTTTCGCGCAAAAATATTTTTTTTCACCTAACTAATATATATTCTGAATATGAGCCAAATTGGTTCGTAAATACAATTTTTTGAAATATCCCGACCCCAGCGAGACAATTTTTTACAAAAATATTTATTTTCACGCAACTAATACATATTCTGAATATGAGCCAAATCGGACCATAAATACAATTTTTCAAAATATCTCGACCACAGCACCACTTAGTGGGTTCAAACCACTTCAGAAACCTTCGTGAGCGTGCACACAACTTACAAAAGTTTCATCGAAATTGGATGAATGGTATAGGAACGCATACGACACAAACAAACAAGCATTATTTTTATACATATTTAAGGTTATTATTAATATGAATAGTGGGGCGAGTGAAGAAAATGATGGAAATACTCTTATCTAACAGTTGTGTCAGACAACTATTATTAACAAAGAGTAAATAGATTAATTTCAGTGACGATTGCTAATGCAAATTAAACGTTTTGCAATTCTGTTGTTTTTTTTACTCTTTTAAGTTTTCTAAATAATTATCTTGAATTTTCGTTTGAATGAATATTACGATGAAATCAGATCTTGTTATTACACGATAAGAGATCAAATATTAAGCAAGCAATGTTTATGACAAAAAAAAAATATATATATATAAATATAAATATATATATATATTTTTATATGTCCTCTAATGTAGAAATTTAATTTTGTATTTAAAACATTTTTCATTCAAGTTATTCGATAAAACATAACAGAATCATCATGGGAACTTTCCATACAAATGAAAAAAGTACCATAAATCATGTTAATAGTTGAGACATTTTAAGTTTATAATTTTTACCTGGTACTTAATGTATAAGAAATTTCAATAAAGGCTGGTGTCCGTTAATAGGTTATTAGTAAAATCTGCAATTATAATGCAATTCATAAAATATACCACTAAACTAGTTTTGTTTACAAATTCCCACTGTTTTGGGATTGTGATACTTAAAAAAAAAAAAAATTAACTGAATGCAAATTTTTTTGATTTACCAATGTTTGACGGAAACTTCACGTTTTCTTTTTTGATATATAATAAAAATGATCAATTTAACTTATAATTAATTTGTTTTTAAATGTGAAATTAAAAAACAATTCTGTAATTTAATTACAATTGTGAAATGGGATATAAGGACAGTTTAAAGAGTAAGTCCTAACAATACCACTTTAATGTAATTAGCTGTCATTGAACGAATAAAATAATTAATTAAATCTTTTTCTAATTTTTGAAAATCCTCTTCAAAAATGTTTTGTAATATGGATTCCCGTTCTGAATCAGAACATAAATGCATATGTATATTTTACTTTAAGAAAAATGTTGTACCAGTTTCAGGAATGTCTATAAAACTGCAATTTAAGTTTGATTCAGTGTTCTATTTCCTTTGTGCTGCTATGTATTTTTTATTCTGGTACTTTACTAAAAGTACTGTAAAGAATTGAAGTATGTCTATTGTTTAGGTTTAATTGAGGAAAAGGTTTACATTTAGAACGTATTCAAAAGACTGGAGCATAGAGATTAAGAATGTTAAGAAGAATGAGTTTAAATACTTAGCTTATATGGTAGTCATCCAAAGAAGTACCAACTTCTACGACTCGTACTTAAAAATGAGAAACAGAGATCCAGATCAAAGGAGAATATCACGCTTGTAGTTATCTAAATAAATCGACTCTTATTCTGATCAACCATAGATTAAATTGTAATCATTCAGTAACGAACATAGTAAATAAGGAAGAAGTTACAGCAAATTGAGCATGAAAACTTAAATAAAATCTTTTGGCTTATTCCGTAATGGAGTTTCATAGGTATCAAATAAAATTTGTAAATACTCATTTAATTCCAAAATAATTTGTAAATACTCAAGTAATCCAAAAATGAAATAAACATAAAAACAAGGAGCATTTAGGTCAATCTGGGACTATTAATTTTTAATAAATGTAGAGCACACTTAAAATACTTTTATTTCTCATTGTAATCCCCTGCCAATTTATCCCAAAGTTTTACTAGTGCCTGAATACCTGCAGTGTAGAAGGATTTGTCATTTGTTGAAACCAAGATAGACCTGACTGCTGCAGCTAATTTTTGTAGTTTAAATGCTGGCCTCCCAGGAACAAATTCAAGGGTGCAAACAGGTGAAAATAATTGTGAGCAAGTTCCAGACTGTAAGGGAGAGGTTGTGGTTATAACTCCTAACCAAGATCTTATAGTATGAATGATGTGCTGTGAGCTGTATGCAGACGTGCATTGTCCTGCAAAACGGAAAGTCTATAGTGATCGCACTAGACCGTTTTTTCTTAACAGCCTTGTGCCAATCTTGAAGAACTTTTCCATAGTTCTCAGTGTTTATATTGACTCCATAGGGTAGAAAGTCAACGTGAATGATGCAATATTTATGCCAAAAAACTGATGCCATAACTTTGGTGTCTGTGAACCACATCGACTGGGATAGTCACAAACTGATGTTCGGCTTTTTTTTAAATGTTTGCACTACTCAAATGTTTTACTGCGACTAAGAGTCTCATCACTGCACTGTGCAAGGAGTCACGTATAAATCTCATTGGGTTTTACGCCTTTTATCATGAAAAATGTTATTACAACGTGCTGTTCCATATATCCATTCACTACTACATTGAATGTCATGTTCTTTACGACTGAATGTTGTGGTTGTTTAACGTTGCTTCACACCAGTGCACCATGCGTTATAGCTGACACTTGTACATAATGTGTACAATAGAATGTGCAGGAATCTCCAGTTATACTCAAGTTTGACAAAAGTCCCGGACTGACATGAAAGTCCTTCATACTTTGTATTTTATTATATAACAATATTAGACATTTATATACCAGGTGAGCAACTTAACACTGAACCGACTAAATAAGGTTGTGACAAGTAGAATTTTATGAATGAAAGAAGAACAAAAAATTTAATTAAATTTTGAATTTACATTGGCAAAAGTTTACATATTTTTATAAAACATGTTTGAAGCACGTGCCTTGCACAGTGAAGGATGCTTGAGTAAGCATATTGAAAGTCACCTGACCTAAAATGTTGTCAATGCTATTGATCTCGTATGTTCATCTTCAGTTAGAAAAATTTTAAAAATTTATTTTCTTTCAAATAGAAAAATTGCAACTAGACAAATATGGGGAACACAGAGGTACAATACATTCTGCATTGAAATGGTCAAAAACTATCTTTTACCAAAAAAACAAACTGCACACAGATTTTCTCAACCATCCAGTGAGGATTTTCGGTCATTCAATATTTAATGTCCGAATATGAGCAGATAAATGAACTTGTGACGTGAAATAAAGCACTACATTTATCTGTTCATTAAATGTTTTTGAGAAGCCAGTTGCAATAATTAAGATGTTTTTGTTAGTTATTACACAGTTGTTACGCAATATGGTATCAAATTTGTAAAAATCAGTCTTTTTGCACAATTTCCTTGTATCCTTAATTTGTTTTATTCCAATTATTTTAATATTTAATATGCTATTTACTACTGTCAACAAAGAAATATTCTCTTAAGTGCAATAATAATTCCCCATGCTGGTCTGATAACAAATTTTTCTTGTCTCGATACTATAATTTTTTTTGTTAACAATTAACCTATTGTCAAATGAGGCTCATTGAATTATTTAAAATACTGCAGTTTTGCTCTATTAATTTCATATGTAAGTGGAAACTCATAGTTTGTTAGTGCAATATTAATAATACATTAGTTAATAGGATAGAATAAGTGGTTGCAGAGTTCTGTATAGGGAAAGATTTTGTAAGGTTATTGATAACAAAAGTAGCAAATGGTAGTGGATGCAATAAAGAAGTTGATGTGAAAAAAGTAGCCGATTCAATCACTCAAATTTAATATAAAACCAGGTTTTTTTGTTCAGTTACTGCTGAAAAAATCATATGCCACTGTGAAATTTTGCAAAGACGAACTGAAAATAAGAGAGCAGGGTAAAATTTCTTATATGATACACATAAGGACATTTTATATTCTAATATTAAACTCATTCGTGAGACAGTCACGGAAGAACTGTATGAATTGTGTCTTTTATAAAGAAGAGTCAAGCAAGTCATATGAGCAACCAGTGTTTTGTGGCAATTGCAGAGACAATGTTTTCTGTATAATGTCCCTGACCATTGTTTTAAATATATTGTGATATGTGACAATCAGAAAAAAGTATATTACAAACACATAAATTTTAACTATTTGTAACACTGTAGATCCAATTACTAGAGCTTATACACAAATAAATGAATTTATGTGAATACAAATAAGTAGTACAATAAAAAGGAATGTGGGACTGGCAGAGACATGTTAAGACTCCATTTATGAGGATTTTTATTATATAATCAACATAGTGTTGACGATCTGGTAACAAATTTACCAAAATATTAGCATTAGTTATGAAATATACAAGAATAAATCATTATGTAGTATCATTAATGTATGACAAAGCAAGAATTTAGCAAAATTAAAAGATGCAGTAAAATTGTACTACAAACAACTTTCTTCATCTGTCTTTTAGCGCAGTTTTGATTTCTGAACAAACTGTAATTCTATTAATTATAATTATTAATTAAATAATTGCTGGCAAAACCAAAATTAATGATTGCATCACAGGAGTTAACCCCAGAGTATTATATAACATTTTCACAAATTGCCAATCAACAAGCTTTTGTTAACATAATTAAAATTGTTTTATGATTAATAACCACCAAGCTACATATTCTTTTCATAATTCTAACAATGAAAGTTTGTAAAACAAAAAAAAAATACTATCAGTTGTAACGCCTAAAAAAACAGATATAATCTGCATACATTTTGAGTTATAAGGAAAAAAAATTAATATTCTCTTTTGCTTTTTTTACTGATAATTTTTATGTGTAAAAAAAAAATTGACGACAGGAGAAGAAAGATGAGGGTCCTTGGGAGTACATTCGGAGATGAATGTCTGAAGACTATTAACTACCATTTAGACTTAACATTTTAACTGTATAAATTTGTTAGTACCTAAAGTATAAATTGATGTTATTTTTTATGCAATTACTTATTTCCTAACCCTACTAAAAACTCTTCAGAAAAAATATTTACACATAACACAATATTATTTAAATGGTAAATTTTAATAAAATTTGTCGGTTTCCTGAGAACAATCTTTTCAAGTTTTGCAGATCATCATATTTGGCTATTGCTATAGGTAATAATTCACTGTATGCCAAATCAGGTAATAGAAACTCTTCAGATGAGAAAGGATCTGTTTTTTTACTTTAATTATAACACTCTTAGTTTTTCATCCATTATAAGATGTTCAGCTAATTATTAATAGAGGATGGCGATCGACTATAGTCAGTTCTTTTATCGGTCTGGTTGGAAAAGGACATTTATTAAAAAATATATAGTTTTTAAAAATGAGTTGTTCATTACAGGAGATCACTTTAAATGCACTTTGCTTTACTCTAACAATTTCTAATACAGCATTCCATTCATTTGGTAGCTCTACTCAAGAGCTACCAAATGATCAATATAGAGCTATCAAAATACAATATAGGAGCTTAAAATGGTAACTATATGTTGAAAAATGAATAAAATCTTTTAATTAAAATTTAAACATTTTTCAAAAATGGTAGGTTATAGAAACATTCTGAGTTCATTTATGTTTTCAGCATCAAAAAAAAGATTAAAATCAGTGATATCAACTATGGTCTATGGCATCTTAATGGAAGGTTGTCTATTTCATTTTGCATTTGAAATTGATCTCTTAATATACCATTTTTTGGCCAAGCTGCGTATGCTAATCTTTGCTGTGATACTGGTATTCAGAAATTCTTCTGGTTTTAAGCTGCTCATCCTGTGTGTATATATATATATATATATATATATAACAAATACATATATCACATGACATAGTTTTTCAAAGTGAACTGTTCATTTAACATATATTATCTGTCTACTTATGGTACTCTAGTTCACATTAAACCTTCCTTCAAGTTCCTGTATACTTATAAAAATAATAAAAATGTTAAGTTTGCAAAAGGAATTTAAAAAAATGTTAATTGTAGCAAGTTTAAGTAATTCCAAAACTGTTAACTAACCCAACACAGCTGGTTGGTGTATTGCTGCATGTTACATAAACAGTGTTAATCTAAACATCAATATTTGTACAATTTCTTTGCATTTTTAATTTGTTTTATTGCAATCATTTTAATACTTTTTATTTAATATGTTATTTACTGTCAACGATGAAATATTCTCTTAAATACAATATTAATTTCCAATACTTGATTCTTGTGTCAAATTTTTACAAACTTGTTGTCAACTAAGCCTCATTAAAATTATTTAAACTAGTACATAACGTATATATATATATATATATATACTACACTACAGGAAAATGGCAACTAGACCTTATCTTTATGGGCAAACACCACCATAAAGAGATCTATAATGTAAAAGTCCTCCAAGGAGTAGCCACAAGTTGACACCACTATGTACTTAAAATTAAATTTACTCTCCAAAGAAAGCAACAAAATTAAGCCCCTAAAACTAAAAGAAAAATGGACCCTTACCCAAGTAATCAAGAATAAAAATTACCAAAGACCACTATGTAGTCGAAATTAAAATTTATTTACTCCCAAAGAAAGCAACAAAACCAAGCCCCTAAAACTAAATTTATCCTGCTCAGCTGATGAAGAATGAAGATTACCAAAAAGTAATAAAAAAAATAACAATCACAAGGTCAAATCAAATAATTTGACCCAATAAAATCCTGTAAAAAAACGTCAACGGTGGGACAGGGAATGTGACAAAACAGTGGAGAAAAAACATCAAGCATGACTACTATTTCACCCATCCCAAAAATCAGAAACATCCTTCCAAAATCTAGCAAAACAAAGAAAAGAAATCATGTGAACCCTAAGGGGAATAAAAAGACAACACTAACATCAACAGAAGAAGAATTCAATATAACATGGTCAAGAGATTACTACAAAACCTTAAAAAATCAGCTCCAAAAATACAAACCCCCAACCCTAATAATAAAAAATGAAAATGGTAGACTAGCCAATTACAATAAAGACAATGCAGAAATCCTAGGTAAATATTTTAACAAATTACTAAATTGCAAAGAACTGACAGAATTCCTAAACTTCAACACTAACATCCCAATAACATCATCACCAGAAAACTTCAACCCTCTCACAACAAAAGAAGTCTATCAATCACTGGGTGAGATGAAGAATTACAAAGCAGAAGATTTTTCCAAATTTTTGTAGATCTGGAAACATACAGGAAGATCAGCCAAAATTGCCCTTCATGAACAGCTTCTCAACATCTGGGTCAAAGAAGAACTAACTTCCAGAACACTGGACAACAGCCCTCATCCATCCCCTACACAAAAAGGGGCCAAAACAGACCCTAAAAATTACAGGAGAATCTCTTTCCTAGACACAACAAACAAAATTATTTCAAGAATCATCCTCAACAGGATCGGTTCACAACTCAAGAAAGAACTAGAATACACCAGGGAGGGTTCAGAGCCTGAAGGAGCAGTCCAGACCAGATCATGAGTCTCAAGCTAATAATGGATTACAACAGGAAAAGAAACAAGAGACATGGTGATAACATTTGTAGATTTCTACAAAGCTTATGACACACAGAGAATCACTACTAAAAATTCTAATTCACCTCCAACTACATCTCAATTTAACAAACATGATAAAACTGTCCCTTACAAACACTAAGTCAAAAGTGAAATTCAAAGGCGAACTCTCGGAAACATTTGGGATAAAAACAGGACTGCATCAAGGCGATGGACTCTTACCGCTGCTATTTAACTTCACTTTGGAAATGGTTATGAGAGATTGGCTTAAAAAATGCTCCCCAAAAGTAAAACTAGACAATAAAATCAAAACAAATTGTCTTGGTTTCAATGGACTTGGCACTACTAGAAATGACAGTAATGAAGCTAAATCACAATTATTAGAACTTCAAAAAATGATAAATAAAATTGACCTCAAAATATCATTTAAGGACAGAAAGTATCCCCCAAAAACAAACATGATTAAAAGAACTAAACATAAACAGTAATAAAATCAAAATAGTAACCCAATTTAAAAACCTCTGAAAAATAATAAAAAAAAACCTAAATAAAATAATCTCAATCTAAATAAGATGAAAATCTAACTAAAGCTAAAAAATTAAGCTGGTAAACTTACAATAAAAAATGATTATCAATAAACACAAAAATATGGCACTACAACAGCAGTTATAAAACCAGAAGCCATTTATACAGCAGAAACACTCTTCTATTTGAACGAACAATCAAAGACAGACAGATTCCTGAAAACTTAAAGAAGAATTGGAAGAACCTGTATCTATAAAAAATACCAGAAAGACTGCGAATTACGACCAACAAAGTTATGTACAAAGAGTTAGAACCTATAACTGATACCACACATAAGAGGAGGCTAGGATTCTTTGGACATATCAAGGATGCAAGATTCAAGACTTCTGAAACAGATAATACAATACAACCTCAACTCGAAAAAACACCAAGACAGGATGCAGATGGATCAGAAAGATAAGAAAGGATTTGAAGGAAATTGGCCTTACACCAGATGACACCACACATAAAAAAAAATTAAACAATAAAATCAAGAACAAAAACACTTGTTTCGTACTCACAAGAAAAAACACACAACATGAATATTTTTAAAACTAGAAGGGCACGGAGATCAGAACGTATGAAAATGTACTGGATGGACCACAAGGCCCAAACAGTCCTATCAAAGAGACTTGGATAATGGACTGATTTAAGTTATCCTATGTGGTCATAAAAGATGATAATGATAATGATGATGACGAATTGATGAATGGATGGATGGGTGGGTGCTGATAGTAATGATGATGATAATAAAATAAGACCAGATAATGAAATTAATTATTCCCTAGACAAAAATCATCAAAAAATTTAAAGTTTGAATTATTAATTAAATTGTTGATATCAGGAAAAATGACAAAAGGCTCACAATTCCTAATATGATTGTAAAATATGTTATACTGAATAAATCAATCTGGAAATCCCTTCAAAAATGAGGAAAAAAGACAGACAGAAAGAAAATAAGTTTTAACAGGAAAAGATTTCCATTTAAATAATTTTAATACTTTTCAAAAGAAATTAGAATAGAAAAATAAAACATTTTATATTACCTTTACAATACTTCTATTTAAGTAGCTTACCTTTTAGTTTATTATATACATTAACAAACGTACTAATTAATATTACTTACCTTACTAAAAATTTTTAAACAAAAACAAAAAAAATAACTGCAGAAATTAAAAACTGACCGCCGTGCCATTGAATGTGATATAGTACAATTTTAGTAAGAACCTGAACAAGGCCAAGGCACTGAATACAGCCATCATGTAATTCCAAATGAACTACTGAGAAGAGACATGTTGAGCAGTTCATCTGCATTGATACAGCGATTGTAACCCAAAACAGAGCATTCATGGAGACTGAAAATAGGCTGGCATGAGCTAAAATTATTTTGATGCTAAGCATAACCCTGGTGAAATATAAATGTGGCTATAGCATGTATGAAAAAAAGAATGCCAGAAGGAAATTGGGCATTAACTGGCAGGAACAGGAATTCAAATAAAAGTGGTAGTGAAGTATAAGTGCCCATCTCCCATCTCCTTTAAACAATACTACTAGGATACAAAGAAGAAAATTAGTGAGAGGGATCACAGTGTGTGCAAATCAATTTCACATCATTCCAGGTTGATGTTTATCACTAAAAAAAATAAATAATTTTGTTTTTTGAGAATTCCAGAGAATCATAAGAGTAGATTTAAATGTAAACAAACTGCAAGTCCTTCGACTGATGCAAAAACTTGTTGTTTCCAACTCTTATATGTGATGTGGAATGCAGTGAATTCACAGAGGACTGACATAATAAGCGGTAAATCACACCTGAAGAAAGCTCTTAAAAAAAAAAGAAACTCACAACAAAGAAATCTGTAAATAATTAGGACAATCATGTAATGCAGGAAGTAACATATTTCAGAATTAGCTGATGATAAATTTCAATAAAGATGTCATCAGAATTTGGTACAGAAGGAATTCAATGTTTTTCAGGAAATGGTTTATTTAACATGAATGATCAAAACTATTCCACTTTCATTTTTTTTGTTTTTTTGTTTTCTCATGTCAATTAATTGTATTAATATGTGCAATTTTCATTATTATGTAATTGTAACACATTATGCTACATTTTCAATTGTGTAAATATATGGTGTTCTAACATTTCACAATTTAAAATATCTTAATACTTTTTATTTGTATTGATTAATTATTTAGGTTGGCTTAAAGGATCAACAATCTGTCCAGAATAAAATAAATATAAATTGTAGTAAACTCTTAATTTAGAATTGATTAAGATGAGGGGATAATCTACTCAGCTTTTTAATTTATATTGACAAGGCATAAAAGAATCAAAATAAATTTAAATGTGGAACATTAAATACTCAGGAGAAAAAAAAAAGATATAAAATTTTCTATGATTTTTTTTCTTTTGATGAAAACAAAAAATAATTTTGAAAATATATTGAAATAAATAGATCTATTATTTGAAAAGTTTTGGGTTAAGAATACAACTAAAGTAGCAACATGTTATTAAAATGAGGGGGCATCAATATTACATGGTGTGAGGAACAAAATACACCAAACATTACATCATAATTTGTATAATTGGTAGTGAATTTAAAAAGGAAAAATGGAGTAAAGAGAAAATCTTTACTCCATACATACATTAGCAAGAATAGCTCTCATGTAAAAAAAGAAGTCAGTTGTCAACTGTAAATTTTAAGATGAGAAAAAGTTTTTTAAATATGTATCAAGTGTAATGAAAAACATGGAAAATATTAACATTAGAAAAAAGGGTGTGCAAGGTTTTATGTGTGGATGGAATTATTAAAGACAAATCAGAGAAATAATCTTGGAAATGTTACAAGTGCTCCAGAATCTTCAGTCTGTATGAAATGCAATTTATACCTTACTCAGAGCCCAATAAGTAATTAAGAAAAAAGGTAGTTCTCTCTTTAAATATTAACCAAAGAGAATAAAAGTTACCTTAAAGATAACAAAATAATGTATTTTTATCATAAAACAACTATTAACAACTTATTTTAATAATAATAGTTACCATAAAAAATTATACATTTAACACTGTTCCATTAATTAACTGTTTCACTTAAAAAAAAACACATTAATAATAATAATAATAATAAGGTAAATAATATACATTTATTACAATATAATAATAATTATCGTCATATAATAAAAATTATGATTCAATATAAATTACAAATAATAATGCTGCACAGTATAATTAAGTTATTGTACACTATTATACTGAATTATATAAAAAACAAATACAGCAGGGAGTCTTTTAACCAAACTCCTGTTAACTGAAATATCTTAATTTTCCAGCTCCAAAAATTAAGCTGTCAAAATTCCTATGTACATATTTTAATTATAAAAACTGGATAAAGATAAGTCAGCACCAGTACGTATATGGTAATCAATATCGCTATACACAAAATTGGAGGTATTGAACTACAGAATAACGCGATGAAAAATATGATCAACAAGCAAACATTAAGTATAACAATCACAAGAAACATCTTAAGATGCAATCGATGATACATTCTCTTAGTAGCCATGTTAAATATCAAAATATTAGCTCAGTTTGGAACTAACTTTATGTTCATTATGAAGATTTTATAACCAGAGAGCTGGGATGATCATGCTTAATCTGATAGTCCTTTATGGACAAATATTCAAATTTTGAAAAATACACTGTAGTTTTTGTATATATATTACGAAGTATAGGTAGCGTGTATTTTACAACATGTAGATTAAAATTATGAGTCTTTTTATTGTTGTTTAATAAAAAAATTATACATTTTTTAATAAAAATTTACTCAGAAATTAGTACATTACATGCACTAATTTTTTAAGGGTTCATAGTTTTATCAAAATCTATTATGTTACCAGGCAAGCCACTTTTATCCACAACTTGAACCGACTGTTATAAGAATCTCTACTGTATTTCAACTAAAAAAAAAATCTTCTTTCCTATTAAAATTTTCAATTCATTGTTTTAGATCATTTTTTATTAAGTACAATACTATTAGAATAATAATGGATTAATACTTTATAAATACTAAATTACTACTGTTTTAAATTTTTATTATAATTATATTAAAGCACTCTTGTTTTAATTTGTACATTATTATTATCATTATTATTAATATGTTATTTTAATATATTAAAATACAAACGGTACACAATTTTAATAACTATTGGAATGTTTTTTCTTTAATATAACGGAATTATAGTAATTTTTAAATATAATTTCAATCAATAAAGAGATTCATTAATAAACAAAGATTTTAACTGAATGATTTTATTTTTAAAAGTAGGGATTGATATATCACTTACTTTCTGCAATTAAAAATTGATGTTGTACTATCAGTAACAGAGATAAAAGAAAACTATTTCTTATAGAGCTGGTAAATAAAAAATATAGGCATAATAAATTTTATGTATTTTTGTTTGACAGCCCGAAAATTGCAAACATAAGATATCCCTCCCCTATTTACACTGCAGGTGATATGTATCAAATCATAATATAAATAGCAGCACAAATAATATTAATATAAATTAAGTAGAAAACATTTAATGCAAAATACTTAACACACGGCATTAATAAGATTCTAATCAATGCGTAATTTACTGTTACTATATATATATAGTATAATTTTCCCATATAAAGTATTGTAAATAAAAAAAAAAAAAAAAAAATTTATTTGATACATATAAAGCCCATGAGTATTTTTAATAGAGGAATTCATTTTTTCAGAGAAAAAAATAGAGCACGGTATGCTTTGTTTATAAATGCTATTATAGCTAGACATCTTTTTAACTGGTTATTTACAACAAAATCATATATTGGTCAATTAATTCCCAAACACATTACATAATTTATGTAATAATTCAGTCTAGTGGATTACCATCAAGTAAAAGAATATTTACCATAATATTCTGGTTGCAGAATAACTAGTGTATCTTGAGATGTCTGCAATTCAATATAGTCATACTCATTCTGGATTTTTTTCATTTGGAAATTGAACAGTCTAAAAAAGATACAATTGTATAACACAACATATTTGCTTGAAATGTCTAATGAAGTTTAAGTTAGTGATTTTTGAAGAATGTGACAACATTTCTATTAACAACATTAAAAAAAATGCAAGTTAAAAACTGCAAAGGTGATATTGTACTTGACGATAACAAATAATTCTGAATATTTGCAAAATGGTATGGGAAAGTTGTGTATAAATGTGTGGTACTGAAAAAGTTAACATTTGAGTGAAACATTATGCACTGTACTATATGGTATTATGCGATACATGTACCCAATAATTATTTTACACATAAAAATAATTTTAACAGCAATATAACCTGGTGTTTAATTTTAAAAACACATACAAATTGTTTTTGGACTTACACAAGCTGTGTACCATTTTAACACATATATGATTAAGTTTAAAATATACACAATAGGGCTAGTGTTTTATTATTGATATTGAAAATATAACAAGTGATTGCACGCGTGCACACACACATACACACACTTTGAAGTACATAAAATATATACACACATTTGTATTGAATTTTTGAAGGAAAAGAAACAAATCAGAGTAAACTAGATTTTTTTAAATTTATGTCCCAAGTATAAAAAATGCCACTTTTACTGTGCTCAAATTCTACACTTTTGATTTATATAAACAAATCCTAACATAATTAAAAAATATAAATAAATGAGTTCAAAACAACAAAATCCAATTCCTACAACTTCACTAAACGCATCATATGATACAATATTAAAAATGTACAAATATAATCAAGATAAATAAAGTTTAATTAAAAAAAAAATTATTTCTACATTATAATTTTATTTTAAAAATCAGTCTTGTAGAAGGATTATTTTAAAAAAAATGACTGACGAAAGGTTTTTTCCTCCCTATAATATAAATATTAATATTTTTAACATTTAATCAAACCTGCAGTTATTATAAAATATGAATTCAAAAATAATAAAATAAATTAACACAAAATGTTAACTTTTTTAGGATAATAAAATTTTAATAATAATCATATTAAATTGATATCGATCAATTTAAAAAAATTCTCATCCAATTTAATTAACCCTTAATTAACATTGTCAGAAATTTTTAAGTTTTATTTTTTACCTGTTCCAAAAACATGTTTAAATTTTCAGATGTTTTTATCAAATATTACACTAAATTAAAAAAACTAAGAGAATGAAATTTTTTTTTCCAAATCAGCATGCGCGCATGCACACACACACACACACACACACACACACACACTATACTGATTTTCTGTCAACATACAAAGTTAAGAAATGATCGATCTTGTTGACTGTAGAAACACCATGTTATATAGTTTATATTTAATATAGATTTTTTTATAAAGTTTTGAATTTTATATCAAAAGTTTATAACAAAAACTTTCATTAATTGATAACCTTATCATAAGCCTTAATTAGATAATACTTCAAATTTAATTTTTTACAAATTTAAATAACAAAAATTATAAAAATCAGCAGAACAGACAGTTTTCAAGATAAATAAACATAAACTACAAAAAAAAAAAAAAAACAATAAATATCAAAATTATAGTAGATGGTACTTAATTTTATTCACGGACTTAGAAAAAATGAAAATAATTACTTATGTGAAAATTTTAAACTGTTTTTCTTTCTCACATTTAAATAACAATCTAGACAAACAATATTCACAGCAAGATTAAAGCAAAAAATATTAGATCAGTAGCTTTATGCTTTCAGAGAGATTTCAAGATTTTTTCTGAAGATAATTCATTCCTGGACTGACTGAAACAGATAAATAAATAAATTTTATAGAATAAGTCAAACCACAAAATTAAAAATTTAACACAACTTTTGCAAGCCTTCTTCTAAAAGTTATGTCATTACTCAAGAACTAATGCTACTCAAACGTATGCTAAAGAAACTAGTCTGTAGAAAAGAATCTCCCTGGAAAATAAGTGCATTATAACCTCACAATTCTACATAAAAAAAATAAATAACGCAATAACTTTTGTAACAAATTTTATGGAAGTACTAGGCAACAGCGCTTACTTCAACTTTACAAAATATTAATTACAATACAAAAGGAAAACTCTTCCATTAAATAAAAGCCTGCTTAGGACGCAACAACCAGAATTGGAGTTGTTGGAAATAAATAAAAAATGTTTCATTTTTAATAACAAACTGAACCAAATGTTACCTTTAAATGGTTGTTAAAATGTTTTACAAAACCCACATCCAAGTGACAATTTTAATATTAAGGATCATGAGATAACTAATGTTTGAAATAAAATATAAATATAATGAAGGTGGCTAAGTTGTAATAGTTCATAAATGTAGATTATATAAATTATCTTCTAGTTGTGTGTAACAAAAAAACCACCACAACATAATGCCTCTGTAGGAGGAATCAGCTAAGCTCATTACACATACAGTTAATCCCTATTTCATTCTGTATTGCTCAAGCAATACATGGTGAAATATGGAGGTGGTTGTGAGGTATGTAGTCTTTTCTTTTTGCAAACAGAAGGAATTTATTTGAGTTTATGGCTGTGCAAAGTTTATAGTAATAATGTAAAAAGTGACGATTCTGAGAGTATGGTGCTGGAAATTTAAGGAAAAATGAAATAATTTACACGATGAGAGTACATTCCATAGAGAGTGATAAAAAATTGTTGAAAAAACTGAATACGTCGCTTCACAATTACTGTACTTCATGAACATTTTCATCAAATTTAGTATCCATTCTATATAGAATTGTTACAAACTGACAATTTAGATACCCAAAAAGAACAACCCAATTTAGATACCCACAAAATAAAATTTATGAAGGTTGGTACAACTACAAGAGCAGATTGTTTATTATAAAATGATTGACAAAGCTTAGGAAAGCGATACAAAATAAATGGCAAGGGATGCTGATGATTTTTTTCCTGCCAACATAGAGCCTAACACCACCACTAGCACTAAGGATGAACTAAACAAGTTTAAATCGCAAATTTTTTTACCATCCCCTTACAGCCCTGATTTGGTACCCGTTTACAAAATTGAAGAATTGGGTGACTACTAAACACTTTAAAAGTAATTTTTAACTCATGCATAGGTATCTTCGTGGCAGTGTTCTTATAAAAAATAAGACAAGCTGTCATAATAGGACACCTTAATTTGGTCAAGGATTATGGCGAGAAGTAATGTAAATTTTGTAGGTAGTAATTTTTTTTTCTATTTTATTACTTGACTGGAAGTTAATTTATAAATGGTCCTTTTACATCATCCATGCTGGTTATTTTGTGTTTTCTAGTTCAGATAACTGTACTGTGCATGTATGAGGTCTGTAAATAAAGTAATGAGACTATTTTTTTTGGCAGCCAAAGTAGCAACACTATAACATTACTAGTAAACATGTGGTTATATGAACAGCTGATTTATATTAGGTATTAATATTTTTATTCTATTATAGCCACGTGAGACATAAAAAAACTTTTCGTCAAACGCATTTTTATTGTGTTACAAAAATTAGTGTTACTAATTATGAGCAACATTGTGCAATCAAGTTCTGTGTTAAACTCTGTGAGAATGCTACTGAAACTTTCCCAAAATTGAAAAGGGTGTATAGATATGATGCTCTGTCACAGGTCCAAGTTTTTAGGTGGTTTAAAGCATTTTCAGATAGCTGGGAATCAGTTGCAGACGATCCATATACTGGAAGACCATTAATGTCAAAAAGTGACGACAATGTTGAGCGAATCAGACTTGATACGATACGACCGATGATTAAAACAGTCAGAATGACTGCAGAACAATTGAATTTGAACCATACCACAGTCCATTAAATTTTGACAAACGAATTGGGCATGAAAAAAGTTTATGCAAAATTTGTCACAAAAAACCTCACTGTTGGACAGAAAAACAACAGGGTGAAAGTGTGTGTATTTACCCTTGAAGATTGCGTCTTCTAGGGCAAATTGAAACAGTTACTGATTTTCTAAAACAAATGTTATTACTGGCAATGAATCTTGGATATTTGAGTACAACCCAGAAATAGAGCGCCAAAGCAAGGAGTGGCACACTTCAAACTCACCCCGTCCCAAAAAAGCAAAAATGAGCAAATCAAAAATCAAAATCATGCTGATCTGTTTCTTCTATAGTAGTGGTATTTTCCATAAGGAGTTTTTGCCTACAGAACAGATAGTAAATCAATATGTTTGCCATAAAATTCTTGAAAGACTGCAGAAAAGAGTTGCCTGCGTGAGACCAGCCATCAAAGACAACTGGATGCTGCATCATGAAAATGCATGTTGTCACACTGCACTCTCAATTAATGAGTTTGGCAAAGAAATACATTCCTGTAGTTCCTCAACCCCACCTTATTCACCTGACTTGAGCCTCCACGACTTTTTCTTGTTCCCAACTTAATAAAAACACCTCAAAGGACACAATTTTGCAGTAGAAAATATAAAAAATAATTTTAATACTCCGGTTTCTGAGTCGCAACACTGTTATGAAGAGTGGGAAAACCCTTTGAAGCATTGCATGGCTTCCCAAAAGAACTATTTCGAAGGTGGATAGAGTCCATGTACAATTGGATTGTAAATAAAAAGTTATTCTGAAACAGTCTCATTACTTTACATATAAGTGTGTGTGTGTGTGTATGCATGTTAATATTTGGTAAGAGAAAATATATTTTCATGAATGTGCAGCTGATGCACAATGCATAATTTGATAATATTACATATACCATGATTTGCCACATATATGTTCTCTAAACCAAAATATCACTTTTTCTTCTCAAGTATTCAACTTTCAAATTTTCAAAACTAATTACACTTCTCATATACTTTACATATGGAAGAAATATTTTTAATTTACAAACCTTATAGAAGTACATATGATTTTTCTAATAATATATATATATAATAAACACATTTTCATTGCTACATTGAGTGTTATTTTAAACAAATAATTATATAAAATGGCTTCTTCTTCTTCAGAACACAATAAAACACTTCAGACCAGGCAATTAAAGTAAGTGGGGAAAAACAGGATATACCATCAACACAGCCAACCAAACTAATAAGTAGATACAGATTTTCTGGTTACATGGTTACGAAGTGCATTCATATATATTAAAAGTTTTCTTGACATAAGGTAGAAAACACTTCTATTGAAAAATTCACCTACCTTAAATATTAAACAAAATAAATAAGGCCATAGCCCTGTGGATCAGGTAAGGTAGGAATAAAAAAGGGTTCTACTGCTTCCTAAAATAAACATATATGAAAAAAAAAATACCAAATATGAATGACCATTTATTCATTCATTCATACAAAATATAAAAGCCTATTTCAATTTATAATAAACTAACATCCCTGTTATGCTTTCGCCTATATGGTTGGTTGTGTATTCCGTTGCGGTCAGGGGATGTTTTGCCATTCATGTTTTCCAGTCTAGCCAGTGGGCTCTGCCTCCTGGACCCCCCTGTATTCATTAGACTTATGCTTACAAGAATAATAATGTTAAATAAAAATTAAAGTCTGTTCAATTTATAAAAAATATCAGTGTACTATAGAGCAACAGCTTGGTTAGTACAGGACCTGAATCTTTGAGTGATCTGAAGAATGTTGGTTTCAAAACAATCAGCTTTCCATCTTAAAAATAGTAGTTATAATTGGTTATCAGCCTTTTGTACAGGTAAAAATGTATTTTGCCGAGCTCTTAGTATTACACAACAAACACAGTGTTAGTTGGGTCACTGTGCTTTATATACAGTCGCATCCCCTTAAAAAATCAAAATTCAATAATACTCAAAAATGGTTTTTAGATATATATCTGAATAGTATCTAGAAGCCCAAATCTACTGAAAATCTAGTTTGCTACAGTTGGAAATTGGGAAAATTTGCTATCATTTTTCAAAATTTGTTTACTTTCTTCACCCCTCTTAAGGTTAAATTTTGAAAAATCTAGAAATTGGTTTTTACATATTCACATGAAAATTATGCACACCAAAAATAAAGTTGATAACTATGTACAAAAACAACAAAGAAAAACACTTTGATAAAATTTGGATCTATTCGAGAGCCATACTGTAATAAGAAATGATCCCCCCTCCAGCCCTTGTGAAACAAGAAATCCGACACCACAGAATTTTGTCATAGCAAATAGAAAGAAATTACCTTGCATAATGTTCTAAGTTATAACAGATGTGATGTACAAAATCAGATATACGAAAGACTGCTTGATGGAACTGAGAGTAAAATCAAATTACATCAATGAATATAAACAGAAGTAAGTAGAAGCAGAATTTAACTAGTATAAATATTATACCTATATATTCAAGGTAACAAACTTAAAACCAAACCATTACAAACCAAACACATTTGCGACATGCAATATTCTATGAATAAAAAGAAAAGACAATATTTATGCCTTTATGAAATATTATTACGAATGAAAAGAAATGGTGCAATGCAATATTTTATGAATAATTAAATTAAATTTTATATTTACATTAGCAGAAGTTTACATATATTTTTACAAAACATGTTCCATGACAGCATTCTTCAGTTCATCAATGGTGTGGCGATTTGATTCATAAACTCTATCCTTCAAATATCTCCAAAAGAAAAAAATCTCAACAAATCTGGGTACGCAGAGGCCATAGTTCTCTCTGCAGACGACTGGTTTTTCTGTAAAAACTTCCTCAGGCTTGTTACCAGAAATAACACACAAATTTCAGTCATCCAACACTTGGTACTATATGAATTGACACGCCCAGATAAATGAAACCACGCCCTGTCTGACATGAAATATAGTATTGGGTCTATTGGTCCATCAACAATATTTTTTGAGAAGCCGATCACAATAAGTAAGATGTTTCAGTTGGTTTGTTTTTTTAAGTTATATAATATGGTTTCAAATTTAAATCATTAAGAATTTTATGGCAAGATGTTTATTTTACCACCACTTTGTTGTTTCAACTTCCATATAGATTTTTTTTACAACCAACTATCCTGCATTGTGAAGCATGAAATGTTTACTACTGCTAACAGACAAGAGTAGTAACAGCATTAAAAGTGATTCTCAGATTAAGCCGGTCAGTTCAGTTTTAAGTAGCACACCCAAGATAGATATATTATTATTCATTTTTGCCCTAAGGACAGTGTTTGAACTTGATGTTTCATGTTATGCTATCCTAAGTTGTTTTCTCCTTTTTCTCTTCCCAAAATCTCTTCATTCTTTGACTGTGTTCCTGTTTCCTTTGTTCTACCCACTTTGATCCTATTTTCTTTTCTTTCACTTGTTCTAATTTCTCTTTATTCTCCAATTATTTGTTGATCCCTGCTTGTCTCATATCCTCTTCTATTTCGTGATGCCAAAATGGTTTTCTTGATTGCACCATTCACTACATCATAGATACTCTTTATGAGACTATTGTTGTTCATTCGCTGTATGTGCCCGTAGAATGTAAGTCTTCAAAAGTTATTTTAGAGCAGCATTTAAGTATAATCCGTTCTATTTTTTCTGTTTCTGTGATGCCTGATGCTCAAATTTTTATAGTTTTTGATGCGAGCAGTACTTCCAGTAGCACAACTACCCTGTAGTGTCTGAGTTTTGCCTGACTCAATATACTTCACTTGCTATAATGCAACCACGTGAGTCTGTGTATGCTTTCTGAAGTTTTTGTGTTCTTTCCATGTTGTATGCGTTGATTGATCTTCCAATTTGTATATATTCCCCTGAGTATTTGAATTTTTTGACTGTCCTTATGTTTCTGTATTTTGTGCATATGATTTTTTTATTGTTGTTTGGCCTTTCCAAGTATTGTGTTTTGTCATATGATATTTGTAACTCAGTCTCAGCAGCGACTTCATGTGAGACTTCCGGTGCTTTTGCGCTTCCTGTCTATTGTTTCTGAGTATTACCAGGTCATCTGCAAATGCCAGGCATCTGATGACTGTTTTGGTATTTTGTGCTCTTTCCTGACATATAACCTTAAATGTTTTTCCCACAGTTCGATAATTTTGTCAAAGACCAAAATTATATATATATACATATTAAACTAAAATATAACATTCCAGTACTGAACAGCACAAGTACATGTACTTTTACAATACTTATTTATACTATAACAACGGAAAAATATTACAGTTTATGAAACATGAAAAGTTATTAAAAATAATAAGTTTTAATATTATAAAACTAGAATTTAATATCAACTAAAGATATGGAATACTGTGAAAACTAGTTATTGAAAATTAAGGTAAGTTAACTTATCTAATTATTGTATTTTATACAATATTAAATTTTATTAGCCCAATGGTCAAAAAGTTACTGAATTATTTGAATACTAAAAAATATATATGTATACAAACGAGGTGGGTGAGAAAAGTAATGGAGACTGACTTTTTACTTACCAAAGTTTTCATTTTTTTTAAACAATATTATCCCCTTCAAAGTAGTTCCCTTGGGCAGCTATACACCGGCAGAGTCGTTCCCACTCCTGGAAGCAGCGCTGGAAGGCTTTAACTGGTCAGTCACAGTCTTTTGAATGTTCTCTTACAGTTCCAAAATGATGTCCTTTTAAGACACGTTTCAATTTCGGTAAAAGGAAAAAGTCACAAGGACTCAAATCAGGTGAATAGGGGGGTTGAGGAACAGTAGGAATGCGTTTTGAGGTCAAAAATTCCTTGATGGAAATGGCCGCTTGACATACCCCATGTCATGATGAAGTATCCACATGATTGCAATGTCTGGTCTCACGCAAATCACTCTTTTCCTGAACCTTTCAAAAACACCTTTATAAAACACCTTTATAAAACACCTTTATAAAACACTTGGTTGACAGTTTGTCCTGGAGGAACAAATTCTTTATGCACGATACCCCTACTGTCAGAAAAGCAAATCAGCATGGTTTTGATCTTTGATTTGCTCATTTGACATTTTTTCGGTCGAGATGACAGGGTGTGTCACTCTTCGCTTTGCCACTTTGTTTCAGGATCGTACTCAAATAGCCAAGATTCATCACCTGTGATCACACGATTGAAGAATTCTTGATCATTGTTAATCCTCTCAAGAAGATCAACGCACACGTTTCTTCGATGGTCCTTCTGTTCCGTTGAGGTTTTTCGGCACCGATTCCGCACAAACCGAATGGTTTGTGCAGAATCGGTGCCATTGCATGTCGGTGGACATGCGAATGCATGTCCAAATCGTCTGTCAAAATTTTATGTATGGTGAAAGTGTTTAAATTTAACTGTTCACTCATCATCCTTATTGTTAAACGACTATCTGATCTCACAAGAACCCTCACATGCTCAACATTTTCGTCAGATTTTGAAGTTGATGGTTTCCCTGAGCGAGGTTAGTCTTCAACGTGTCCTTGGCCTTCCAAAATTGATTTGTGCCAGTGGAAAACTTGTGCTCTTGATAAGCAATGTTCCCCATAGGCCTGTTTCAACTTTTCAAAGGTCCCACTCGCAGATTCCCCGAGTTTAACACAAAACCTGATTGCACAACATTGCTCTAAATTCTGATGCTCCATTTTCGTAACACAACTTCACTGACAGCACTGTCAAAAATAATGTGTTGGATGAACGGAATTGAAACTCTTACTGAGCATGTGGAAGGGATGAACAAACCGGTCTAGCAAAGACAGGTAGACACATAGTTGCCAGATCACTCGCAGTGTTACCAATCTCATTACTTTTCTCACACACCTCGTGTGTGTGTGTATGTGTGTATAAATGTATATATATATATATATACAATCTCAAATAATTTGATACAACCAAGCGCCTCAACTGAACAGAACCAAATATAATATTTAATGTTAAATTTTTGTTATTTATTTAAAACTGGTATTAAAAATAATTTGACAAAACTAACTTAAAATTTGAATTAAAGTTTCAATAACTTTCAATAAATTTCAAGATCTGAAATTTGGGTTCCACATAGTTGGTCAACACTTTTCACTTAACTTTAAAAAAAAAAGTCTGGAGGTGAAATATGTAACTGGATGGTCAATTCAAATCACCAAATTGTGAAATGGCATGTCTTTTAAACTAGCTATGCTAAGTAACTGTGCTTATATATCCTAAGTATGTCATTGTTTTACTTTCTTGAATCCATGCTCTGTTAATTATATATACTACTGATCTATTATTTTGAGGGGGGAGACATATTTAACATGGCTTTGCAGTAATAAGCATTCACTGTAACTATGCTCCTACAATCATATTTAAACTTTGGATAGGGCAAATGTCGATGATGAATCTTATAAGAATTTTGCACCACTAAAAGGATGGTTATTCTGCTTATTGTTCACATATTCATTATGAAAATATGCTTCATTAAAACAAAAGAAACATTATTCAATTAACTTTGAAATTTTATCCAACATTTCAGAGCCTTATCTGGAATAAATTTAACATCTTGCGCAGATTCCAATTTTCTACTGTTTATGTCTTCTTGTCAATGACTCTTTTTCTAAAAATTTTTAGGGATACAAATTTTAGTTTCTTAAGTATCCTAAAACCATTTCATCTTAGCAGGTTTTCAATCAAAGAATGTATCACGATGGAACTCCTTTGACTATATCTAGTGAGCGAGAGCTTTTTTTTAATATTAACGTCTCAAAATAGTTTTTTTTTTTGTCAATTAGAAATCTTCTTAAAACTCTAGATACCAGTGTAAGATTAGTGTTGAGTGATGCAGAACCATCTACTAAATTACTAATGAAAGTCATTGAGTTTCTGCTGCAAACGTTTTTTTTTATAATTGACATTCCAGTGGTTATAAAACGAATGTGAAATAGGTCATTTACACCTGACAAACTGAACTCCAAAAACAGTCTACTTTTTGGAACTTATTTCATCGACATACAGTATTAAAAAATCCATTTTCAACTAGTCAAATGCTGAATGTTGCACTCCACTCAACATTTTATAAATGCACATCATTTAGATTCCAAAAATCATTTTTGGAAAATCTATTCATAGTTAAGCGCAATTTTGATAAATTCAGAAAATTAATGTTTTTACGAAGTTAACATATCCTACGAAGGTGGTAGTGCTATTACATGAAATGTTAAATAAATATTTTCACTATTAATTGTAGAGAAAAAACCCTGTAATATTCTAAAAACAGAGCCATTAATAAAATTTACTAATAGTATAAAAAATTGTTTTTAGCTATATTGTAATAAGTATTAGGCACAAATTTATTATCTTTCAATCTATTTATTTATTTTTTTCTGTGGTAGCTACACTACAGTATACCAATCAAATGGATTGGACTTACATATCAACTTTGACAAAATTACTAAATTTTTTGCATTTCACACTGAAATAAAATAATGGAAATATAAATATATTATTAAATTTATGTACCAAATATGTGAAACACATTACAGTATAAACTTTTTCACATTGATATATGAAATAGAAAAAACTGTTTTTGTAACAAAAAAAAAACATTTATAAGCTAACATGTAAAATGTAAAAAATACATTTTAATGGAATTTTGATATGCTGTAAAATGAAATTTCAATAACTAATATTCTTTTAATATACAATAATATATATATGTAATAAAATTATACAACTCAAAATAAAGCATTGTACTATTTTTTTTTTTTTTAGATATAAACATTGAATAGCTGAATTGAAATTAAGACTTAAAAATTACATTACAAAAATTTTTTAAATAATTTTACATACCTATACTATAATAAAACAAGGTAAATTTTAATTTAAAATCTAAAAAAAAAATATTAACTTAAACAATTATTAAAAACATTTATATAAAATTTGTAACCAATCATAAAATTTAAAAAAAATGTAATATTAATAAACCTAAAATTATCTCACACGGTAAAGCTTTGGTCTTTACCAAACTGAGTAAAATAATTTTCAATACATAACTGTTGTTTTTTTTTACATTTTCTTTTAAACTGGTCAGGTAAGGCAAGGGAAGTAGCATATACTTATGTGACAAGATTAGATATCTTTCTAGATCATTAGTTTCCCGTCATAAAGGTAATAGGTAGTCGAGGCAACAGAAAGTAGTTGTTCTTGTAATGAGATATTCATATATAAATAGCTGCATGATCTTCTTCCTTTCATTTTCCACAATCTTTTTCATCATTCTCCAATTAATACTATTTGAATAGCAGCAATAACTCCTAATGTGTGTTGTTCAAAACATAAAAAATGTATAGTTAATTTTTTTTTTAAGTCTGCAAAAAATAAAAGCACTGGAAAAGATTGCAAAATAAGAAAAAATGTATAAACAGGTTTCAACAAGTAGCTAAAATAATAATAATAATAATAATAATGTTTAAGTATAAACTACAATTGACAAGTAGCACTAATTCAAAAATATATATGTTTTATAACCCTTTTTGCTACCCCAATTACAACAATATAACTTATTTATCTTGTAAAATATTACACATCTGGGATATTAGATGCAAATATTTTATTTATGATTTTAGCTCAGGTTAAATATTTTCAGTGGCTTAATTTTTAGATTAATTTTTGTTTATGATTTTATATTAACTTTTAGTTCCTAATTTATAATAAACTATTACGATAAATACAATAAAATAACATAAAAATACAGACTTTTTTTATTTATGAATAGTGTACAATATAAGAAAAAAAAAAAAAAAACAGGTAATCTCTTATTTTTTTTAAGTTGTTTTTTGTTTTGTTTTTTTTTTAATTAGTAATATATTATTTCATTATCTACAATATTAAGAGAGGTTATGAATTTTGTAAAAATAAAACTATAATAAACAAATATGTTAATAGATATAAATAAATGAATAAAATAAAACATAGCTCACCTCTCTTTGATGACTTTTCAATAGCTTTAATCTATGGATCTTTGGAGCAACCCAGAATTTAATTAGCAATAAATTGTGTAGTATAATATAATATTATGCTTTACATAAATAATATAAATAAAAAAATAAATATAAATTAAAAAAAAAAACAAAACAAAACTTCATTTAAAAATTGGCACCACTAAAACACAAATCATAAGTAAGAATGGCTCACAAACATACAAATATAAATTCACTTTTTACTCATCTATAACATTATACTGATGCTAAGACAATTTTCCCAAATACAAAAATGAAAACTGAAAGTGTTTCAATGTGTATCCCAGTATGTATGACACTTTATTAAATCTGCCAATGGTAGCACTACAATAGCTGTTCTAATCATTCCAACTGATTCACATATTTTTTATTAATGCCATGTTTTAGTCAAATTTGTTTCTCCATATATCAATTCCGTACAACTGATTTCATATAAATTTGCAAACATGCCCTGGGAGATTATCTGGGAAAAGCATTCTGGAAGCTATCCCAGCTAAGTCGGATAACTTAATGAAAGGTTGACAACGGATACCGGCAATTGAATACATATTTGTACTTGATAGCTGAAAATTAATTTTCAGTTAGTTATGAGTATGAGCGCATAGATGACAGCCTACGGTTCTTTGGGTCAGTTCCTCAGGAACCTGAAATCAGTAGTACTAAAAAAGAAAAGTGAGGTTGGTCTGGAACTATCAGAATAACTGGAGGCTTAAAATATTATTTTTGAACATGGCAAATCTGGGATATATATATATATGTTTACTAAATTAATCTTTTTAAATTCATATTATTCCTAAAAAATTAAATTGCATTTAAATTCTATTAAATAAACCACTTCATAGAATATTAAGATAAGACATATCTTATCTTAATTTTTCATGAAATTACTTTTGCTGTATCCTGTATCCTCAAGTCATGACTGAATGATTGAAATTCAGTTATTGCATAACAAAAATAAAAATACTAAAACAATAATTGCTTATTAATTTACACTAGTGCTGCTATCTGCTACAGTTTCTATAAGAATGTCTCCCTTAAACACTGATGGTTTATCATCCATTTAATAAATATTTTACTTCTGACATTAACACAAATTTAGAAATTAATAATGACAGACATAAAATTAAGTATACTATAAAAATATTACATAAACAATTTTAATTTGATAAATCATCAGACAGTGTTTGAGGGAGACATTCTTATAAATACTGCAACAGACAGCAGCATTTGAGTAAATTATCATTATTTTAGTTTTTTTTTTCATTGTGCAATAATGGATTTGTTTAGGTGAAATGTTTAGGATTATGCTTTGTAAATTTTCTCCAAAACAAAAGTAAGATCAAGCCTCCATGCGGTGTGCCTGGATATAACCGGAACAAACAGGAGAAATCTGACCAGTGAATTGAATCTAAACAAACATCACAGCTTCATTCATCATCAAATCACACCTCACTAGATTACATCTAGAGTTGTAACTTGGGACCTAGTCCCACCACAGGCGATCCCTTGACAATCAACCATGAAAGGTCTTTTAATAAATACTCCACCAGCTGAACCAAGCAACATCACTGTTCACAGAAGGTAGCATTTGAATGCAGTGGGCTGCCACTTAGAAGATAATATGGGATTGGAAGCAATGGAATGCCCAACACTATAAATATGAAAAATACAAGTTCAAAATCAAACTAAATCAATCACCTACATTTTCACACAAACAATGTAAACTAGCTCATGCAGACTGGTAAACTAAAAATAATAAATGGTCCAATGAACCAACACAATATTCTTATCATGGGTCTGAAGGAAATAAAAAACACTGACCACACACCATGGAATCTCAAGGATATAGGCTCTACAAAGATATACCTGGGAAAACAATGATGAAAAATGTCCCACAGTTTGGAACAAGGCTTTAGTCAGCCTCAAAATAATAAACTCCACACTAGAATTAAACTCACAATCCCCAAGAATCCCAACACTCACCATGAAAGCATCTACGCGAAATCTACACTATAATAAATGCCCATGCACCAACTAATAATAAAAATAACTTTCTAAAAGACTGTAAAGCAACAGAAAAAATCTGGGATCTACTCGATCTGACCATAAATAATATCCCAAAAATCATGTTAAACAATTAATTGGTGATTTCAATGCTCAAGTAGGCAGAGTTAGAAGATACTGTGATAGCATTGGAACATGGTCCGTACAAAAGAAAACATCATACAAAGATGGGCAGAGACTCATTGGTCTGTGCAGAAACCAACAAGCTAATCTTAAAATCCACACATTTTAAGAGGAAACCTCAAAAACTCAAACCTGAAAACACCCCAACTACAATAAAGGAGAATGGCAACTAGACCTTGTCTTCATGGGCAAACACCATCACGAGGAGCTCTATAATGTAAAAGTCCTCCAAGAAGTAGCCACAAGCTGACACCACTATGTACTTAAAACTGAATTTACTCTCCAAAGAAAGCAACAAAATTAAGCCCCTAAAACTGAAATAAAAATGGACCCTTACCCAAGTAATCAAGAACAAAAATTACCAAAATGCAACCAAAAAAATAACAATCATGGGTAAACTAAAAGATCTAGTCGTCAACAACCTTAAACAAATCACAGAAGAATTAGCCCCAATAAAATCTCATAAAAAAACATCAATAGTGGAACAGCGAATGTGACAAAACAGTGAAAAAATGACATCAAGCATGGATATTTCACCAATCCCAAAAATCAGCAAAATCCTTCTAACATCTAATAAAATAAAGAAAAGAAACCACCCAAACCCTAAGGTAAATAAAAATACTAAAAGAATATGAACTGGCAACCCTAGTAATGAAGGATGAAAATCAATCTGGTCCATAACAATACAGAAATGTGTTAAATATTAAAATACACTCCTAAATCGCAAAGAATCGACAGAACTTCTAAACTTCGACACCAGCACCACAATAACAACAACATCAGAAATCTCCCACAATAAAAGAAGTTTACAAAATATTAGGTGAGATGAACAATTATATAGAGCGGTAGGAGAAGATCAGATCTTTATAGAGATCTGGAAACATGCAGGAAGACCAGCAAACATCACTCTTCATCAACAGCTTGTCAACATATGGATCAAAGAATAACTACCAGAACACTGTACCTCATCCACCTGCCACAAAAAAAGTAAGTAAAACAGATCCTAACAACTACAAATCTCATTCCTAAACACAACACACAAAATTCTTTCAAGAATCATCCTCAACAGGATCGGTTTCCAACTTGAGAATAATCTAGGAGAATACCAGGGAGATTTCAGACCCTGAAGGAGCTGTCCAGATCAGATCATGAGTCTCAAGCTAATAATGGATTACAAAGGAAAAAGAAGCAAAGACATGATGATAATGTTTGTAGACTATAAGAAAGCATACGATAAAATTCACAGAGCCTCCTAACAAAAATTCTTAGAGACCTTAAGACTACATTCCAAATTAATAAAAAAAAAGATAAAATTAATCTTCACAATTATTAAGTCAAAAGTGAAATTCACAACAAACTCTTGAACCATTTGTGATCAAAACAGGACTGCATCAAAGCGATGAAGTATTACTGTTACTATTCAACTATACTCTGGAAGTGGTTCAAAAAATGTCCCCCATAAATAAAAATAGGCCAAATAACAAATAGCCTTGGTTTCGCTGGTGACTTGGCACTGCTAGCAAACGACATCAGAAAAGCTAAAACAGATATTAGAATTTCAAATAAACTTTGCCTCAAAATATCATTCAAAAAGACAGAAATTATACTCCAAAAACCAACACAAAAGAGAAAAACATAAACGGTAACAAAGTCAAAATGGTTACTCAATTTAAATACCTCGGAGAAATAACCTTAACAAAAAAAATCTCGATCAAAACAAGAACAAATAGCTAAAGCACAAAAATTAATTACACCTACAGTAAAAAACACCTATCCATAAACACAACACAGTTCTAAAACCAGAAGCCACGTATGCAGCAGAAATACTCTTCCACCTGAACAAAAAATCAAAAACCAACAAACCCCAGATAATCAAAAGAAGAACCTACATAAACAAAGAGTACCAGAAAGTCGGACAGTGGTGGAACGGGCCCAACAATCATGTACAAAATTTAGAACTCAAAACTGATACCGTACATAAGAGTAAACTAGGATTCTGTGGACACATAATGAGGAAGTCTCGACTCTTACAAGACACTTCTGAAACAACTAATACAGTACAATCTCGACTTGAAAAATATGACAGGATGCAGATGGATCAGAGAAATTAAGAGGGGGATCTGAAGGAAATTGACCTTACACCAGAAGATACCACAGACAAGATAAAATTAAACGAAAAATCAAGGACAAAAACTCTCGCTTTAGACTAACAAGAAAGGAACTTACAACATGAACATTTTCAACACCAGAAAGGGAAATCGGAATGTAAAAAAAGTACTGGGAAGACCACAAGGAACAATCTCTTAGAAGAGAAGTAGATAATAGACTGATGCAGTCATAAAAGATGAAAAAAGAATATGTCCTGACTGACTGATTCATCAATACCTAGCAAAAACTACTGAAAATAAATAAATTGATTAAAATTTATACACATGTTCTTCTTATAATGTAGTGCACACTAAAAAAAAATTTTTTGAAATTCTGAATTTAAAAAGTTAAAATAGAGTAAAAATGAAATTTAGTATTTTTTTTAAATTCCAAATTTAAAGGGTTAAAATGAATTTTGAATTTTTTGAAACCCAGCTATTTTTTTTTAATTTATCAGTAACAAATAAAGATATCAACTTGATTTTTCGTGAATGTAATTTTCATGTAAATATCTTAAAACCAATTTCTGGATTTTTTTAAATTCAACCTTGAATGAGGTGAAGAAAAGTAAAAAAAAATTTGAACGATTGCAAATTTTCTCCATTCCTGGCTCTAATAAATGACATATTCATTAGACTGAAGCTTGAAAATACTCTTCAAATAAATATTTAAAAACCATTTTTGGGTTTTTTGAATTTTGATTTTTTAAGGGGTGTCACTGTTTGCGGCACAGCAGCTCAACTGACACAGCCACTGTTACTGTACGTACAACGCGACTGGCTGTACCTGTCCCAGTTACTTGACTGAAAAACATAAAATAAAAGCTATTAAAAAAAGACATGGGAAACGAAGTACTGTCAACTTCTAGCAGTGTTCGTCAGGTAATGCTAAGAAATAGGCAAAAAATTTTAATCCACACTAAGTATGGATAACCAGCTATAACTTTAAGATGGAGGTTGATTGTTTTGAAACCCACACCCTTAGATCACTAAATTTTTGTGTCCTGTACTGATCAAACTGTTGCTCTGAAGAAATTACAACACTGATATTTTTTATAGATTAACAGGTTTAAATCTTTGTTTATAATTATTGTTCTCGTGAGCATGAATTTAATAAACACAGCAGGGTCTACTAGGGGCCACAGCCCTCTCACTAAACTTAAAAGGACAAGCAAAGCACGCTATGTCCTGCTAAATATCTCCTGACCATCACAAGAAACATAAGTAAATATATTGTGTGGGTGAAGCAATTATTGTTGTCCATTATATTAATAATATTGTTGTCTTCTTTTGTATTAATTATATTAGACTAAACGTAAAACTAAAAAATCCACCACAGTACAGAATCTAATAATATTTCTTACCTTATTATTACTTCTTCAATTGTATATCAAAAGCGCTTTCGAGGATTTTACCGTCAGTTGATCAAAAAATTCAAAATTCCACATTAAGAAATTAAAATTATCGCATATATAGTGTAAAATATGCAGTCAAAAATTAAAATTAAATATTAAAAATAAAATACTCATTAATAATTAAACACTACATACAGCATGAATGTAGTGGCTGGCCACAGGTATGTATAGGAAATTTTAAATATTTGTAATTTAAAATTTTTAATATTTAATTTTAATTGTTCACTAAATATTGTTTTTTTATTTATAACTTTTTAATGTGAAATTTTAGTTTTAATTATTTGATCATCTGGTGATGAGGGAAAATCCTCGAAAGCGCTTTTGATGTACAAAATGAAGAAGTAATAAGAAAAATTAGATTCTGTACTGTGGTGGATTGCTGAGTTTACTTTTTTAGTCTATATAGGAGAGAGGTAGAATTAATTAACAATAAAAACAAAGATTAAATATCTGATAAGGCTATATTCTAGAGAAAAGGATGGTGTACATCCTGATAGTAGTGATTTTGGTAAAGGATAGGGGGGATTTGAATGGGATAATGTAAAGCAAAATGTGTGAGATGGAAAAATTAGGAGATCTGTTGTCTACCTCTTATTTATGATATAAGAAAAACCTCCTTTTATTGCACTGTATTTGCACTACTAAGTAGATATGAAACCCTGTAAAAAAACAATCCCACGATAATACTTAATATACTGAACTAATTCATCAAATGAAAAACAGAAAAAAACCATCCAACATATTCATTAACGTACTGTTGCTTGGAATACTTACATCTAAACTGAATGAATTGCCAGTTTAAAGCGTCATGTGTTAGCAAATTTCATTTCAGTCTGCACTAACTTTTTCCTTTGATCCACCACTGAACTTACTCCAGGCTCATTTTGAATGAGGGTCTTCTTAATGGTACTGTAGACGCAATTAACCCTCAATACAGCTTCACATGATCAAATAATACTTTCCCAGACCGCTGGGAACTATACACAGTTTACTACTACAGTGATGCCTCAATCATTTAAAATTAATTTGTTTTACTATAGAATCAACCAATACTTGATGATAGGGTGCACTAGGATAAAATATTTTACCAGTGTTTAATATCTATAAAAGGATTAATATTTAAACAAGATTATAACCGATGAAGTTAGAATGATATCCTAAATAAATACAACATAATACCAGACAATAAATGTAGTAATGAACCTTTTACAAATTAATCATATTGGCAGCTGGAATTTAACATGAAATACTTGTAGATTCATTTTTCAAATATTTCTTAAAAGTTATTTTAAGAAATATAACAGAATTTTAATTCTGTTATGAACGACCTAAGCCTGAAGACTGGTAGATTTTAGAGTGAGGTTGGACTGTAATGTTCATAGCTGATGAATGAAGACAACGTCTTGTTGCTTGTTGAATAACATATAATTTGACATGTAAAATAAAATATAAAATTAAATACAACATTAAAGCTAACATTTATCCGAACCAAGAATGGAGTCTACCCGGACTAAGAGTATGATGTGACAGTCTTGGATCAGATTCGAGCGCCGAATGAAATAAGTCACTACCTCATAATGACCACTCCTTGTGGCATTATGATGTAGGACATGGCGTGATCAGATCGCCTGACCAAGCTTGTTGTGCGGACTATAGCCCGCGCTAGGTAGGAGCACCCGACGGCAAAGTGGAACGTAACAAATTCATATACAAGTCACATCTTAGGTTTTTAAAAGTAAAATTTTTGGAAGAAAAAAAGATTTGGCTGATATTCACACCATGCATTGTGTACCCATCTGAAACAACCAAGATAAAAAAAGTTACAGAATACTTACTTCTTCTTCACTGTCATTCCATACTGACTCATCTGCCAGTAAAATCTGATTCAAAGAAGCTACTCTATTTGGTGATTTTGGGGGTGATAGTGAAGTAGAAGTTTTATAATTACTTTTACTTCCATTATTAGAACTACTGGTGCTGCTATTCCCGGTATTATCATCAGGTATTTGTGCAGGACATTCAAAATGAACACAATGAAAAACCTGTAAAACAATATTATTTTTGAATGAGACACAATATACATACAGCCAGTGCAAGTGTTATAATAAAGTTGAATACAGACACAAAAAATTGTTTAAGTGAATTATTAGTTGAATTACATGAATTTTTGTTTAGTATAGTAAAAATTTATTACTTTTACTCTTTAGTATTTAATCATGAACTGTTCCTTTTAAAACATCAAATTTCATTCTGATAAAATTTAATATCAGTCATCCTCCTTTTCTTTGAAGCTAAAAGTGAATTACTTAGTTTTACAATTAACATTAACACTGTAAAAGCAAGCTCATCACAATGCAATCAAAAAATTTTTTTTATTATATTATTTTACATGTAAAAATTTTATTTGTGTTCTTTATTATACTTTTCAAAATATTTTTTTAATACCTAAACCTGTGGAAACAAATCTCTGTACAGAGTTTTGTTTTCCATTATGATCAGCACTGGATCCATTATCCAGTACTGATCATACTGGAAAACTCAGTATTTCTATCTTTTTCTTTTTACACCTTCTAGCATTATTGATATAAACTTTCAAGTTTATTTATAGCCAAACCAACTATGTTTTCTTTATATTTTTTATGGCATAAATGACGGTTCAAGTTTCAGGCCATTAATGACAAGTTATTTCTTCCTTTCACCAAGCACACGTTACAACTTATTTGTAAAAAAAACAAATAAAACTGACCCATCTCTATCTATTACTTATTTGAATAAACATCAATCAGGCAAAGTAATTAAATTTAAATATTCATTTATTTTTATGACAGTATAAGATTAGGCATAGACCCTTAATTTAATTTGAATACAAATGCTTTTTCATCATTATTTAATGGTGTACATATTAAATAAAGTAAGAAGAAATACTATAAATATAACTAATATTATAAATACTAGCTGCAGGATGTGCCTATGGCATGCCTCCACAGCTAGGCCCTCCAGATGGGTTGTCCTGGCAGGCTGCTTCCCTGAATGCTATTATTAGGTGTCCAAAACTGATTATGTCTTGTGTAAAAATGCTTTTTTTTAAATGATGAAAAATCAAGGAAAAGTGAAAAAATATCAGCAAATCTTTGCAATTAAATTTGGTTTAGGCGTCTTTGAAAGACTGCACGCTCAGAACATTTTCATCAAGATCCATAATATCTATCCATATGCAAATTCACTCGGTACTAAAGGTGGAAGCTTAAATATAAATTAATTTGTTTTTTATAGATTATATTCGATTTACAAAACAAATTATCATAATACAAAACTAATCTTACATACCACCTACAAAGCTTGTTGTCAAATCCATTATAAGATACCATCCTAAAATTATTTTTACCTTTTATTGTGTTCAATTTAAAAGTGGCGTTTTTAACATTTTTCTACATATTTTTTTTATTTTCTACTGTTTAGTATTCATAATTTATACTTTACAGCTGCGCTAGCACACAGGTTTGAGCGTACTTAGCGAAAGATCAGATCTGTACATTTTACGGTAGGTGAGTGCAATCAAAACATAGGGCTAAACAATATAATTTCCGATAACAAAGATTTGATCGATCATAAGTGTACCCGATGCAAGAAATAGTTAGCACTCAACCTGCTGATACATAAGCTGTTTGAATCATGAAAATCAGATGAGCGGTTGCCAAGATATCACAGTGGCACCCCATTGCACCCCCTCAGAACCCATCGAGCATTGAAAATGATTTGTGTATTAAATATTCTACGGGTAAATAATCTAGATCTAATTAATTCTCAGATTATATATATTATTCTAATTTAAATTAAAAGAGGAGGGAACAGAAATTCGGTTTATTTTTCCGCTCTTGTTTATTGGAAATCATTGTTGCTGTGTTCTAAACAATAATGCAACTGGCTAGGGAAACCTAGTGTGCATTTATAATACAGCCGTATGAAACAGCAAACAATGGATGCAGTAAAATACCAACAAGTACATATTTGTATGGCATGCCTCAGATATAGTTTGTAATCATCCAAATAGAAAAGATAAAACTAATTCATAATAAAGCTGTAACTGTTTAAAATAACAAAAAAAAATTGTAAGTCAAACTATTTAAACAAAATAATAATATTTTGCTATATAAGTTATGACAAGTGCAGTGAAAAAGATTCCATAAAATATTGAAATGTACAACAATAAAGACATAAAAATAAGTATAAGTCCAAAGTATAACAACAATAAAAATATGAAAAGAAGTACAAGTCTAAAGTATAAGTATAAGTAAAGTATAAAGTATTAAAACTGTATGAATGAGGAAATAAATATAAAACTTTAAATTAGAAAAAATCAACAGAAAAGAATATTATACTATATAAAAATATTAGTAAAAGAGAAATGTAAGAGATAAAAATGTTTACGAATATGAACAAAAATATAAAACTTCAAATTAAAAAAAAAATCAACAGAAAAAGAAACTATGACATAAAAGTATTAGAAAAAGAGAAAGGTAAGAGATAAAACAGCAAAACAACTAGCGAGCAGTTAGTGTATAAAACAAAAAATAATAAAAAGGAAATGAGTTCAGGATATTAAAATATTTACATAAAGCAATGCACATACTGTAAGCCTTTATATATTAGTCATCAGAATAAAACTTCAAATTCTGAGATAATATAATTGGCTGAAAACAATTACATCAATATGAATTGATAATATCTTTTACTAATCTGTCAAACCTTTTACTAATTCATCATAGGCATCATATAAAACAAACAAAAAAATAAAAAAATTTACTGTCAATTTTTTCGCACAAACTGATGACAATCATCTTTAAAGTTTTACTTGTTTAAAAAACTTCTTATGACATTAGTAATAAACTTTAAAAAATGAATATTTAAGAATTTTTTAAATTTATGAAAAGGTTTTGATATATATATTATTAGACGATTACAAGCAATATAATTAAATCATTTAATAATAAAGTGATAATGAGTAAAACATATTAAACTGAATCCATATAACCTGAAGGTTTCATTCATGCCTAGAACAGCTCAGAATTAGCAACACAGATATTAAAAACGTGAAGGATGGATAAATTTGAAACACCAATAATTAAATAGATTAATATAAATTGCTGAAGTCAAACAAAACTGAGAATAGTTTCACTGAATTATTATTATTATTATTATTATTATTATGCTTTTACGGCCAACATGGGACCACTTAAGTCAATTTTAGTTGGATCTTTTCTGAGAAAAGCATGTTATTTTACTCTTCCGAGCTGCCCAGTATTTCTTCATCCGTTCAGATCTTGCTTTCTTTTCTTCATCCGTAAACACCTCTTCGTTGTATTTTGTCGTTTGTCTGTCTTTTGTTTAAATGTAATGCTTTTGTCTTTTAGCTTTGTAATTTTTCCAGTTTTATTCTGTAGGTCAGTCAGGGAAATTCCCAATTCTTTCATATCTTCTCTAATTTCTTTGATCCATCCTACTTCTAGCTTTTGGAACCAGAGCTTTTCAATGATATTTTTTGACAGTCTTGTTTCCAGTGTCCTAATGAGATGACCAAAGAGATTCTTTTTTTCCGCATAGTATCAGTAACAGGCTCTATTTCTCGATACACCACCTCATTTGGCACAATCCACCATCGGCCTTCTTTTTGGTGTTTTTTATTGATACATGTTCTGACAATTCTCCTCTCTATTTTCAGAATTTTTTCAATTCGGTTGAAAAGGGTCTCGCTTCCGTAGCTGACTTCTGGCTGTACTACAGTTTTATAATGTTTAAGTTTTGTTTTAGCAGAAAGGCATTTTTTGTTATATGTTGACGGAAATAATTTTTGGGATTTAATCATTTTATTTGTCCTGTTTTGCCATGTCACTTTTTCATTTAAATTATAAGTTATTATTTCCCCTAGATATTTAAATTGTTTTACTATTTTAATTTTCTGATTGTTTACCGTAATGTGCTCTATTACCAGAGGATCTATGGCCATTAGTTCAGTTTTTTCGAAAGAGATATGAAGCCCTATCTTTTGTGCTAGGTTTTGAAGGCTCATGATTTGTTTTTGGCTTCTTGATTATTTGCTAAAAGAGCGAGGTCATCTGCAAATCCTAGGCAATTTAGTGTGATGGAGTACCCATTTTTATATTTTTGGGATTTATTTCATACCATTTTCTCATGACAAATTCAAGGGCGCAGTTAAAAAGGAGTGGTGAGAGGCCGTCTCCTTGCCTCAATCCAGTTTTTATGTAGAAGGGTTGAGAGAGTTCACCTCTGAATTTCACTCTGGACTGGGTATTGGTTAAAGTTAATTTTATCATGTTTACGAGTTTAGGGTGAAGGCCCAGGTTTCTCAGAATATTCAGCATGGATGGTCGGAGTATACAAATATAAGTCCATCATAAGTTTTAGGGATATTATTTGCTCCGGGCAACCTCTCTATGGCCTAAATCCCCCTTGGTATTCCTCAAGTTCCACTTAGAGTTGGTCTTTGCATCGGTTGTATATGATTATCAACAGGAATTCACTGTGTTATATTATAATGTTTTAGTAGCAATGTTCATAAAAATGAATATTAATATTATGTCGTTAAACTTGATCTGTTGCACAGTGGTTTACTTCGAATTGATTTGCAAAGGATAATTCTTTCTTAAAAACAAGTTCATTTGAAATTAAATAACATCATTCTATGATTTTAATAATAAACAATCAAAATATTTTCAAACCTTTATCTGTTGCGGAATTATATTCATTTCATTTTGTAAACTACGCTAAGCTGTAAAAAAATTATGTACTGTCAGCCACTTCAGTGGCATAACACCTTCTAATATTCTTTCAGAATATTCTACTTTTGAATCTTAGTCAAGCATGGCAATTTTCACATAAAATGATTTCTATACTTCATTGCCCCTTGTAAGCTGGCACCAGGAAAGGGAATCCAATTGTAAAAAATCCACTGAATCATTCCCACCAGATAATCATTGAAAAACCGGCATAAAGAAAAAAAGCTGACAACACAATTGTAGGACTTTTCCCATCATGCAGCTAAAGCCACTTTTCAAGTAATTTCTACCAACTGTGGGTTGTTTCTGATGCATACTGACTTACACATATAATTTAAGATATTTATCATTTTATATAAATATAATATTTTTTTTTCATTTAATTCAATGATCTAACTAAAGGGTGTGCGCAAACCATATTTAATTTACACAAGTGTGGTGGTAGTAGCGGCAATAGTCGGCACTTATTAATATAATTTTATAACTTACATGGAACAAATTACGCTTAAGTGATCAACAGACAGATGTAGCCACACTGCTTAATGCACCAGGTACACCATGTCAACCAGGTGAATGAGTTCAAGACCTAGCCGGATGAGTTACTTTTTTACATTTTAAATATTATTCATTTATTTAATTCTACTACTCACCTATGATGTGACAATGCAGCAGATGTCTACAACAGCTGTACATCAGTGCTACACTGCCATTCCTTGTGATGATAAGAGGTACTACTGACACAGTATGCCCACTTACCCGCTAGTTTAGATCATTTTTTGGGATGGCAGTGCAATTATTCAAAATTTTTTTTGCAACTATTGTCATTTTTTAATCATTAACAAATAGACATAAGAAAAATATGTCCTTAATTAGATAAAATCTTGGGATACTGAGGGTGACCTTGCTCTTCAGCATCACCTCCTTGAACTTTTAAGTTGAAAATATTTTTTTAATACCTAAACCTGTGAAAACAAATCTCTGTACAGAGTTTTGTTTTCCATTATGATCAGCACTGGATCCATTATCCAGTACTGATCATACTGGAAAACTCAGTTTTTCTATCTTTTTCTTTTTACACCTTCTAGCATTATTGATATAAACTTTCAAGTTTATTTATAGCCAAACCAACTATGTTTTCTTTATATTTTTTATGGCATAAATGACGGTTCAAGTTTCAGGCCATTAATGACAAGTTATTTCTTCCTTTCACCAAGCACACGTTACAACTTATTTGTAAAAAAAACAAATAAAACTGACCCATCTCTATCTATTACTTATTTGAATAAACATCAATCAGGCAAAGTAATTAAATTTAAATATTCATTTATTTTTATGACAGTATAAGATTAGGCATAGACCCTTAATTTAATTTGAATACAAATGCTTTTTCATCATTATTTAATGGTGTACATATTAAATAAAGTAAGAAGAAATACTATAAATATAACTAATATTATAAATACTAGCTGCAGGATGTGCCTATGGCATGCCTCCACAGCTAGGCCCTCCAGATGGGTTGTCCTGGCAGGCTGCTTCCCTGAATGCTATTATTAGGTGTCCAAAACTGATTATGTCTTGTGTAAAAATGCTTTTTTTTAAATGATGAAAAATCAAGGAAAAGTGAAAAAATATCAGCAAATCTTTGCAATTAAATTTGGTTTAGGCGTCTTTGAAAGACTGCACGCTCAGAACATTTTCATCAAGATCCATAATATCTATCCATATGCAAATTCACTCGGTACTAAAGGTGGAAGCTTAAATATAAATTAATTTGTTTTTTATAGATTATATTTGATTTACAAAACAAATTATCATAATACAAAACTAATCTTACATACCACCTACAAAGCTTGTTGTCAAATCCATTATAAGATACCATCCTAAAATTATTTTTACCTTTTATTGTGTTCAATTTAAAAGTGGCGTTTTTAACATTTTTCTACATATTTTTTTTATTTTCTACTGTTTAGTATTCATAATTTATACTTTACAGCTGCGCTAGCACACAGGTTTGAGCGTACTTAGCGAAAGATCAGATCTGTACATTTTACGGTAGGTGAGTGCAATCAAAACATAGGGCTAAACAATATAATTTCCGATAACAAAGATTTGATCGATCATAAGTGTACCCGATGCAAGAAATAGTTAGCACTCAACCTGCTGATACATAAGCTGTTTGAATCATGAAAATCAGATGAGCGGTTGCCAAGATATCACAGTGGCACCCCATTGCACCCCCTCAGAACCCATCGAGCATTGAAAATGATTTGTGTATTAAATATTCTACGGGTAAATAATCTAGATCTAATTAATTCTCAGATTATATATATTATTCTAATTTAAATTAAAAGAGGAGGGAACAGAAATTCGGTTTATTTTTCCGCTCTTGTTTATTGGAAATCATTGTTGCTGTGTTCTAAACAATAATGCAACTGGCTAGGGAAACCTAGTGTGCATTTATAATACAGCCGTATGAAACAGCAAACAATGGATGCAGTAAAATACCAACAAGTACATATTTGTATGGCATGCCTCAGATATAGTTTGTAATCATCCAAATAGAAAAGATAAAACTAATTCATAATAAAGCTGTAACTGTTTAAAATAACAAAAAAAAATTGTAAGTCAAACTATTTAAACAAAATAATAATATTTTGCTATATAAGTTATGACAAGTGCAGTGAAAAAGATTCCATAAAATATTGAAATGTACAACAATAAAGACATAAAAATAAGTATAAGTCCAAAGTATAACAACAATAAAAATATGAAAAGAAGTACAAGTCTAAAGTATAAGTATAAGTAAAGTATAAAGTATTAAAACTGTATGAATGAGGAAATAAATATAAAACTTTAAATTAGAAAAAATCAACAGAAAAGAATATTATACTATATAAAAATATTAGTAAAAGAGAAATGTAAGAGATAAAAATGTTTACGAATATGAACAAAAATATAAAACTTCAAATTAAAAAAAAAATCAACAGAAAAAGAAACTATGACATAAAAGTATTAGAAAAAGAGAAAGGTAAGAGATAAAACAGCAAAACAACTAGCGAGCAGTTAGTGTATAAAACAAAAAATAATAAAAAGGAAATGAGTTCAGGATATTAAAATATTTACATAAAGCAATGCACATACTGTAAGCCTTTATATATTAGTCATCAGAATAAAACTTCAAATTCTGAGATAATATAATTGGCTGAAAACAATTACATCAATATGAATTGATAATATCTTTTACTAATCTGTCAAACCTTTTACTAATTCATCATAGGCATCATATAAAACAAACAAAAAAATAAAAAGATTTACTATCAATTTTTTCGCACAAACTGATGACAATCATCTTTAAAGTTTTACTTGTTTAAAAAACTTCTTATGACATTAGTAATAAACTTTAAAAAATGAATATTTAAGAATTTTTTAAATTTATGAAAAGGTTTTGATATATATATTATTAGACGATTACAAGCAATATAATTAAATCATTTAATAATAAAGTGATAATGAGTAAAACATATTAAACTGAATCCATATAACCTGAAGGTTTCATTCATGCCTAGAACAGCTCAGAATTAGCAACACAGATATTAAAAACGTGAAGGATGGATAAATTTGAAACACCAATAATTAAATAGATTAATATAAATTGCTGAAGTCAAACAAAACTGAGAATAGTTTCACTGAATTATTATTATTATTATTATTATTATTATGCTTTTACGGCCAACATGGGACCACTTAAGTCAATTTTAGTTGGATCTTTTCTGAGAAAAGCATGTTATTTTACTCTTCCGAGCTGCCCAGTATTTCTTCATCCGTTCAGATCTTGCTTTCTTTTCTTCATCCGTAAACACCTCTTCGTTGTATTTTGTCGTTTGTCTGTCTTTTGTTTAAATGTAATGCTTTTGTCTTTTAGCTTTGTAATTTTTCCAGTTTTATTCTGTAGGTCAGTCAGGGAAATTCCCAATTCTTTCATATCTTCTCTAATTTCTTTGATCCATCCTACTTCTAGCTTTTGGAACCAGAGCTTTTCAATGATATTTTTTGACAGTCTTGTTTCCAGTGTCCTAATGAGATGACCAAAGAGATTCTTTTTTTCCGCATAGTATCAGTAACAGGCTCTATTTCTCGATACACCACCTCATTTGGCACAATCCACCATCGGCCTTCTTTTTGGTGTTTTTTATTGATACATGTTCTGACAATTCTCCTCTCTATTTTCAGAATTTTTTCAATTCGGTTGAAAAGGGTCTCGCTTCCGTAGCTGACTTCTGGCTGTACTACAGTTTTATAATGTTTAAGTTTTGTTTTAGCAGAAAGGCATTTTTTGTTATATGTTGACGGAAATAATTTTTGGGATTTAATCATTTTATTTGTCCTGTTTTGCCATGTCACTTTTTCATTTAAATTATAAGTTATTATTTCCCCTAGATATTTAAATTGTTTTACTATTTTAATTTTCTGATTGTTTACCGTAATGTGCTCTATTACCAGAGGATCTATGGCCATTAGTTCAGTTTTTTCGAAAGAGATATGAAGCCCTATCTTTTGTGCTAGGTTTTGAAGGCTCATGATTTGTTTTTGGCTTCTTGATTATTTGCTAAAAGAGCGAGGTCATCTGCAAATCCTAGGCAATTTAGTGTGATGGAGTACCCATTTTTATATTTTTGGGATTTATTTCATACCATTTTCTCATGACAAATTCAAGGGCGCAGTTAAAAAGGAGTGGTGAGAGGCCGTCTCCTTGCCTCAATCCAGTTTTTATGTAGAAGGGTTGAGAGAGTTCACCTCTGAATTTCACTCTGGACTGGGTATTGGTTAAAGTTAATTTTATCATGTTTACGAGTTTAGGGTGAAGGCCCAGGTTTCTCAGAATATTCAGCATGGATGGTCGGAGTATACAAATATAAGTCCATCATAAGTTTTAGGGATATTATTTGCTCCGGGCAACCTCTCTATGGCCTAAATCCCCCTTGGTATTCCTCAAGTTCCACTTAGAGTTGGTCTTTGCATCGGTTGTATATGATTATCAACAGGAATTCACTGTGTTATATTATAATGTTTTAGTAGCAATGTTCATAAAAATGAATATTAATATTATGTCGTTAAACTTGATCTGTTGCACAGTGGTTTACTTCGAATTGATTTGCAAAGGATAATTCTTTCTTAAAAACAAGTTCATTTGAAATTAAATAACATCATTCTATGATTTTAATAATAAACAATCAAAATATTTTCAAACATTTATCTGTTGCGGAATTATATTCATTTCATTTTGTAAACTATGCTAAGCTGTAAAAAAATTATGTACTGTCAGCCACTTCAGTGGCATACCACCTTCTAATATTCTTTCAGAATATTCTACTTTTGAATCTTAGTCAAGCATGGCAATTTTCACATAACATGATTTCTATACTTCATTGCCCCTTGTAAGCTGGCACCAGGAAAGGGAATCCAATTGTAAAAAATCCACTGAATCATTCCCACCAGATAATCATTGAAAAACCGGCATAAAGAAAAAAAGCTGACAACACAATTGTAGGACTTTTCCCATCATGCAGCTAAAGCCACTTTTCAAGTAATTTCTACCAACTGTGGGTTGTTTCTGATGCATACTGACTTACACATATAATTTAAGATATTTATCATTTTATATAAATATAATATTTTTTTTCATTTAATTCAATGATCTAACTAAAGGGTGTGCGCAAACCATATTTAATTTACACAAGTGTGGTGGTAGTAGCGGCAATAGTCGGCACTTATTAATATAATTTTATAACTTACATGGAACAAATTACGCTTAAGTGATCAACAGACAGATGTAGCCACACTGCTTAATGCACCAGGTACACCATGTCAACCAGGTGAATGAGTTCAAGACCTAGCCGGATGAGTTACTTTTTTACATTTTAAATATTATTCATTTATTTAATTCTACTACTCACCTATGATGTGACAATGCAGCAGATGTCTACAACAGCTGTACATCAGTGCTACACTGCCATTCCTTGTGATGATAAGAGGTACTACTGACACAGTATGCCCACTTACCCGCTAGTTTAGATCATTTTTTGGGATGGCAGTGCAATTATTCAAAATTTTTTTTGCAACTATTGTCATTTTTTAATCATTAACAAATAGACATAAGAAAAATATGTCCTTAATTAGATAAAATCTTGGGATACTGAGGGTGACCTTGCTCTTCAGCATCACCTCCTTGAACTTTTAAGTTGAAAATTACAACCAATGCCCTATAGGAGTATATGCAGGAGTAATCTGACCGAGTTTGGTCAAAATTGCCCCAATATAGTTCTGGAGATATAAGGTGATTTAGAGGGCAACAACAATGAACACACATACATACCCGGATATCCAGAAAATTTCCATCCGGTTATTTTAGGTTCCTTGGATGTCAAAATATCAAGATCTGGTGAAAACCGCATATGCCCAAATTGGACCGATTACAATACTTTCCCTTCTAGTGCTACTATAGCTATCTAGACACGAAAGTAAAAGAAAGGCAAATGTAACTAAACTAATATGCTGATAAATATTTTGCTGATGACATGATTGAAGTCGTAGCATCACAAACTTTCACCTAGAAGACATTAGGTTTAAATCCCTGCCAGATTGGATTTTTACCCGTAATAAAATTATTTCTAACCGACACACTGAAAATGTTAATTTCAAAATTTAATATGGAAAATAAATCTGCATAATTAACATTTTTTTTATTTCTAACAATTTTAATTACACAATATTTAGTAAAATTTCTATGTGAATAATACAACTGTGACATAACAATTTAAACTCAAGCATCCTATTTTGAGGCAGGCAGCATAATAATAACTCCAGAATTAAGCCTAAGGTATTAACAGGAAAAACGACTGATAAGACTAATTCAAAATTGAGGTGATGGTTTCACTGTTGCTCACAGTTAGTAGGGAGCAAGGAAGTCAGATATCTTTTAAAAGAAATTATAATCAATTCTCATCTATCAATGAAACACCTTTATATTACATGAATAACTTTTAACCGAAAATAAGCCATTTTATACATAACGATTCTTTGATGTATATTAAACGTTATTGTTAATTGACAACTGTTGTAAATCATTTGACATTATATTAAAATATTGACATTATTCACATCAGTTTATTACTAGATAAATAGGAACATCTTTTATAAAAAAAAATGTTCTTCATTTATTTTGAAACAGATATAAAGTCTCAGTAAACCAGCTGAGGATTATACCATAAATAATATTTTATGGAAAAAAAAATCATTGTCATCATAATGCAGAATTAATTTAACAATTGTACGTACTTCATTTGCAGTATTATGGGTTCCAATAATACGAATAAAAACGACTGGCCTCCTTTCAAATCTGATTGTCTGCCATGACTTGCAATTTTCTCTTCTTTTATCCCAAACAACATCCCAATCCCACAAATTAACAGATACTTCGACATAGTAATTATAACTACGATCATCACAGTCCCATAAAAGTAATCTGAAAAAAAAATCATAACATAAAAAATTTTCAATCAATATTATAAAAAAAAAAAATTTAAAACATTAACGTTATACAACAGTGTACAAAATCAACCAATGTTAGTTATATTTTACATTGCCCTACTCCATCTGTTACATCGATATCTACTTTACATTTACTGCATAGACATAACATACTACTGTATATTTACTAGTACACTATTTCTTAACAGAAAGGCATATACCATTCACAATTTTTTTGGATCGTAGGTTAATTTCAGAAATGGATCTTTGTCTTGCATTAGATAACCTAAAACTGTAAGATTATGATACCTAAAATTTATGTCATTTAATACAAAATAATATTACAAATCTAAGCTGTCCTTGGAAAGATGGTGAAATGATCAACTTATAACTTATTGGATCTCGATGTTCCAGAACTATTGGAATACCTACAGGGTAGAATTTTAGAAAATAAAAGATCCCAATTTACGGAAATTTTATTTGTGATAAATAATATAACTTTTTTAATCTTTTCATCTCATAATACCTTATATTAAAATATAAAAACTTACAAAATTTATTTTTTTGGACATTTTATTTGTTGATAATTTTAAATAATGACATAGATGTTGTTCCCAAACACCTTTAACTTTCAAAAAATTATTGCACTGCTAATCTGGGCAGTAAGCAGTTGAACAATACGTATAAGGGTGTTTCAAAAAGGACACAACCCCTTTGTTTGGCGACATGAATTTATTTTTAAAATATCTACGTTAATAAAATATTTATACAACAATATTCACATTACCTTTAATAACTTTACAATAGATGTTCAAAATGGTTTCCAGTGATCCCAACGCAGGTTTGTATATATTTCATAACATTTGCAGCCACTTTTCATAATGTTTGCTCAGTAATGTTTGAAATCTCACTTTCAATGTTAACCTGCAGCCACTTTTCATAATGTTTGCTCAGTAATGTTTGAAATCTCACTTTCAATGTTAACCTTCAATTTTTCAAGTGTAATAGGATAGTTTTAAAAACTACACTTTTTAAGTATCCCAAAAGAAAATGTCTGCTGGTGTAAGACCTGGGGATCTTGGAGGCCACAACTCTTTTGATATCAAACGATTGCCACAAAATTCCCAAAATATATCCAACATTTCATTAGCAGTATGACACTTTTTTTATCATGCTGGAATCAACAACCTCATTTAACATGTAAAAAACTGATCGATCAAGTTACAATAAACAACACAATCTACATATTTGTCAAAAAATAAAGGTCTATTACACGATGCCAGTAGATCATACACCAAACACCAATTTTACATGCCTGTAATGGTTGATCATGAAACGCATGAGCATTTTCAGCACTCCATAGTTGGTAGTTTTGGCTGTTAATGTAGCCATCCAAGTGAAACCATGCCTTATCGCTGAAATAAACAAGCCAAAATTTCAATACCATGCCGTCAACAAGAGAATGAAACCAATGACAATACTGTACACATTTTTCCTGGGGGTCTATTTCTTTTAGTTCCTGAATGACACTAATGCATAGTAATAAACTGTAATTGTTTAGTTGCTCTGAAAGCTGCAGACTGAAAGCTCAGCCTGTGATGATAACTTTCTAAGCGATTTTCTGGGTGAGGGAGTTAAAAAATTCTTTCACATAAGGACATATTAACTATTAAAGCTTCTTATCTTGAGTATAGTGTAGCCAACTGACATGTAGAGAGAAATAAAATTTACCTATGCATGACTTCTACCTTCTTTGTCTTAGGGTTGCATCCTTTTTGAAACACCTGTTAGTAAAACTACAATAAAAACAGAGCAACGACCCAAATAAAACTAATATCAAAATAAATTTGAAAAAAGGTTGGATAAATATTTATAATTCCAACTTACCACTTCTGATGTAATTTTTTCCTAAATGAAACAAATATAAAACACAAAGCTATGAACTCAAACATAGTAGCAAATCAGAAAACCAGTAAAATATAAATAAATATGCTTCTTTTGTGTCAAGCGATCTATTTTTTATGAAGAAACATACTGTTAAATGATTGTTAACAATATCAATAGCAGTAAATATCCATATAAATACACATACCTCATAGAATCAATCATGTAAGGCTGCCCCAACTGAACCAATATGGAACCACTACCCAACTGATGACAAGTATACCCAGAATCCCAATCATAATTCGTAACATTCCCATCAAGTAATGCATTACGACTTCGACTAACTCCCTCCATAACACAAGCACTACTTTGATCAGTAGCAACATTATGCCTTGGAACTAAAATAAGAAAGATAACAATAATATGTTAGTAACATAATACAACAGCTTTGTTAAATATTAATTTTTACTTGATAAACTAAGTAATTTTAGTTCACAAACATTTTTTACAATTATTAAATATGGTTAATATAATTGCAATTTTACATCATTATTATTATTATTATTATTATTATTAGTCAAATTAAACCTTAAATGTCAAATCAAAATACCCTCTGCTCTCTAATTACATCTTACATACTAAACATAAAAATGTAATAGACTTGAAAGATCTTCTTGCACTATCATCTTAGCTTGAATAAATAGCAACAGAAGCTGAAATTATCTTTTGAGTGTCATAGCTAACCTGTAACTCCTTTTTTTATTCTTAATTATAAATTAAAGATTTCTGATTTTTATATGTATAAATATAAAAATTCTCAACTATATTCCCTTGCGGGGAAAAAATATACACAAAATTAAATATAGAAAAACATACCGATTAAACATTTCTCCAACTGAAATGTTGTGCTTGTCCACATGATTTCAAAAGACACGACGTGGAATACCTTATTAACAGTATTATTTGTTCCAACAATCCTAATATATCTAACAACTCTTTGTTCAAAGTATAGGTACTGCCATGATCTGCAATAGTAATATGTATGATCGATAATACGTGTCCAATCCTTTTGATCCATTGATACTTCAATGTAATAAGAGTAGGATCTGAAAATAACTAAATTATTTTAAAATTTACCAATAACATCACTTTAAAATTTATTCTATAAGATATAATTTATACTATAGATAACAAGACTGGTAGATATATTTATATTATTAATATATATAATACATTTATATTACCGTATAAAACTAAAAAAAATTGTTAAAACTACCATAAGCTTGTATACAAAAAAAAGAGGCAACTGCAAATATTATTTACTTACTTCCTTACATTTCATTTGGGAAATATAAAATTACAATAATCAAATAACATCTAATGGGTATTTTTTTATTTATAATTTGAAGTGATGAAACAAGACAGTAACTCAATTATGGCTTAATAGTTTGTCTGATTGTCTCATATCAACCATCTCTAAGAAACTTTATCATTAGATAAATTCTGTTGCAATATAATGCAATGCAATATTTAAGTACAACTTTAATATGAATAATGGTAAAATAGCTGACTACAAATCCAAAAGAATTCCTAGCGAATGGTAATAATATTATATAAAATTGGTATTAGAGTAGATGAGTAAAATAGAATTACCTGATTTTTTTCTTAGTTTATTACTATTTATGGTAACTGTATTTAAAAGTCAAAAAATGAAAACATTTTTATTTATTTGTTAAAACAAATGGGATAAATCCCATAATGCAAAATAAATGGTCAATATTACACTGTCCCATACAATTATTTCATTCATATTTTAATAAACATCTAGATTTAAATTTAATTTGTACGAATTAAAATTATATAAATCAAACCAGTTAATGTTATTATTACAATTTAATGACAATCGACGAACAATTGATTGAAAGTCTTTATAAATATCTACATGAAAGTAATAGTTATTGTTTCTAGGTTTCCGACCAGGAACAAAAAAATCAAACTTTGAAAGCAATATGATATTAATAAGTTTATAGGCAAAAATTAAATCACATCTTAGCACAAATGATGATTGTACCGACACTATACCTAATGCAGACACAATTCGATTATAATCGTGGTCCAAATAACGCTTTATGTGGCCTTTTATAAGAAACCTATCTAAAGAAAAGGTGATTCACTTCTAGTTTTTAAAAAGTTCAACAGTATTAGGTCTCCAGATGCTCGAGTAATATAAAAAATTGGATAAATAAATGCGAAATATAAAGTTCTAAATGTGGTGGTATTCCTAAAATTATGCGAAAACCTTTTTATAAAATTCAATTTTTTTATGGCTTTAGGAACAATATAATCAATATGATTTTTCGGCAGCAGTTAAGTCAAAGTAAACAATATACACTGTAAATCAAAGTTTTAGGTGATCATTAATGTATTCATAAAAGACAAGCAGATTTGAAAGTGTTGTTCTGTCAGAAAGAAAACCATGTTGCTGAGGATTAATACATTTAAGCAAATAAATGTAATATGATGGCATTTATGATGTAATATGATTTGTAATAGTATTACAAATAAGGCAATCGAATAATTTAGCAAAGGTATTACATTTAGTAATTGGACAATAATTATTAATATCAGCAAGATTCCCCTTTTTATAAAGTGGAGTGACAAAGCATTCCTTCCAAATATCCGGGAAAATTCCAGTTTAAGAAATATTGTAAAACTTAGTTAAAAGTGGAGCAAAAATAAAAGTTTATAACAACAAACAAAGGATATTATTAGAACCAGGTACTGATTTAATGTTAAGATCCATGATATCCTTACATATCTCATCCTCACCAAATTGAATCAAATTAAAGTTATCAATAATGTTAAAGCTTACTTCAGAAGATGACAAATTGGTCAGAGTATAAACACTCCCATATTTCTTGGCAAACAATTCAACAATATCTTGCAAACAATCCGCTCTATCATTACTATAAAACATTGTACTAGGAAGAGATCTACTAGAGTCTAACAAGTTAAATTTGAAAAAAATAACTAGAATCATTTATAACAGCATTTTTAACATCAATGTAATACTTATTTTCATCACGTTTGAAAGTTGCTTACATAAAGATATCTCCTTCCTAAATAACTCAAAATAATATTCAGAATTATACAATTTATATTTTTTCTTATTACTAATCAGAGTTTTAAGTTCCTTTAAGAACCACTTTGGATAAGTACTTTATGCAATGCAAACTTTTGGTACATGCTCAAGAATATTATTAATAAATGTATTTAATTCAATAATGTAATTACTAAAATTAATTTCATTTACATCAGTAGGTAGATCTTTATCTAAAAGGCTTAATTTACTACAAATAAAGTATATTCAACATTTCAGAAATCAAAAATGAAATCACTAAAAGTTAACTTATTATTAAATATAACTGGAAAACTAATCTCTAAAGCACTGTGAAATTCATCACAATCAAAGATAACATTATGCGATAAGCAACATGAAAGATTAATAATATTAGATAAATCAAGATCCAGAATGTTACCCTCTGGCATCAACACACACATTAAATTGACTGAGACTATATGTTATGCAAAAGTTAGTGGCTCAAGAAGCCGAATCTCTAACTTCAACATTACTACAATAACCCAATACTGATGATGAATTAAAAATTGATATCCAATTGAAATCAGGAATATTAAAATCACCAACAATCAATAAATTCTCATAACCAACACTAGACACATGAGCTAGTGAATTAGTAGCATTAACAAAAAAAAAAAAAAAACATAATAATAATCCGATAGTGAATCAGCTGCAATATAAAAATTACGCAAAAGAACAAATTTACCACTATCAATGGAAAATTTTTAAAATACGGATTCAAATAAGTTCTACTGCAAATAAAACACCACCACAATCATGTTTTTTATCACTCGTAAGAATTGATCTATCACATCTGATTATCTTTCTAATCCCAATTCACAATTATTAATGTCATCATCTAACCATGTATCTGATATAAAACAATAATGTCAATGTTCTAAAAATTTTACTCTCGCTCTAAAATCAGGTAATCTACCTGATTCTCGCATTCTGACATTCTGGTAATTCTGACATTCTCACAGCTTCTCACATTCTGGTAAAAAATCTTGAAGTAATAAGATGAATGGCCTAGTTATGACCCATCTTGTTGGGCATCCGAAGTGTCAACATCAGAGGTTAAGTCAGCCTGATGCGGTTTTTTCATGGGTATATAGAGAACACGTCTACAATATCCAATAAAGAGAGTATTGTTATCTTCACAATTTTCTGCTCTTGTTTTAATCTCATTTCTTAATTGATTGTAGAAATTCAATTGTTTAGGTGTAAAATCTCCTTTTATCCATAAACTACAATTGCCAAGCAATCTTTTATTATGAAAAATCCAGTCAACATGTTCACTTTCTTACTTTCTTTAAAACCAATTCACAATGGACCTACTCCCTTCTTACCATATTGATTACTACCAAACCTTTTAACAACAATTTCATTGAGATTGAATGGCAAGTTTAGACCACAATTCAAAAATAATTGTTTAATAACTGCCAAATCTAAGTAATTAAGTCCTGGTTCCGGCATGTCATAGATACATTCAAAAAAATCCAAATTTCCTTCCATTACACCAATTCTTCAATTGCATTAATTCTTCTCAATAGAGAGCTTGTTGCTCTCAATGTTAGAGCAACAAGCTTCTGAACAATATGAGTATCAATTAATTGCCATAAGGACTGCATAGATGCATCCAAATGAGCACCAGCTTTAGCCATTATGTTAGATGAAGACGATTTATTAATATTTATAGTTTTACTACTAAAAAACCAAATTGCCACCTCTTTTACAGCATAAATTTCTATTACCAGCATATTTAATAAAACACATTTTGCACAGCTCCTATGAATAAATGCAAGACATGACTTACACTGTACAGCTGCATTAATATTCAAATTGCTACTTTTGTTTTTACAGGAAAAGCATTTATCCATATTCACGATTAAAACATATAACCAATAACACATTAAAAAAAATAGATATATAATATCAGAAGAGAACATGCAAATTTTAATCTATGCGTTGAATTTTAGGTTAGAATTCTTAGATTTATACTACCACTTTCTAAAGCGAGGTAAACAATAAACCTAAATTCCGAGGAACCATAAACAGCTGTATATTATAAATACCCTAATATACATTCTATCTTAAATATAAACAAAATATAAGTCAATACATTATCATCTGAAAGATTTTTTACAACAAATGAATAAACATTTACTAAAATGTATGAATAGCAGGCAATAAAAAATAAAGCATTTAATATGCTATGAATTTACCTCAAATCTCTATCCCATAACAACATTTTAATATGGTTAACAATAGCCTGAGTTCCTAATTTTAAAAGAATTCCCTGATCACTGCCTTCATTAATCGCATGCCTAGTGTAACCATGTTCCATATCATAATTCATGCAATCACCGTCTAATAAAGCAGATCTCATTTCACCCAGGAGCACCTGTGTGCCATACTTTGGATGAGCCATATTCTCTTCAGGTTCTGAAAAACAATACAGTTTAAATATAATTATAATACTGAAAATAATCTGATAATTATAATCTACAATGACTTCCACTTCAGGAAAAAAGTTGTAATCATATTCAATTAATTTGTACTTTATTAAATTTGGATTTAAGAAACAAAAATTAATAAATCTTTTTTACTTAATAAGAAACAAAAAATTATTTTTTTGTTTTTTATACAAAGCAGTAATTTCAAGTACCGTAAGCATAAGAAATAATTTACATATATCTGTAAAAATGAATAATGTACTTACTCAGAATTCCTCTATGTCTTAATGTGTTATCACGAGGTATAGTTCTAAGTGAAATAGCATCTAATAGTGCTTCTGAGGAGACGTATTTTAATGGCCGTACTTCTGTTAGCAAATCAGGAATGGATATAAGGGGCAATCTAACAGTCATTAGAACACTATCAAGTTCTGAACCTGGTGAAATATTATTAGCTTTAATCCATTCAACAACTGCTCTGAATATTTCAATTTCAGGTGCATAAAATGAATCCCTATCAACAAGTTCTACAAGTCCTTCCTGTAAATCAGAATGAATAAGAAATAAATTACTATGTACAAATAAAATAATCTATGTTTTAAGACTAAAACCATTGATAGTTAAAAAGAAAGCTAGATGAATTTTTATAATTTTCATACAATTTTTAGTTAAAATAAAATGTTTATTAATTTGATAAGAAATTGTATCAGTGATTTTTTTTTATAATTCATCTGTTTCTGGAAATCATCAACAAAAGAGTAATATATCAAATTCGTCAACATAATGCAAATATTAAAACCAAATTGTTATGATTACTTTCATAATTTGAACAGATTACACATACAATTAATTAAAATACTTTATATTTAGCTGTTATATAGATGTAAGATACACCGACCATTTTATACATTTGATGCAAATATTAATAAAATATTTTTTTCATTAATTTATACACAAATAATAATGAATAATGTACGATTTATAACCTAAATGTTAATTAATTTTCAGTGTTAATTAAGTATGGGAAGATTTAAATAACATTTCAACAATTAAGTACAGAAAAATGTTAGGCTCGTATCCAAAATGATCTACCTTATTTTTCAGTATGAGTCCACTACACTCTAAGACCCTGAGAGAGGAAGCAACTAAAAAGTTTTAAATGAAAAAGATAGGATTGTGAGAATCATTTCAACAGACATCGTTTAAATGTAAATTGAAAAATTCATTAAATTAATACATAATTTAATTTTTTAATTTAGATTTAAATGGCTACATTAGAACACCTAGTTTTCAAATGTGGCATATAATACGCTTCACGAGGTATGAGCATTTGATTTTTTTTTTAAAAGCATTTCACGGTTTAACAGTTAACTAGGAGGTACTGTAGAACACTTTTGAAACTAGCAGTGAAAAATATTAAATGGCTATATTATATAAATTGGTTAGGGTTGTGCTAGAGTCAACTCTATTTTACATGAAAAATTTTGTTTTCCAAAGCCCTTTAAAATGTTATGTCACAACCCTATCCTTTCCATTTAAAATTTTTGAGATGCTCCCCATGGGGACTTCCTGCATACTTGGAGCACAGTGATCTCTAACTAAAAATAAATCATTCTGAGGTAGGAGCACTTTATATTTATTAACAGGCATTTATATTTATTATATGGTTGTAGGAGTTTATTATTTTTCATCATTATAAACATTAATTAAATTTTCAATATTATTATTAAAATAAGAATATTTTATATGGATATAATCAACGCTGTGTGCTCTATTTATAGGTTTCAATGTTATGTTTTTAGGTTTTAAATTTTGTTTTTTTTTATAAATATTATCAATTAATAATGCTTTATATCCATTTTTTACTGAAATACTCTTTATAATATTTATTTCTGCTTCTAATTTATCCCTGTTGTTTAACATTGGTACAGGTTGTATTACATTAGTACAACTGACCAGCCAGTTAATATACAGATTAACTGGCTGGTCAAAACATATTTAAGAAGATTTCAATGTTTTTAAAATTAAAGATTACTTATTGGACAACATATATTATGACATGTAGGGACTAATGTTATGTTAAATATTTTATTAATGTGTAATTGGTTTTTAATTCTGATGAAATTCCTTGAAAATCGTTTGATTTATAGAAAAACTGATGTGGACATTATACAACTTCCTTGAACGCCTATTAAATTACCTGTACACATTTTTTTTTAAATGAAAAGTACATAAAATTTTATTTCACTAATAATTTCTGGTTTTTTAAATTTTTTTTATTATTATTGAATTATTCAATGTAATTTTTTTTTTACAATCTGGAAAAGAAGTCACATTTGAACTGCTTTCCCCTTGTAATATCGAAATGTTTCGTTATTTAAGATTTTATTTGAATATAACTCTATAACTAATGAAAATAAGTACTACTTATGATAGATCGGTGAAAAGCTCTCAATGAGGGCTTATTACTACAGTTAAAGTTAAATGAAAACCGAAATTTTTCACCATTACAATACTTCCTTTACTTTGTACAAGGAAGTAAAACGAAAAATAAAAATAAGATAAGAGCTTTTATTGATTCTGTACTTTGGTGGATTGTGTTGAATTTTGTTTATCCTATCCTACTAAAGGGCATTTGCATGTGCGTCTCCCCTTTAGCTGAGAACAAACATGATCAAACAGAACAATAATGCTCATCAAGTCATGATTTTTTTTCTTAAATGTTTACAAATAATAAGTAACATGAAGCAACACCAACAAATAAGAGCAAAAACACAGAACATGCTTACGTGATTGAACATATTGCCCGTCAAAAAATCATAAGATTTTTTCTTAATGTTTATAAACAATAAATAACAACAGTAATAATTATAAAATAAATTAATAAATTGTACTACCGTAATTAATTCATTCAATATAGTAGCAGATCTTAAAACACAACTATTTTCAATACAAATAAACCGATACTGAAAATACAATCGATTATCCATTCAGAATCATATATATGATTTTTTTTTTGGCCTTGTAAATATAATTACACATAAGGCAAAAGACATGCATCAAATCAAATGGTAACAGTAATGGTCAAAATTAGAAGAATTTTGAATCCTATAAATCCTCCTTGGCGATTTATTGATTTTGAAACCAACTTCTCTTTTGTTACTGAGTCAAGGAAGATTAGTTTCATATAATGATATTTTGTTTCGTAAATTGAATAAATAAATAAAAAATTAATTTATTTATTTTATATTTAAGCTTCCAGTTCTCATATTGAGTAACTTTGCATAATGACTTATCTTATGGATCTTGATGAAAATGTTCAGTGTGCAATCTTTAAAAGATGCCTAAACCAATCTAAACCAAATTTAATTCGGAAGATTTGGTGATATTTTTTCGTTTTTCCATGATCAATTTTCATCATTCATTAAAATACATTTTTACACAGGAGTAGTCAATTTTAGACACCTAATAATCCCATTCCTACCTCCTAAAGGCATTTGCATGTGTGTGTATGTCCCTTAGCTGAGAACAAACGTATATGATCAAACATACTGCCTGTCAAAAAATCATGTGAATTTTTTTTTTCTTAATGTTTATAAACAATAAGTAAAAAGAAGCAACATCAACAAATAAGAGTAAAATGAGGGAACATGCTTACATACATACTGCCTAATTATACATTTAGAATCCATTGATATTTTGTCGGAAGGTTAATTTCAAATTACAATAATAGAGGTGTGCTGTAGGCACGCCCTGCAGCTAGTATTTTTATATATATGTGTGTGTGTGTGTGTGTGTGTGTGTATGTGTCACCAAGAAAGTAACCTTATTCTAACTTTGCTTGTAAAAAAAAAGATAATCAAAAGATTTTCTAATTAAAAATATGACTTTTAAATAAATTTATGAAACCATTGTAATGTCAGTATGAAAGAAAACTTCTTATAATAATTCTTTTGCGATTCTATCTATTAAATATTAAAAAAATAAATAGATACCTTCCAACTTTTTTTCCATATTTAACTACCACATAGGATCACTTTAGTCAGTCAAAGTCTCTTGGAAGGGACTGTTTGGGCGTTGTGGTCCTCCTGGTACTTTTTCATATGTTCATCTCCATGCCCTTTCTGGAGTTGAAAATGTTCATGTTGTGGGTTTCTTTCTTGTGAATGTGAAGCAAGTGTTTGTCCTTGATTTTTTTGCTAGAATTTTTCTTGTGTGTGAAATGAGATCTTCTGGTGTAAGGCCAATTTCCTTTAGATCCTCTCTTACTTCTCTGATCAATCTTCATCCTGTCTTGGTGTTTTTCGAGTCAAGATTGTACTGTACCAACTGTTTCAGAGGTCTCACATCTTGCATCCTTATGAAGTGTCCAAAGAATTCTAGTCTTCTCTTATGCACAGTATCAATGATTCTAACTTTTTGTTCACAACTTTGTCTGGCACAATCCACCACTGCCCGTCTTTCTGGTACTTTTTGTTGATGCAGGTTCTTCCAATTCATAGATTTTATGGAGTTTTGTCAGTTTTTGATTGTTTGTTCAGGTGAAAGTGTTTCTGTTGCATATGTGGCTTCTAGTTTTATAACTGTGTTGCAGTATCTTATTTTTGCATTTATGGATAGACTTTTTCACTGTAGGTGTTCAAAGTTAATTTTTATACTTTAGTTAGTTTGTTGTTTTTGTTTGGATTGAGGTTTTTTTCATAGTTTGTTATTATTTCTCAGAATTAATTAAATTGGCTTACTATTTTGACTTTATTACAGTTTATTAATAACAGTTAATTTTGCCAGGATCTTCTAGTTCTTTCTCGAGTTGTGTACTGATCCTGAATATGATTCCTGAAAGAATTTTGTATGTTGCAACTAGGAATGAGATTCCTCAGTAATTGTTAGGGTCTCTTTTGTCCACTTTTTTATGTAGCAGGTAGATGAGAGCTGTCATCCAGTGTTCTGGTAGCCCTTCTTTGATCCAGATGTTGACAAGCTGTTGATGAAGGGTGATTTTTGCTGGTCTTCCAGCATGTTTCTAGATCTCTACAAAGGTCTGATCTCTCCCACCACTTTGTAATTCTTCACCTCACCCAGTGCTTGGTAGACTTCTTTTACTGTGGGAAGGTTGATGTTTTCCAGTGGTGTTATTGGGGTCCTGGTGTCAAAGTTTAGGAGTTATGTTAGTTCTTCACAATTTAGGAGTTTGTTGAAATATTTAGCTAGGAGTTCTACATTTTCTTTGTTGTTATGGGCCAGATTATAGTTTTCATTCTTCATTAATAGGGTTGGGGTGTATTTTTTGAGTTGTTTTTTGAAGGTTTTGTGGTAGTCTCTTGACTGCATTTTGTTGATTTTGTCATTGTATAAATAGTTGTAAATAATGTAGTTGGCTTTATATCAATAATTGATTTATGTCATTTATTGATTTTTAAATTTAACTAAATATTCCTAACAAATACTACATATTCATATTAATATATGTATGGTGTCTGCTAATGTGTCATTGTTTGTTTAACTGATTATATTATCTTCAAAACATTTTATTAATATTGTAAGTGGTGTACAAATGCAATAAACATTTTTAATTTCATTAAAAGCGGCAGGTAAAATATTATCACAATTTTCACAATCAGTAAAAATGTTTTTAAACTCTTTTTTATTGTTTGGTTTAAAAATGATTAATATACAATATATATATGACATTTTAAAAATATATACGATTATTAGTTAAAGTTTTCATTTGCAAACATGATAATTAATGTAACTTTGAAATTGCATAGACACTTTTCAAAAGTTATACAAATACATGTCATTTATAATTTTCAGATGAACAATTAAATAGTGATGACAAAAATGAATTATGTAGAAATGGCAAACTTAAATATCCTGACTTGAGCTAGTACATTTACTGTTCACGTTAAAAGGGCTACAAATTGATTCTTCTAATCAACACTTTTACAATACTAGTCATATTAAGAATTACAATTTTCTTTTTATTTGTGGAAAAAATTATGACCACTAATTACCAAATTACCTAATGATACAGCATTGGCATTTTATATTATATCGAGTTAATGCATTAATATTATATTGAAGTATAAATTTAGCCACTAATAAAAAAAAAAAAACACAACTTGAGTTAAATTCTAGCGTAAGAATTAAAAACTAGGTCTTATTGTTATAACATACAGGTATACCATACGTATACATAGGAAAAATAAACATTTTTTAATGAAAACCATTTTTATTTATTTTTGTGTATTTCTTAATATCATTATTTATTTTTATGTATTCTTAGTATGAAAACTTATGGAATCCTACATAAAACTAAAATAAACGACCCCAAAAGTAAAAATGACAGATAGTATTCTTCATGAAATTAATTTAATTTAATTATTGAAAAATATAGGTAAAGATAAATAATTTCTCTAGTATAAATTAGTTTAAACTAATGGTGCATAAATGACATACCGCAGACAACTGGCTAAATGAATGATGGGCTATTATTTCGGGGGCATGAGCATCCATAAAAGTTGCACAAACTTTAGTAAGATAATGTAAATGATAAAGGCGAGCAGCATCAAAAGTTGCACAAGCGTCTTGAATGCTTAATGTCTGACGTAAATAATCAGATATTGCAGCTTCAAGATCAACAAACCCATATTGGTGGGCCAATCCTAAGATATCCAGAACAATGTCCTCCTGGAACAGATAAATTTATTTTTACACATGAAAATAAAAAAAGAATTTTAATTATAGCTTAAACAGTAAGTTACAATCAAGTTTCCACCTAAAAGTGATGAAATTGATTTTAGATAACTGGTAAAAGCTGGCATACAATTTATATAAAGTTGTTTATTTAACATATAAAAATCAAAATTATACAAATAACTTTAATCAATAAGAGTAATTTTACCTTAAGCGATGAAAGAGACATGTGACTGGTATAAATATATTTTAGGAGTGCTTTAAAGGCATCTATGCTTGTATCCTTAAGCTCAATTTCAGATTGTTGTGATTCTCGCATACCTCCAAACAACAAGGCCCTGTACACAATTATTTTAATTGTTAACATATTACATTAAATTAACCAATAAAAGAAATTATGAATAAATAAAGAAAAAATTATTTTTTATATAATAAATATAAAAATTCGGAATAATAATACAAATTCCTTTATTCATCAAGCGGTAAAAGTTTTGAATAGGAAGCATCTAGCTGTATATTATACTCATGTCACAATATAAATTCACTGAATATACAATAGAAAAAAGTTAAATTTCACATTTCTCATAACACTTACATAATTTTTACATTTTAAAAGTTTTCAGAGGCAGTAGAATACAAGTAACAAATAAATATTTTATCAACTTTGACTAGACAATGAACAAAGCATTTAATCTTCACATTCTTTAATTGAAAATATAGTGAAACCAAAGCACTCATACTTGAGGAAAGAAAATAAAAAATCATTACATTTGGGTCAAACCACATACTGTTTGCTTTTGCTTTTCACAGAAAATGAATTTATTAGTTATTGAAATAACTAATACTGATGAAATTCTTTTCATCAGTAGTAGTTCTTTTCAGTAGGATTATCAGTATTGTTTATTTTAACTTGTACCATCATTCATCGTTACCAAAGGTAATCATCAGTATCCAAATAAAAGAAATCATCAAAATATCAGAGTGAAATACCTTTCCTATTCCCATGTCACATTTGAAATAAAAGTACTAAATCTTATGTAAATACAGTGTGTCCCATATAAAACACAACCCAACTTTATATTGGTAGGTATTGAAATAATAAAAAGGCATGTGTAAATGTAAATGTAATTTTTATTATTACCATCCATTACCTTACATTTAGAGTAAATGTTGGAAGTGGCCGCAATCTTCTTGAATACAAGCTTCAATTCTTTTTACAGAGTTTCTTGCAACTTTTTTCAAACTTTGTGACTGGATATTTAATACAGCTTGTTCAATATTGACTTTCAATTGCTCAAGTGTTCGTGGTTTGTTGCTGTAGGCTTTTTCTTTGAGGTAACCCCGTAGAAAAAAATCCGCCGCAGTCAAATCTGGAGATCTTGGTGGCCACAAGCCTCGACCGATAACACGATTACCGAAGAATTCCTCTACGAAATCAGAAGTTTAACCTGCGCAGTGCGATGTCGCACCGTCATGTTGTAGATGGCAGTGTATGTCTTCCTCTTCCAAGAGTGCGATGAACTGAAATAAAATATCCTGATATCGTTCTGCATTAATGGTGTACTCGAAAAAAATAGGACCGATTATTTTCTTCCACGATATCGCGCACCACACGCCCGACTTCTGCGGGTGTATATGTTTTTCGTGATAAACGTGGGGATTTTCAGCGCTCCAAATTCTACTGTTTTGGCTGTTTACGTAGCCGTCTGAATGAAACCGTACTTCATCTGTGAAAAATAACGAATCCGTAGCATTAATTCCCTCACGCAGAAATCGACAGAACCGTTGACAATATTGTAACCGTTTTTCTTTGTCGGGCTCAAGAAGTCTATGAACCGTTTGAATGCGATAAGGTCGTAATTGTAATTGTTTGGTCGCCCGATGAACGGTTGATTTAGACAAATTAATTTCAACAGACAAACGTCTGATCGATTTATTTGGCGAGGCGAGTAATCTGTCTTTGATTTCAGTGACTGTATCTGTATTCAACACTGACGCAGATCTTTTATGTTCCTTGTTATTAACAGAACCGGTCTCTCTAAACTTTGCGACTAACCTTAATACTGATGTTTTGTTAGGAGCTGGTTTATCTGGGTACTTATGGCGAAACAAATCTTGCACTGATTTCGTACTGAAGTAAGACTCAACAATGAAATCAATGTTCATGTAGCGAAAACACCATCTTGTATCTAGCAATACACTGAACGTTATGATTGCATTTTGTTACTATCGGTAGTGTTCTACTGCGTCGCTGCGGTGTTTAGATGTTGGACGAGTCCATATCAGTAACGAGTAGGGGAGTAAGCTGGATTTTAAAATTTCATGGATGAGTGATTGATGGGTTGCATTTTATATGGGACACCCTGTTTTATAACTGTAATTTCAGAAAGGTTTTTCCTATTGTTTTATATCATAACATATATCCATTATAACTTAATAAAATTCCACTTATAAAGGCCTATTATGAAAATACTGTTTCTTGTATTACTGTACTGTTTGCTGTACAGCATGCGCATGCGCAAAATTGTTATGCAAGCTTCACAACAGCAAATTTAAACAAACTATACTCTGCTCTAGACTGCTTCCATTACAAGGCACAATAGCTAAAACAAATACACTAATACTCCGGATTACCATTGCCATACGGTATACAGGTATCAGAAGTGTCACTGAAAGCATTAAAAATAACCTGCAGAATGTAATAGATTCTTACCTAAAATAATCACTCCTAGCTGCAAGAATAACTTTGTGGGCGTGAAATTCGACGCCATCAACTTTAAGAACAATATCACTATAGTCATCATTTAGATACAGTGCTCCAATATGTTCAGAAAGAAAGTTCATATGTTCTATTTCCCCTTTGGGAGCAGCTGCTCCCATGTGATGATTACTACTCATTCCGAAATATAATAAAGAACTGAAAGGAAAAAATTAATTAATTAAACATTATCATTGTATAATATAAACAACTAAATACAACATAGAAAGTTTAAAATCAGGAGTAGTCTATATATATTTTAAATAATAAATATTTCATTTTGGATGCAAATAACAATTATCTATGTAGATAATGAATAGGCGTCCTACTCCACAAATAACAATAAGCATTGCTTCAGCATTGATGGACGAAGGGAAAGGATAAGAGGATAGATAGATAATGAATGAAAGGTAAAACCAGAACACATTACAAAATATACAATTAGAAAAAAAAAACAGAAGTGGTCTACAATTTTATATTAATACATAAAATAATAGTGAGGTAAATAGAAGATGATATTAAATAAATAAGTAAAGTAAAAAATTAATTTCACAAGGTGATAAAGCAAATTATTTAAGAAAATTAATATGAAAAATCATGAAATCACACAAAATGACATTTTTATAATGAATCCTCTATCATAAGAATTAATCATTCATATCTGAATGCCAAAAAAGGATCTGAAAGCCCACTTTCATATTCTGAAATCTCCTTCTGACTTTGCATGAGCTGCAAGGGATGATATATTTCAAACAAGAATACATATTGCCATAATAAATTGTTTAACATCAATGAAAAACTGAATTAAACAAGAGAAAGGTGGTCAGCTTACAACCTAATTTATTGATGCCCTGTTTCAGTGTAGTAACAGGGAGGAATCTCTCCTTTAAATCTAGAATGACAACCTACAATTTGAACCCATTTCTGATTAAAATCTAGTTAAAGATTTTGAGTAATTAATGTAGCTTATTTGTACACCTGCAGTCACTGCAGCAGCATCAGTTGAATGATAAGCAATCCAATTTTATAATTAACAAGTACCAGGTGTGAGTATCTGTGTTGATTTGTTTTTTCCATATATGAGGTCTGTTCAGAAAATAAAACATTTTTAATTATGTGCCAACAGAGATATTTGGTGACAAGTGGTTGGCAGCATTATGTTCCACATAACCTACTCTGTAACTATATGTTCTTGGATTGTTGACAACTCATTTAGTTTTCATGTTATTTTATCTGGGTGTAACATGTTTAAGTGTTAGTAGTGATTTTTGAAAAGTGCAATTTCCAGGAGTAACAATACCAACAAAAGTTTTGCGTGAAACTGGGGAAAATTTTCGCAGAAACATTTCAGTTTTTAAAACAAGTTTATGGAGATGAAGCTCTGGGTCATACGCAATGGTACAAATGGTTTTCACGATTTAAAAGTGGTCATCAGTCAATTGAAAATGACTCAACCAAAAAGTCCTTAGACTTAAACTGATGACACCATGTTCAGATACTCAACAATCTGGTGTGAGCAAATTGCCGATTGACTGTCAGAGAACTTGCAGAAGAAGTTAGCATCTTGATTGGATCATGCCATGACATTTTGACTGAAAAATTGAACATTCCTTGAGTTGCAGCAAAGTTTGTTCCTCGTTTTATGATCGAACAGCAGAAAGAAAATAGAGTGGAAGTTTGTCGGCAATTTCTTGAACAAGCTGATGAAATATAAATTCAAAGGTTCATAACAGGAGACGAAAACTGAGTTTATGGCTACGACATCACGACAAAAGTTCAATCATCACAATTGACTGGCAAAGGATCTCCAAGCCCAAGAAAGCATGTCACTCTATATCCAATGTCAAAATGATGCTCTCTATTTTTTTTATTTTAATGGAATTGTGCATTTTGAATTCTTGTCTCAAGGTGAAACAGTGAACTGCGCGTACTATCACAGCATTTTACAACAGTTACATTAAAATATCCACAAAAAGAGTCCGAACTCATGGTTCCTTCACCACGACAATGCAACCGCACATTCAGCTTCATCAATTCATCAGTTTTATGCCAAAAATCAGACGACTGTCTTCCCTCATCCTCCCTACTCATCAGACCTGGCTCCTCATGATTTTTTCTTATTTCTAAAATTAAAATCAGTGATGAAAGGACACCATTTTGAGACTATTGATGATATCAAGGCAAATTCATCCCAGACCTTCAAGGCCATTTCAAATGAAGCTATCCAGGACTGCTTCGCAAAGTGGAAACACCACTGGTAAAGGTATATGAATAGGGGGGAGGAGTAGTTTGAAAGGGACAAGGACCAATATTCTGTAAAACTAATAATAAAAATTGAAAAAATAAAGTTTGGTTATTTTCTGAACAGACCTCATATAATACCCCCATGATTTTTTTTATGATATAATGTTATACTAATATTAATAAAAATCAAGCAATACACACACACACACACACACACACACACACACACACATGAATTTCATGTTTGTTAACTCAAAAATTTCTATGAAAATGTTGGAATAAAGGTAGGTCACATGGGAAAGTAGGGATTAACAAATGCTCAAAAACCAGATTTTGTTTTATAAAATTTAAAAAACTAATATTAAAGAAAACAATTCGGGGAGAAATACAAAAGAGAAACTAGAGGGCAGTCTATTTGCAAGTTCAACAACTAAGGAAGATCAACAATTATGCAAATAATTCATAACAGAAGTGTGTGAGAAGAAATGGAATTGAGATAGAAGACGATAAAGGTTTTCTTCCCACTCATGAACTTGGATGGTCTGTTTGAAGAAATTCCACTCTTCAACTTTCTCCAATCCAGTAGTCTGTCGAGTATTAATTGCATAACTCCGCCAACAAATTGTGTGTGTGTGTGTGTGTATGTATATATATATAGGGCTGAACTGAAGAACTTAAAAATATCTCAATATATTTAAAAAACAAAACAGAACAATTCAGAGATCAATCTAAAATATAGAGTCTTTTACCATTAACATAAATAATAATGATTCAGAAAGTTTGTCTAACATTACAGAAAACAATAATGTAGAACCTGATAATTTTCTGGAATTAGCATATTAAATAAAATAAAATTGGATTAGAGAGTGATTAATAAAAAAGATATGAATAACTGAACCTTTTTTATATTACTTTTGCTTCGTTTTACATTTTCATATAACCTGAAGAAACTATTTTTAGGTAATTAATTTACAAATTCCTTTTAAATAACAGTAATTTCAGATTTTATTATACTAATATTAAAATGCATGTTTAAAATGTACATTAATAAAATACATTCTAACACATAACTAAGATTAAATGAATCAATTTGTCTCTAAAATAAATTCCTATACACTAGTAACAAAAATCTTTCTTTGATAACATTCAGGGCTTAGTATCAATGTGACTAAGTTCATTTAGAGCTCACTAGCAATTAAATGTAATACACTTCTTGACTTTCAAGCTGCTTACACTCAACATTTATAATGAAATATGAAAAGAAATACATTAGAAGAAAAAGAAGTACGAATAAGTATAGGAGGATAAAAAATAAGTTGCATAAGGTTTGCTGATTATATGGTACTTCTAACTGATGATTCATAAGCGCTTCAAAGATTGTTAATAACACTAGAAGGAATGAAAAAAAGGTAAAGGAAAAACTAAATCAATGGAAAAATAACAAAGAGAATTTAATGGTAAAGACAAATAAAGGAAGAATAGAAAAAGTAAAAAATCACAAATATTAAGGGATTATGGTGACAAGAGGAATGGAAGAACGCAATGAATATAAACAAAAGGATAGCAATTGTTAAGACTCAGGTCTCATTTCAGGAACTTTAAGTTTTATTATTAATGAAAAATTTTTAATTTTATTTAAAGGACTTTTAAATTTTAGAGCTGCACACAGCTCTGGGCGGCTGCACTAGACTCCCTCAATGCTAAAGGCAAAGCTTTACACTGGCTCCTGCTAGAATAGTCAGTCTAGTACCAGCCATCCAAGACTTAACATGTATTTAAGTCATGTACAGTTAATTAATTTATAACAATGTTACATATATTATAAGGCATAAGTTTGAATATAATAAAAGTAATTTGGAATATAATCTAAACAAGAACTTTTATTTATTTCAATGAACCAGCAAATAATAGAATATTTAGAATTTAAACCCAACCGAGGTAATTAAACCAAGGTGGAAAATGAATCTGATGGCATGGAGTCTCTGATAGCTGGTTCTAGACTTACTATTCTACTGGGAGCCAGCATAAAGTAAAGCTTTGATTTTTGCGTGGAGGGAGCTGTGTGCAGCTGTTCAGAGGAATTTAAAAATTTAAACGTCCTTCTTTAAATAAAATTAAAAATTTCTCATTAATAATAAAATGTAAAGTTCCTGAAATGAAACCTGAGTCTTGACATAACAGCCCACCAATAATCATATGATTTTTTAGATTTTTTTTCAGTTTAACAATGTAAATGAAATTATTACAGACAATAACATGATTAGAAATTACTAATCAGTTGCATATATGAATATAATTATTAATTTTTATAATTAGTAGAAATGGTATTTACTTTTATTTGTGATATAATATTAATTAGTACTAAACAGGTGTATAATAAAATAAAAAGCTCATAAACATAATCTGTAATTTAGTATTTCAAATAATAATAATTATGCATATTGCTTAAATAAATAATACAATTGAATATTGCATTATACAACAGTTTGATATTACATTCACATACATCTTAAAAAGATACATTAAGTAATAAGTAAATCTATGGAATAACTCAATGCATAATCATATAATGTATAATATAGATGTGAAATCATAAATAAATTGATAAACGTAAATTACATCATAAATGTTAACACAATGTTTATGAGTATGTTAACAATTGTATTATAAGAATATAAATCAAATGAAATTACAATATATACTAGGCCCAGCCAATGTACAAGCTTGTGACATCAAAAGCAGACTGTGTATTACTACTCGGCCTAAAAACGTCAACTCCACATATCAAATCGAAGTATTACTTATTAATACTTATTGTGTGCAGTAATAACTATCATATTTACATTTACGAATTATAAATAATATATAATTAATTCTTTTATAACCTTTATTTGTACTAAATTATTAATTTTTAATAATAAACAAAATCTTACTTGAATTTTCTTCATGCATCTAATTCAAACTTCTAGCAAGTTAACCATCCTTGCTAAACGAATCACTATCACTGTCACTTTCACTATCGAAGTCTACACATATAATATAACATTCTGTCATTTCATCTATCAGTGGTTCCAGTTTTTCACATTCTTTTTCAATAATTTTTACTTGTTTCCAGTCACCTTCAATCACGCAATTAATTTTCTCCGTAGTTAATTTTTCAACATTTGTGAAAGAAAATGTTGTTTTATGACTCACCACACGTCTTTTTACGGCTGACCATACCATCTCGATCAGATTTAAATCAGGATGGTACAGCATGGGTCTAAGAACACAATGCCCATATTTTTATAAAAGTTCATCAAAGTGATATTTTTGCACTTTAGTTTTATGAAAATTCACTAATTCATATAACTGTGATTTCAGAATTTTTTAAATAAACGGAATACAGGTTTTTTTTCAGCCAATCAATCATATCTAGAATTTGGCACTTTATCAATACCTATATTGTGATAAGGGGTGTTATAACAACTACTACTGACATTAGTGAAAGATTTGGAGTCAATTTTTCACACACCCATTTCATGAAATTGTATTCATTTTGTCACGGTAGTTGCCACTTTTTGAACTGGCTTTCCAAATCTTTAATGCATTCGGAATAAAACAGATTTCTCCTTCAGCATGAATTACTATTAAACAGTCACATTTATTAATTGGCACATGAAGTCCCTCAACAATATCATCAGACCACAACTTTGTCGAGCAATGCGAACTTAAAATGTACGTTTCATCCAAATAAACAATTGTAGCACTGCTTTGTTTGCACTTAGCCATTGACTGCAAGTATTAATTCTCTTCCACCTGATATCTGATTTCTCAATTAAAAGTTTTCTGTTCTTTTTTCATTTTATGCCATTTGAAACCTAACTCTTTCAAAATAACAGCTTAGGTTGATTCACTCACTGTATTTAAAATCAATAGATAACTGAAGTTCTTGCCTTATTTTTTTTTTAAAGTAGGTAATTCATTCTTCTTTGAATAAAATTCATTAACTGTTCTTTTAACTACACCTAAATCAAAAGTTTCCAGTCTACTGACAGGTTTCAAACGTCGTTTATACTTTTTCGGCATGCTGAAAGAACATGAGTGGAAGTTGACTGAAGAATCATGTCTTATTTCTCTTCTGAGTTTTTGAACCTGTGTTTCTTGACATCCCGCAAGCAGCAGCAGTTTTTTCTTCAGATTTTTTAAATGCAAATTATATGTTTGGCATCAGTTAATTTGCCTACTTTAGAGCTTCCTTTTTCATAATTTCATAAACATTATTGATAATTTCACGTTTTTTCTTAACTACAGATTTAAATTCTGCCATAACAAACCGCACTCATGACACAAAAAAAAAAACAAACAAAAATAAAATAAAATATAATATATTACAAAAATTTGCAAAAAACAATGAGTAATTATAAAATAATATGACCGCACAAAAACAGTATCCGAATACCTTTACTCAACACGATATAAACTGGAGTAATGTTTATTTCTTTATACACACATTGTGTACTACGAATGATGGATGTAAATATAACCGTGATGAAAGACATCATTTCCAACTGCATGTAAACATTATTATAGGCCTGTACATAATACCAATCAGAGCATTAGTCATTGGTAAAGAAACTTTTATTGTTTACAAGATTGAGTCATTAAGCATTTTTATACATGCAATCAACTCCAGTGGAAAGTTGAACACACAACATAAATGTACTGTTTGGGTGCCCACATCGTTTGTAAGTCGTAAAATGAAATAATAATTACATGCAAAAATAATGTTTTGGAAAACAATATATGAGATGTAAGCACGTGACGTCACAAGCTCATAGATTTGCTGGGGCAACTATAACTGTCCACTTTATTAAACTGGAGAATCGTACCTTCCTTTCAAATGAATAACTTTAAATGAAGTGCAGCAAAAACTGTGTATATGTAATTTAATAGGTATACAAGGAAGTCGTATGGCATCCACATTAGATTTTTTATTCATTTTTTTTTTTACCTTCTTGTGTTCTATTTCAAGGAAAATGATATACTACAACACAAAAGTGTCTCTATTTTAAGTGATCACTTGAAGCACGATATAACATTTTACTGCTTTCAAAAACTTTAACAGACCATACCAAGGAAGTACACCAGAACATTAAAAAACTCATCTATTTTACTGATGGTGCTTCAAGTCAGTATAAAAATAAAAAGAATTTTGCTAATTTGTAAAGTCAAAAAAAAAGTAAAGACTTTGACCTTTAAAAGCCGAATGGCATTTCTTTAGATCATTCCATAGAAAAAACGCCTGTGATGGTGTGGAATAACAAAACAAGAGGTGGCAAGGTCAAGTCTGCAAAGGCCATTAAACAGTCAGATACTAAACATTGATGAAAAGTAATTTTGTAATCACAAGCTGCACAACAAGTATTTTTTGATTAAATCAGATGTGATAACTAAGATTGTAGGTACTTTAAAAAACTGTTTTGACTCCTGTGAATGAGTTGGTACTAGAAGCAACCACATGTATGTTCCTGTGTCAGAAGGTATTGTAGGATGTTACTTTACTTCAGACTCCAAGGACTATGAAGACCATCCTGTGTCAAGTATAACACCACTTTCACCTTAAGGAAAAGACTCTACTGCTTGTGTGTATGACGAGCTCAGGTGGATAGGAGAAATGGTAAATTTAGACTCGAAAATGACGATGTGCATTTTCATTATTTCCAACCAGCTGGACCTGCATCATTTCCAAAGTTTCAACAATACAAAGAGTGGGTACTGACCTGCAAAGTCCTGAGAAAGTTGACATCACTTAACTAACTATAGTGACTCACACAATTTCAAGAAAATTATCAGAAAAGATATCACAGCTGTTGGTTAACCACACTAAACAATAAACTTTTATTGCTACAAAAACAGGCTATTTCATTGAAGAATAATTAAAATTGAGTGACAATTTATTTTTTCTTTGATAGTGTTTACAAAAATAAACCAATATCAAAAATAAAAATGAATTCTTGAAAAAAGAAGTCAGCTACTCATTGAAATCTCAGTTTGGGTAAGTTTTACAAGCATTTTTGAATCAAAATTGTATTAGGTTACTAGTATTGGTTAAGTTATTAAAATACAACCTATCAATAATTTAAAAAAAAAAAACTATTTTAAAGATATTGAAAACATCTACTTCAACAACATAAAGGCTAAATATAAAAAATGTAAATTGCAAAGATGATAAGAAACCCCCTTACAGCACTTATTTAGCGAGTCAAAATGGTATCACAACATGTTTTTTCATGGTATTCATGATTTTTGAGAGAACTTTTTTATTAGTACAATACACAAGAAACCTTTTTATCTGCCATGAACATCTACAAAAAAACTGCACGTTGTGCAAATTTGAGATTTTTATCACAAACTGCTTAAATAAAAAAAAAATAGTTTTAAGGTCCTGAAACATGTAGGAAACAAGTGGGCAAGATTCAATTTTTTTTTAATTTGTCAAGCAACCAGCTATGATTTTTTGGGACACTTCAAATGGATTGACCCAGCATGTATATTAAGATATGAAAAAAATTAAACTGCTGATCAATCAATCACTCAGAATTACCAACAAAAGAAACAGAACCCAGGAAATGTAAATAAATTCTATATGAATAATTTTAGAAAAGACTTTGAGGGAAAAGTGAATAATAATGCTGAAATATGAATCAGTTGGGAATGGGGGGAAAATGAGGTGATCTGGACATGTATGAATGATTTGGAAATGTTGACAAAATTAAAGAGATAAAAGACAAACAGCTAAACCTTGTAAAAGAGTTGCATTGCATTACAAAGAGCACACTTATGGAGAGATGATATTTGAACAAAGGTATCTAGAGAATAAAGTTAGATTGCTAACCCAAGGAAACTTATAAATGTTAATAAATATATTATTAAGATAAAATGAACCTTACTTGAATGTTTTGGAACAGTATACTGAATTTTATTTCTATTGTTACTATCTATCCCAAGCATAAATTTATATTTAACTATGTAATTTAGAATTAACTTTTTATAATACAAGAAGCACTGGTGTCATCAGTTGCTCTGGATGTGTGAGAAACATTATTAATATATTATTAACATAACCATTACTAACAATGTAATAATAACAGGAATAATCTTTCTTCTGATTTTCACATGTTTTTGTCAAAGTACTCTTCTAATCACATATTATCTACGGCAATTCAGTTAAATGCTACAAAAATTGAAGTACCATATTAGATAACTTTATGATAACTAAATAAATATGTATTTACCTATTACATAATATCTCCCAAACGACTTTAATATGTTAAATTGCTTAATGAAAATACCCTGGCAAAGTTTTATAGATTTAAACTTAAACAGAGCAGGTTACATTTACAATATATAACCAAAGTATTTTTTAAAAAATAGTATTAAAATGATTTCAGCTAATATCATGCCCACCAGTAAGTAGTACTACTGTTATTATTTCAAGACCACTCTAGCTGATAGAGCTGATGGAAGTTCAAACTATACATATTTTGGTTAAAATAAAAAATGTATTAATTTGAAAAACATACAAGGATAGCTGATTACACCTTAATTTCAGTTTTAAACATTTCCATCAAGTTATATAATTTCATTTATTTTTAGGAGTTATCATGTTACACAATCTCTTACCGTTTTGAATAATAAAATTTTCAAAGAAATTTTACATTAATACCAATAAAAGTCCATTTATTTTATTGCCTGTATATTATATTTACATCAAAAATCCTAAATAAGTGAGGTACAATGAAACTGAAGAAATGTTAATTCAAGCATGTTTATAATACTTTGAAGGGCAACCAACATAGCAACAGGTAACAAAAGGTTAGCATAATAGGTTAGCATAGCAACATAGCAACCAGTAACAAAAAAAAAAAAGAAGAATTAAAATACAATAAACTGTTACAACCTTGCTGAAATAAAATAATACTACAAAATGTATTTAATTTGATATTAATTGCAAAGGTAGAAGACACAAAGCAAACAATTTTAAAATAGATAACCGATACCAAAATTTTGATTGTTAGCTTAAAAATAAACTGAAAACTAAAACTACACAATGTTACAGTAATATTATGTATTCATATTTAATAAACCATCTTACAAATCATAAAAAATAATAATAAATAATTTGTTACATTTTATTGGCAAGCATATATATTATTTTGAAACATGAGCTTGTAACAAAAAACCACATGATACTTCAATTTTATTTAACAAGTAAAATTTAAACTGTCTTTTAATAAATAATGAAAGTAAAGATTTACCACTACGTATGGTTTACATTCTTACTAACATAAAACTGTCATTTTTAATGGTACGGGGCTTAACGATTTTTAGGTTATTCAATTTTTTCTGTCCAAAGAGCAACCTACATAATTACCACACGAAATTAAAATTTCATAAAACGATACAAATTTAGTAATTTACAAAAATCTGATACAATGAAACATGCAGACAGAACAAACAAAACTGAATGGTCAAAATATCAACGTAATTTCATACATAATATAGAACTATAAATACTTACTTCAACAATACTCGGTTCTACACATTTGAGTCACGTACAAATTATAAAACACGTATTAAATTATAACAATGTGGAATAAATTAACAACAATTTAAAAAAATACAAAATAACCCGGTAAATTACCAGATTAACTTTCACCCGTAAAATTTCGAACAAACTATTAATTATAACTTAAGTACAAACAAGGAATCAAAATAGACGAAAAATACTTTCAAAATATAAGATTATCCTTACCTGTTACACTACTACTTACACAGATGTCACTCAATTGTTAATAAGGAACTCCTCAATTTCTAAAAGAATTACACTTCGCAAATTTTACGCAGTTAGCTACCACAGCCATTTTTACTAAGTTTCAGAATATTAATCAGTGTTGACCAAAATGAAATCCAGTAAAAAAACTATCGTACCATAGACATAATATTATCAGATTACTAGGAATTAAACAGAAGTAAAAAACAACAAATACAAATCTGTAACTAGAGAAAATTTTTGTTTAAATTAAAAATGCTGATTAATGTTTACCTAAAACACAGCTATAATCTCAGTAAAAAAAATATACCACACAACTTGTTAAGCTTTATGGTCCAACGAGGTAAAGTAGCTGAAGCCATATTCATGACTGTAACGCTTCTACCGTAAAGATTGTGAACGAGTTGGGCGTCAGTACTAAATTATTGTTGTCTAAGGCTACAGAATGAGTAAAAAACCATTCTAACGCAAAAGTGTGATTCTCCATACAACCTAAAAAATGTTTGTTTAATTGAAAAGAGACTCAAAAAGAATTGTCTGTCCTGATTACAAATAATGCAGAATGATATAAAAAAATGGTGAATATTACAAAAGTAGTATCCCTCAAAAAACAATTGTTTACCCCTAATTCGAAAAATTGATATACAAAGAAACTGAATATTATTTGTTACGCTCAAACTTCTCTAAAACACAACATTTTATTTCAAACGCAGAGAAAAAATATTTAATTAAGTCTACAAAAACTTGAAAGAAATAATAAAAATTCACTAACCACACGGGTATTTTTTTCGTTCACTAAAAAAACATAACTAACATTAAACTGGTAATGCACTCTGTTATGCATTTTATTTTACATAAAAGCTATTTTTACTATTAGATATTTATTAGTTGACACGTTTACATGTTTTTAATTTTTCTCATCATGCGAAATGAAACCGCCATTTTTATTCTTGTATCGTATCGTATCGTCTTCAAACGTACGTTTGGTTTATTTTTCTTCAGTTACAGGCTTCAAGCACCACCCACCGGTTTGGTCTATTGGTTAGCGCGTTTTCCCAATCAGCTGATTTGGAAGTCGAGAGTTACAGCGTTCAAGTCCTAGTAAAGCCAGTTATTTTTACACGGACTTGAATACTAGATCGTGGATACCGGTGTTATTTGGTGGTTGGGTTTTTCAATTAACCACACATCTCAGAAATGGTCAAACTGAGACTATACAAGACTACACTTCATTTACACTCCATACATATCATCCTCATTCATCCTCTGAAGAATTATCTAAACGGTAGTTACCGGAAGCTAAACAGGAAAAAAAAGAGAAAAAAAAAGGCTTCAAGCACCGGGTTGGTCTAGTGGTGAAAGCAAGCGTCTTCACAAATCAGCCGATTTCGAAGTCGAGAGTTCCAACGTTCAAATCCCAGTAAAGGCTGACACTTTTATACGGATTTGAATACTAGATTGTGGATACCGGTGTTTTTTGGTGGTTGGGTTTCAATTAACTGCACATCTCAGAACTGATTACTGGAGACTGTACAAGACTGCACTCATTACATATCCACATTTATCCTCTAAAGTAATACCTAATGGTGATTCCCGGAGACTAAACAGTAGTAAAAAAAAAGGATGGCGCAACTACAATCACATGTTTTAATCTTTCTCATCAAGATAAATGAACCCGCCATTTTTCCATCTATACTTCATCAGTTGACACAAACTGACCCCTGGTGGGTTTCCAGAAAATGCTAGGATATGTATCAAAAGCTTATTATGAAAAAACTTTAATAATTACACATATCAATTTAATAGAATATGAATATAATATAATAATTATCAATTAATAAGAAAAAAATATATAAAGCTACTGTAACAATTTTTTCATGTATTATTATGACAAAGATAAATACAAAAATATTACAGCTGAATTATGATCAGCTGGTCTATGATAAGGTAATTTTGAGTTAAACAAAAATAATACACATATGAAATTTATTATTAGTAATAATAAATAATACACATATAAGAAATAAGTGTTTTTGCTGATAAAACTGTGTTTTCGACTTTGAAGACAACGGTTTTGTTTTTAATATCAGTAGACAATGATGGTCAATGCCGGAAATATAAGGATGTCAAAAACTACAATCTAAAAGTGATTTTTATGGATTGTATTGATTGCTTCATCTAAGTGTTCTAAAAACATTGTTTTTTATTTATTTTGTCATTAATAGATTATAATGATACTGAACGACACTATAAGTTGATCTAAAAATATTGTTTTTAATTTGTCATCATATACATCAATTAAAGCTATTGAATCGTATATTTATGGTTGAAACTGAATGCCAGTTATTTTTTCAGAAATTGTATATGTCATGTCAAAGACGAACAGCACAATATCAGTTTTCCGTTAAACTATGGAATCATAGTTTAACGCGCGCACGTGTGTCATTCAGTTCGAAACTGTAAGACACACGTGCGCGCGCACACTAGTTTTCACTAATTTTAATTTAATTAAAATTGTATTATATTTAAAATATACATGTTAATGAGGCACTACCTTCTAGTGAATGATTATTATTTCAATTTAAGTGAAGAAAGTAATGCCTGTTGATTTTCGCAATAATCACATAACCACCTAATTGCAACTGATGGTACTCAACCGAGAAGAAGCTATTACAACTCAACTCAACCATATAACTGCACTTTTCATTGTTTGCAAATGTTTATGTTTGAATATCTGAAAAGAATAACAGCTAGAGGGAATTTATCTTGTTAATTTCCGTCCTACGAGTATGAAAACGAATATGCTAGTTATACTAAAATATAATAAACTAGATAAAAAATATCAAGTAGATTTAACAATGTAGAAATTCATGTAAATAGTGTAAAGAAAGTCTGTGATAATTAGTGGACAACATATGCAGCAGCCATTGACTATAAATTCTAATAATCACATGAAAATCTTAAAATCGGAAGTAAGAGGAGTAAAGAACTCTGATTATAAATCATGTTTTGTCAATGCTGTCTTACAAGTGTTGACATACAAGCATTGATAGTAAACAATATGTCAAAAGGACATATTGTTCACTGTACATCTTTAAAACAGAATTAATGAATTTTCTGAAACCACCTCTGTTGCATATATTAGTTAAAAATTATAATAACATTAATTTCAATGCAGATGTACTTAGTATTAGACAGTTTATAGTGATATGTATAATCATTTGCAGCAAAGAGATGCTTTACAATTTCTTAACAATTTATGTAATAAAACTAAAGAAATTAATGAAGAAATATGATATGAAATAAAATATATGGTTATGTGATGTAATAATAAATTCAAGAATATTATTGAAAAGGAACAGGACAGTTTGATATTGTAAATAGCAGAAACTGTAGATAAGAAATGGCTTACCTCTACAATAACTTCTGGATGATTTAACTAAAGGAAAAAGAGCACCTGATAAGTGCTCATACATTACAATTGTATTGTAAAGTTGATTTAATTTATGCATCGTAAATAGTAATTATACATTTAAAATATGCAACAATAATTCTCAAAAAAGAATTAACTATTTCAATATAAAAAATATATTATATTTATATATATATAAAAATATATCACAAGAATTGTGTAATATTGCTAACAATTCATATCAAGTATCTGCAGCAATATTTCATAATGAGCAGAATATGCCAAACGGTCATTGCACTAGTATGTTAAAGGAGAAAACATATTAGATTCGAGTAGACAATTTAAGAATTCATTAAGAAATATGCAAAAAAAATTCAAGAAGTGCCTATATAATTTTATTAGAGAAAAAGAAATAATCAACATAGATTTTAACATGATATAACAAATATAAGTGATATCACAACCACCAAAAAAAACAATTTCATTGTAAAAATGTTAGTGAAATCCCCAACCCCATTAATTGCCACTCCATTTAATTTTTTGGTTGAAAAGAGTTCCATAAAACAACTGAGAACAATTTCAGACGCCAAATATAAGAAAAATGGCTTAAATTGTTCAATGTTACTCTTTAACGACTGAGTAGCTTACTTTTTTTCTAAACCAGTTTTTGTTATGTTCTCTTCTTCTGGAAGGTTTAACATGTTCACATGAATAACAGGTAATTATGTTTTTAAAATATATATGGCTCAAAAACCTCCTGTACCTTAAGTCAAACTGGTATGTGTACCAACATAATTTTTTGTCAGCTTCAGATATTATTATTTACATCCACACATGAATCTTCTTTCTTTATGAGACAATGAATGTGAAAACTCAAACGACTTTCTATTATTATTATAAATTTCTTCGACCACTGTTACACCATTTCTTAACTTTTTTATTTATCTTTCTTTTAACCTTCAGCACCACCCACCTTTAGGTATTTCTTCAGAGGGTAAGATGCAATGACAATTTTGTAGCACATGAAAATGCCATACCTAACTGGGATTCGAACCTGGGACCTCCACATACCTTTATTTGAAAATTCTTTACTTACAGTTTTGTGTAGTCTCCTAATGTCATTTACAGAAAATAAATTTTCTATTTTATATTTTAGTAAATTCATGATCTTCATTTACACGCAATCAAAATCTTTTACTTTCACAAAAGAGAAAATAAGAAGAAATTTTTTAAAAAAGTATTTACAACATGGTATTTTACGGCCATAAAAATTACACATGAAGAGAATAGCCTGTATTTGGGTTCTTAACATAAGAAGAAACACAATAATGTTTGCTAACATATAAGACAACAAGAAAATACAGTCTTTGACAGATGAACATAGAAAAAAATACCCATGTGGCAAGTGAATTTTTGTAATCTTTTTTCAAGTTTTTCCAGACTTAGTTTATTCAATTTTTTTTCTGTGTTGTATTTTTTTTTAAACATCAAATTTTACCAAATTTAATTTTTTTTATTTACGGAATATTGCTTTTAGTCACTTCTACAGTCAATTCCAGTGACTGGTGCTGTTGTTTTTCAATTGAAGTCAATTGATGTTATTGCTAGTAGATTCTTGAGTTAGAAAAACATGAATTTAAAATGCAGCTGGAAGGGCTGTTAAATTTGAATTGTCTCACTTAAATTTAGCACCAGCAATTCAGTAGTTTGATGTTTATTTCATTCATAATATTTGAGTGTATTTAGATTTGGTCCTGTTTTGGGCATGTGTAGAATACCAGAGTTAAATTTGAAATTCACTTTTTGATTAGTTTAATGTTATATATAATATTTTAATGTAATCTCAATATTCATATTTGGTTAATTTATGATTTACACCTGTATATTTGTGGGTAAATATTGACTGTTTATTGTTGAGAGTGATTTTAAGTTTTCATTGTGGACTAGAATCTTGTGTAGTCAGAGCGGTTTAGTTTGTGTGCTGCAAGGGTATTAAGTTGTACTGCAAGGTATCCTAGTAAAGGCAGTTACTTTTGTATGAATTTGAATACTAGATCGTGGATACCAGTGTTCTTTGGTGGTTGGGTTTCAATTTACTATAAATCTCAGATATGGTCGACTTGAGACAGTACAAGACTACACACTTCACTTACAGTCATACATATCATTCTCATTCATCCTCTAAAGTAATACCTTACAGTGGTTCTGGAGGATAAACAGAAAAGAGAGAGAGAAAGGTATTAAGTTTGTTTGGTAATTGTGTTTATTGTGTAATGATTTGTTTTGCTATACATTGAAGGTTACATTATATCCAAATTTCTTTTTATAATTTTTGAGTTGCTTTCTGTGAGAGTTTATATGTAGATTAGATGGATATAATTTTTGTTATATTTATAGTATAAGAGTGAATAAAAATGTCATTAAATTATTTCACGTATACTAGATAGATATATTTATAGTGTTGAGTTCTTTTATGTAATTTTTAAGTGACATAGGTGTGTTGAATAGTCTGTTTATCACACTTCCACTATAAAGGGGAAAGTCATGTGAAGATGGACTTATTCAAATTTTTACTAAAAAACTGGTCTGCATATATAAAATTTACCAGTAGTACACTAATTGGATGACAACATACATTTTTATCCTAAAAATGTGTTCAATCCTCAAGATATAATATACTCTAGGTGGGAATTCAAAATACTATTAATATTATTATAACAAGCTTATGGTTGATTAGAACACATCAAATTGAAACAATATATTTCATGTTATTGCAAACAAAATTCAATTTGATTATTTTACATTATAAATAATAAGAATATTAATATTATTATTTTGTTATTTTTTTTTTAGGTTTTATGGGCATCAACTAGGATGGTCATTAGCCCCTTTCCACATAAAAAAAAAGAAAATATTTCATTCACACCTAGATCAAAACACTTATGAGACAGTCAGAAGACTAATCTTGTCAAAAATATATCATCTATAAAAGACTTGTTGAAGGATATTAAAACCTAAATATGGACAAGATGACAAGGGTGTAAGAGACCTCTGCCACTTAAAAACTAACACACATTAAAACACTAAAAACTAACACATGAAAATACTTCAAAACACATTAAAAAAAACAATGTAACTCACACTGAAATTTTTTCACTAATTATAAAAACTAAATTAAAATCTTAAATCAATAATTAAGTCAAACATACATAAGAACTATCTTCTTAAAATTTATTACCTAGTTTTATTATTAGGCCATCTTTTCTTTCTTCTTTTTTCCATCTTCTGGAAGGCCTCAATGTTGAACTCCAGGGTGTCTTAGGACTCACAGATGGATTCTTCTCATTCTCCACATTAAATCACGAAGGATCTCCTGCTGCTGGCATCAGATGATATTGGCTTCAAGCAATTGATACTGTTGATAATTGATGATACTGTGTCAGCAATTGCAGCAGTGCAGGCTTCAGGGTCAAAACTCAATGCACTCTTTGCTAAGGCTTGCGGAGCAACTAAAGTGTCCACCTTTTCCTTTAGAGACCTCCAAGCGTCTGAAGGCTTCATTTTTCTTTGTTCCTTTTTTCTAAAAAAAAATACTCTTCTAGAAAAAAATTATGTGTTGATGTGAATCAACACCTAAAAAAAGCAACAACCATAAATAAGCCAAGAATCACATCTTTCAAATCTTCAGTGGGGTTATACTTTGAAGCTGTGCTAACCACAACTAAATTGGACCATTAATGACAATCTTGATGACAGTGTATCAGAGACCTGCCATTTTAATAACACTATCATTAGATAGTGTTATTAAAATAGATAGTGTTATTAGATAGTGTTAGATAGTGTAGAAAGTTATTAAACTTTCTACACAGAATGGCGGACTTACTGTCATGTTCAATGAAGAATCTACTCCAACCTTGGAAACCTGGCAGCAGGTCACCCCTTACCAATATATGGCTGCTGCACAAAAACAACACTGAGACTCCGCTGATCAACAATATCACCTAACTCTACTTGGACAACACAGGCACCTAGCATTCAATCAAATATACCTAACCATCCAAAGAATTAAAATACATATCTGCCACACATAAATAACAGCCACAGTCGTACTGTTGACCGGGTGCCTGTGTTCTTTGCGTAACCTTTTACAGTTGATGCAAGCAGGAGTCTCAGCCTTTTGCAGACAGTCATCACACATGTGGCTCTCATCACCACAATGCGCGCAGACCAACGGGTACTTACAGAATTTGGCTTTACTGCCGAAGTGACGACACCTGAAGCACCTCAGGATGCCAATGTATGTCTTAACATGACAGAATGTGAATTCAACATACAACCTTCCCTCTGAAAGAAACCTTTTGAGAACAGCGCCTAGTTAAAAAACTCTGTGATAATGCTGGGCATCACGTTTGCTTGTTTTGAAGAACATCCTGCACTCTTGCCTAAAAGAAGGCTTATCCAGATCGGTGTTCTGCTTATGGATAAGGGACAGAACCTCCTCATTGGATAGGTGTCAGTCAATCATAAGCAATGACATAGGCCTTACATTTCCTTTTGGGATCGACTTTCACCTCCAACTTTTTAAATGAATGGAGACTTCATGATGACTTGGAAAGACTCCCTTTCATTGCAACAACTACCAAACCTTTGCTGGTTTCTTTGATCTCCCTAATTTTAAGGTTCTTCCTGTTGCCATGAAGGGCAAATGAAAGTCCTCCTTGAGTTGCCTACTATTCTTAGTAGACCTCTCAGCCTTGATTACAAAGAAAGCCTTGGGCTGTTTCTTTCCTTGGTCAGTTTCAGATTTGCCTCGCACAACTTCGGCATATCCTCTCAGTTGCTCTGAGGCTAGAATGGGTACCTGAACCACTTTGACCTTCTTGGGCTTGGAGGCCACACTCTAAAACTTTCTCCCGAAGTAGATAAAACTTCATGAAATGGTCAAAGTCTGGGAGAAATCGACTCCTTACCCCTGTATTGACGCTGCAGGGTTCTCAACAAAAGTCAGAAAATTCTCTAGGCTTTCCTGTGCCGTTTACACAATTGGTACAGAACTGCTGGGTCTGTCCTTGACCTTTTTGAAATCAGCAACAAAATTTGGATTGTCTACCCCGGTAGGTGTTGTAAATCCTCACATTCAGAAGAGGTGGAGAGAAAGCATTCCACCTTCCTCTTCCGACACTCCCTGCACTTTCACAATTCTGTGTTTGTCATGGCCGGAGATACCACAGCCTGACTAATTAACAAGGCGCTCACTGTAGCGAGCCACGGGTAGCCGGAGACCTTGATATTCTCCTGTCATTCTTTGCACCTCTTTGCCGAAAACTGGATCGGAAACGTAGAACACACAATCACAAATTACATCCCTCGTTCTGAAAAGAATGCAAGCAGTACTAACAGGGCTGATCAGCTGCTTGTTACAAGGACTTATGACCAGGAGTCGTTGCCACCCCTTCGCCGTGGTGAGGCGAGTACACGTCAGTATAAAGCGCCTTAAAACAATGTGCCCGTAAGAGGAACAAATATAAGTCTAATAAAGTGACGCTAAACTGTAGCAGCAGTTCAACACCCAGTAAGACTCGAAACTAGCAGAAGGTACTCACACGACCACTAGCTCAGAAAGCCTGAATATAACTCAAAAGCACAGCAACGTTGGCCACATTGAGAGGGACCAGAGTTTTATACATGACAACTCCTCGCTACATGCGCACAGACCGACGCTTAGTTGTAGAATCTGGCCCTATGGCCGAAGCGACAACACTTAAATCATCTCTGTACGTTAATATATTCCTTGACGCGACAGGATGAAAAGTCCACATAAATTCTACCCTCAGCCAAATAACTTCTTAAAGTGATCATAACCTACCTCGAATATACCATGATACCTTTGGGAATTACGTTTAGCAGTTTTGAAGAGTAAGCTATACTTTTGTTTCATCCAAGTCAGTGTTCTGCTCTCGGATGGGAGACAGAACCTCCTTATCAGATATACGATGGTCGATGTCAAACACGATGACACGCGGCCTGCGCTTTCTTTTAGGGTCCACTTTAACCTCTAACTTCTTGATTGTGGGAGACTCTGTGATGATTCGGACAGTATCCTGGTCATCAGCTACAATGACAAGACCTTACTGATCTCTTAAAAGAGCCTAATCCTGAGGTCCTTTCTGTTGCCACAAAGGGCAACCAGAAACTCACAACCTGGCTTGTGCTAGCGCCGGGATGGGTTTTTGGACCACTTTCACCTCCTTGTCCATGACAACTGACACATAGAGGTGGGTCCATATGTGGGTCATCAGGATGCAACGGCTCACCACAAACGCAGATTTGTTTTCTGGTACACCTTGCCGCTGTATGTCGGAATCGTTGACATCCTAAACATCGCAGTAGTTGGGATAAAAGGACGTACATCCAATCTATGAAATGTTGCTTTCATTTTCTCCAGACACTTCGGTTTATTGAAGGGCAGGACGTGCGACGAACAGGGAACATGCAACAACTCCTAAGGCATGTAATACTTCGAAGATTTCCTCTTCGGTGCAATTCAACAAGTTCTTAAACACAATATTCTTTGAGGTTTTAATGTACCGTACGGCATGACCTCAATGTCTAGTATTCCAATTTTCTTAGCTTTCAGTAACCCTGACGATTCACGTCGTTCACGGTTTCTACAAACAGTCCAACTCCTTTACCGGTCCTCCAACGATTTCTTTGAGCTATCACGAATGGACTAATTTTACCAAAATTTCCTTCATTTCTTCCAAAAACCAAATATTATGATATCACTGTAGTTACTTTCGGTCGAAACTTGATTCGATCCGGCTTCTTTATATTTGAAAACTCTAATTCTTCCTTCGCTTCGCTTCCGAAGATAAAGGCTCTCCAGGACCAAGGCTAAAATCCTCCAAGGGTTTTTATGTGAACCCTCTGCAACGGATGTTCTGAATGTTGAAGCATCTATAGCTTTTATTATCGCCAATCAATAAGTCACAAGTTGCGAGCGGAGAGATAGTTGAGTGTGATCCGGATCAATAATCCTGCCTGGGTTCCCCAGTCAGCCGCCTCCTATTAGTTTAACCCGGACTGGGGAGTCAGGTACTGCCTGACCCATTATACCGACATACCACGGTCAAGCCTCCTGTCATTGCTGCAAACAGCGGAACCAAGTAGACACAGCAACAACTCGGGACTCCAATCCCGTACTCCAAAGGGAAGCTTCTGAACAAGACCATTGCCCCGTTAGCCGACATAAATGAAGGTACCGAAGTACCATTAAGTACCACCCCAAAGATGTTATTGTGCAAAGATGTTATTCCACGGACGTGTGGCTGGATTGTGTCCGGGACATTATTATTATTCCCGATATTTACCTCGTCTCCGACAAACTGGACACGCTTCTCCAGGACTGGTGGGTTCTTGAAGACTACACCGGCAGCGACCACCAATACATCTTGTTTAGGGTCCTAGACGAAGCACGGAAGCACAGGGGAGCGCCCGGGGCCCTCACGGCTGGTGAAAAGATACAATGTCAATAAAATCGACGAAAAGAGATTCAAAGAAAAGATCTCAAGATCTTTCAATGTGCAAGAAATTGCAAGTTGAAAGATTTCAACTTGCGATTGAAATCTTTCACGAACGCCTGGTCGGCTGAGAAAAAGCCGGGGAAGAAACGGTTCCGTCGGGCTATAAACATATCGGACGGTTTTCGAGCCTGCAGTTCTGAAGGTCGCCGGCGTTATACTCACTACTCTTTTGACGAGGGAGAGCCAGGCTGCCTGCAGGAGGCAAAAATAAAACAATGCTGAGTTAAAGAAAAAATTATAATTCTATATCAAACAGAAAAAATTGGGCTGTCGAAGACCGGGAGAACTTCTTCGGAGAGGAACGAACTCGCACGTTCTTCGCCTGGCAAGAGACCTTGACCGCGAGACCAGAGGTTGATGGACCATAAGGCTTATCCCTCTGGTCAGACTTGGACAGAGCCTCTGGTCATGACCTTGAGCATGACCTCTGATCAGAGCGGTGGCATACTACATGACACAGTTTTTAACGGGTCACAGGTACTTCTGCTCTTATGTCCATGCCATACGGAAAGCACTGTTCCCCAACTGCCACTATTGCGTCGATGTACCGGACAATGCCGAGCACCTCTTTTACAAATGCACTCAGTGGGCAGCAGGTACGAGACACTAGAGCACTAAGCTCAGCTCCCATGATGTGGTTGATGATGCTGTGTGGTGCTCTGAGGAGCTGGTACAATATGCCCCAATTCATCAGGGTTATTCTCAGGGCCAAGAAGTGGCGACGTGGGTAGTCCTGAGACAGGTGTAAACTAGGTAGCGGCCTTCTCAGGATAAGATAGGAGGACACAGACTGAAGTAATGCATATGTAAAACAGTTCCAGGTCAAGTCCCAATAGAAGGTGGGGTGGTTTTAGTCAGTAGTGGTAATGGTAGTTAAGCCACCGGGTTGGTCTAGTGGTGAACGCGTCTTCCTAAATCAGATGATTTGGAAGTCGAGAGTTCCAGCGTTCAAGTCCTAGTAAAGCCAGCTATTTTTACATGGATTTGAATACTAGATCGTGGATACCGGTGTTCTTTGGTGGTTGGGTTGCAATTAACCACACATCTCAGATATGGTCGAACTGAGAATGTACAAGACTACACTTCATTCACACTCTTACATATCATCCTCATTCATCCTCTGAAGTATTATCTAAACGGTAGTTACCGGAGGCTAAACAGGAAAAAAAAGAAATGGTAGTTGGATAAGACCACCAGTGAGAGCCAACATTGCACATAAATGAAATGCATTTCCACCTCCCCCCAAAAAAAAATTTAATTGGGAGTACTTACTGGATAATTTATAATAGTTATTTAGCAAACTTTAATAAATGTCATTTATTCCTAAAAAAAAAAAAATAATAATTTCCATTTCTATCAAACTGTACAACAAAGTATTTTTGTGTTTCAAGAAAAATTCTTTGACCTATAAGAAAGGATCTTACTATACTTTGGTTTCTGTTTTAATAAATTAGTTAATAGTTTTAATCTAATTAATTCAATTAAAAAATGTTCTTCTACAAAATCAATATTACTTTACTGATGAATCTTTGAATAACATTAATTAGCCTGAATTTTTGTATACTTTTTTAATTCATCCTCAAATCCACACTCAAGGTACAAAACCATTAACAACTTCAATATTGTATTCTTTACAATTCCATTTTTTGTAATCCCAAGATTAGGGAACTGTACATAACTGAGCCAATAAAAAAGAATATATTTTACTGTTCTAAACAAACAATTTTTTTATATTCTTTCTGTGCTATTTGAGGTAACCTTTAAAACTTTAATTTTACTAGAGAGGCAAAACCATTCTCTTTTAATAAATAAATACTTGCTTTTAATTAATGAGTTTTATGCACCAATATTTAACTTTTTTCTGCAATTTTAATAAGTAATTCAATTTATTTACAAGCATAATTACTGATTTTAATTACATTACTCTTCAACAAATATGGGATGTGTTAACTGATTACCTGTTACAAACATATTTTTCTGGTTACATCATGTACTTCTGGGTGGGTTGCCATCAGTTGGCTTTTTTCTTTTTTTGTTTACCTCCTGTACCACCTTTAGGTATTGCTTCAGAGGATGAGATGAATGATTTGTAGCAAGTGTGAAAATGCCATGCCTAACCGGGATTTGAACCCAAGACTTCCATATGAAGATAGGTCTCGGGTTCGAATCCCGGGACCATCAGTTGACTTATTTTTTTGTTATCATAACTGTTATTTTTAATGTTGCAGCTACTTTAATGAGTGAAAGATGACAACTGAAACCAACACAGAAATATTTTTAAGTGAATTTACCTAATTTGACTCAAGAAATAGTAAAACCCAAAAGAAGATGATATTAGTTTCTTCTTATATGTCATTTTAAAAATTTTGTATAGATTATGGCATTTGACCAGGATGTGTTTGTTAGTAAATATATTCTCAATGGGAACACAAACCTCATTTTTCAATTTTTTAAAGCTTGGATCATTTAGCCTGGAAATTACCATATCTTTGTAATTTTATTGAAAATATTCAAATATACAACATAATTTATCTTATTCATTATATAAATTTAATTTATTTAATATTTAACTTTTTTATAAATCCATTATCATATAGCTTATTTCTAATCTAAATCATTGATTTTTTTTCCTGTAGAACAGAAGTTTCAATTGGTTTCTCCTGATGATATAAGTAAATATTATGTTAAAATATCACATACTGAGGGCTATCCAATGATGACCCACCATAAAATAAACAATAAAGGATTATAATAAAAGCAACTTTCCATATTAATAAACATACTTCCATAACAACTAAGATCCAGTAAACACTCATTATGTCATAACCACTATCATCACTGGGTTCCATCATTTGTTCAATCTACGGACCACTTATGTCCAACACATTCAGTTTGCACGCGTTTTTTTTTTTTTTTTTTATGAAACACGTATGAACAATTAGATAAAAGAGTGAATGAAAAATTAAACAGACATAAACAAAAGACTGACAAAATAAGCGAATATAAGTAAATGCAAAGCATGAATATGAAACAGTAGTAGCATTAAAACAACAGTAAACAGGTACAATAGAAACAGAAAACAATAACAGAAACAGGTAAATGTACAAGGTAAAAAAAGTAACAATGGAAAAATTTCACTGTAGGGTTTAAGTTAGATGTTTTTGAATTCGCTGAAAAAAATGGTGTATGAGCAGTGGGTCAAGAGTGTTCGGTATAACCAAACATGATTTGTTATTGGAGAAATCAGAGAGAAGATAACTTAGTCATGAAAAAAGGAACTTGACCTTTTCATGACCCTAAAAAAGGACCCCTGTCCTGCAGTGGATAATACAGTGATTGAGCGGGTGGAGAGAAGAGAGTGCTTCATAGTGACCTGTGAAATGACACAAATGAAAGGGTACTAAATAACAAAACACCATGTAAATGTGAGTGATTTTAAGGCCAGTCATGGGTGAATGGTGTGATTAATGAGAAGAAAGGGATTCACTTTGAGGCAGACAACTTCTTTGTACCAACAACTACCAGCAGAATATACTGACAAAGTTTTGGAGTTTCAATGATGCATACTATGTGAAAGAGAAAAAAACAGTACCCCCATATCTCAGATTGGAAATGCCAATGAAACACTTGTGTTTTTTGAAATGCTGCGGAGCACAATTGTTAACAAAGTGGGTGAATTCAGTGTACTGGTAAAAACAGCTGGAGCAGAAAAGATGAGATGCACATTTATGTTAGCCATTTGTGCAGATGGAAAAAATATGCCTTCTTATGTCATTTTTAAAAGAAAAACTCTACCAAAGGGAAAACTACCAAGAGGTTTACATGTTCACATACAAGATAAGGGCTGGATGAAGTGAAACTAATGTGCAACTAGCTAGAACTCATTTGGAATTGCTGCCCTGGAGCGATGTTAAAGAAATGAGGACTTCTCATTTTAGATAGCTTCTGTGTTCTGTGGCCATCTTGAAGATTCTGGGAAGAATCAGATCAATGAAATGCACACAGATGGTGCAGTTATTCCTCCAGGAGGCCTCACTTCTCTGCTGCAACCCTTGGACATGAGCATCAATAAGCCATTCAACGACCATATTAAGAAGTTTTACACTAAATGGATGGCAGATGGAGATTACACCTTCATGAAGAATGGACAAATGAAAAAACCTTCAATAGAGCTTCTTTGCAAGTAGATTGTCAAAGCCTGGGAGGAAATTATTCCGAAAAAGATAATCAAGAGTTTCAAGAAGACTGCGGATCTTCTGCGCATTGGAGGGAACAGAAGATCACTTCATGTACCAGGATTCTGATGACACAACTGAGGGAGAGACTGACAACTGACATCGACAGACATCATTGATGGTAAAGACGAGGATGATGATGAAAGCAGCAGTGACTCTTAGTAAATAATTGTGTTCCAAGTAATTAAAACACAATACCACACTTTTTGCATTGTTGTCAAAATAATGGCAATTACTTCAGACTATAAATTCATAAGTTGTTCATTTCTGTTTTCAGACATTTCATTTACCTATGAACCTGAACTAAGCCACGCCTCTGATGTCAAATAGCATGGATCCTCAAATAACAACACTTTTTTATCTGTATAACTTACAATAGATAGTGTTTAATAAAGTATACTAAATTCATAGTTCAGTAATACGGTTATTTTTATTTTCATTTTCTAAAGTACCCATTTATAAGACCTGCCTCAAATATAAGCCCCCAAATTTTGGGGTATAATTATGTTAAAAAATGGAGGTCTTATTTTTGAGTAAATATGGTAAAATATTATGGAAAAAAGCATATAAGCAAACAAGCAGGTTATGTGCACTGAATTACAAAGATATATTATACCTATTGGTTCTATAAATAAAATTTGTAGAAATAAATTCGTTTTTAAATTTATACACTATTGAGTATAAATATTGAGTACACTATTGAGTATACACTATGAGTAGAAATGGGTGATCGTATTTATTTTCTTTCCTGGTCGAGAGCAGTGTTTATTTTTGTTATTAAAATAATTTTATCTTTACTAAAAATAACATTCTTAAAAAATAGCATAATTTTTTTTATCAAACCAGAAAACAGACTGTTTTCATATATTCAGTAAATTACTTCAGCATATGAGAAGGGCCTTGTAATATTCCCATTGCCTTTTTAATAAATTATATAACTATTTAAAAGATCTTCCCATCTACTTATCTAAAAAAAATTAAAATATTTTATTTTATATAGAAAAATATATTATTCTGCTCACAGGTATTTAAATAATACTTAAAAACCCACATTTGTTTCATCTCTGTTTAACATTTATATAAATAAGTAATCAAATGATTTTAATTTATATCTTCTGAATTGTAATTTATTTTGTGAATATTTTACTTAGTATTTTCATGTATTAAATTTACTATTATTTTATATATTTATATTCTAATTATTAATATGTTCTACTTTTTAGTTTTTTAACTGTATTATTTTGTTATGTTTGATTAAGGTTTTTCCATGGTTTCCCTTGATTCATCTGGCCCAATTCTGGAACAGTTCCTTTTTTTACCTATGAGGCATTATAATTGTACTTATCCATACTCCTAACATGATCTTTGTAATATGTATCAGTCAGTATAAAAAGTTTATTTATTATTTATTTATTCTAGAATAAGAATGTACTTAATTTATGTGATTTTTCTGAGTATTTATTGTAGTATGTTAATTTTTTCTTTAAAAGTTAAAAGTAAATAAATAAACGGTTGTTACCAAAAATACTCTAAAATGTTTTCTTTAATCAGTTAATAAAGTTATTTACAAATTAGTTTTAATGACACTTTATCAAACAATTTTTAATGGTTTATGTTCACCAATAGATTTATGTGTTTTAAGAAAATATTGTAATAGGAAATTCCTGTTTTTAGTAAAAATTTATTTACCAGGTAAATTAGTTATTACACTTGTCAACAGATGGCACAGAAAGCTGTTTTTACAAAAAATCTTTGTGTAACTTTATTATATGTAATGTTATTCAACATAAGTAAATATAAGATTTTTACCAAAAAAAATCTTAATAAGTTTTTACAAAAAAAAAAAATTGTGTAAAAGAAAAAAAGGAAAAATCTAAAGTAGTAAGAAGAGGATAATGAGATTATATGATGGTCAATGAAACATCAGTCTAGCTTATCATTACCAGAATTAGAGTGTTAATTACACATAATTAACTAACTATAATTATCTATGTATTAAAATTTATTTGTTATAACTTAGTGTTGTTTCATACTTTTTAATCTGTGAACATTAACATTACTGTAATTTATGTTTTAAGTTATACTCTGTATTTTCATTTAAGTTCTTTTTTTATTGATTTATCAGCTAAATTAAGTAATTTTTTCTTATCACATAAATATTGGGCATTACTAAACTGTAATACTGATATTGAACAGTCAAATCTGGTTAACAGTACTTATGGGAATAAATTTGTTGCTTTACAATCTTTTACAGTTGTTTTTATGACTGTGATGAATGAAAAGTAGTTCAGATAAAACACCAGTCAGTGTTTGTTTCTCTGAGATTAATGATGTTCACTATATAAGCAGTTCCTGTGATGAAATTTCACTAAAATATATGAATGGAGGTGTCATTTTTAGGGCTGAATACTAGCACATTTTTATGTAGTTTGATTAGTGGGGTGTAGTTTATATGTGGAGGTGGATTGTCAATAAGAACAAAACTCACCTGGGATTCAAATGACTAATGAGATAAGTATTTTATTCATTTTAATTTTTAAGTGGTGCCAAATTTAAATGAAAGTAGAAACAAAATGTATGAAAGTAGGAAGAAAACAGGCCTAGAAGATAGAAAATTCAAGTTAGAACACTGGTTTAAAAGTGTAGATTTTAAGTATCTGAATACCATTTTAAATCATGGAAGAAAAATGGAAAAAGAAATCCAACATCAAATTATGTGAGCAAGTAAGAGTTACTTTGCTCTGAGTAAACTACAACCTTTTAAAATACTAACCAATAATACGAAGTAAGAATGTACATGTCTCTAATCCAACCAGTTGTTTTATAAGATGTTAAGATGGTTCTTTTGTAAGAACCTAGATTGTGGGCAAGGCTAGCAAATTATAACTCATTACTTTTGAGATTAAACTAATAATAAAGTCTTATAAAAGAAAGGGAATGTGGAGGAGGTGAGAAAAAAATAAGAAATAAGAAAGAAAGATGTAAGGGAAACTATACACAACTGGAGTGATTGAATGTAAGTAACTTCAGTGGAGCTGGACATAAATAAAACAGAAGAAAAGCAATTTGCTATATTAAAAAAAAAAAAAAATGAAAAGGAAGGCTGTTGGAAAGTAGTTTTGGAAACATCTAAATTGAAATTCAGGGTTCAAATGAATGAATGTATGGGAAGTCTGAATATTGGCAAGGCAGTGACTGTAGTTTGAGAGATGTGGAGGTAGACAGTTAATGAGGACTAAACTCACTTGAAAGTTAAGAAGGTAAGACACTTAAAATTAATTATAGTTAATTTTATATCAGTGACTGAGCTGCTGGTAAACAAATCTCCCTATAATTCTACATTACATATTAATTAAATTTATTAAGAAATTATATGAAATATAAATATATGAAGCAGAAATATATGAAAAGGTACACGGGAAAAAACAAAAGCATTTAGTAAAAATATTTAATTTTATAAATTATATTTTGCTGATACGATGAAATTTGTTAAAATTTTATCAAATTCATCAGACATAAATTTCAAATGTGAACTTAACCTAATTTATAGAATAATTTCACTCTTTCTTCTTGAGATATCTCTAGTTAGAAAATTGTTATTTTTGTCTTATTTCCTTAATCACTGAAACTATTCAGTATCCTGTAATTTTCCATTATTTCATTCTAAATCTAAATGGATGCTGCTTCATACATTGGTCATTCAGATAATAAATTAAATCATATTATTAGATTTTTTCGTTCAGAGCAAACTATTTGAAACCTCAATCTTATTTATCCGATTTAGACATTATCAAACTAAAAGCCTCTATTGGGCTTTTGATTTAAACTGTAATATTTAAGTCAAGCAATGAATCAGTTGACTTTTTTTGCAACTGACGGCACAGGACGTGGTATATTTTGCTGTACTACGTCCAGGGATAGATTTTTATTTCTACTAGTAGCAATGCGGTTCGACAATCCTGATGACCATGATGAAAGCAAGAGAGACAACCCTACAGCAGCAACGTCAGCAATATTCAACAAGCTTATTGAAAATGCCCAGCTTCTTTACTCTCTAGGGCCATTAACGCATGCAGATGAAATGCTGGCTGAATTTTGTGAACGCTGCAGTTTCAAAATGTTCATGCTTAAGAAACTTGCTAAATATGGTTTTTTATATTTGTTTATATACTCCTTATAAAAATTTAAACTCTTATGCTTGTCAAACGCAAGAATCCACTATGTATATAATTGGTACATATACTGTGGGAAAGGAAGTGATGGAAGATTGCTATCTCATGAGAAAAGAAACTGTTAATCCCTACCCAGGCAGTCATCCAGTTGGCAAAACCAATTGAAAGTTCATGTTGTAATATTACAGCTGACAACTGGTTTGGATCAATCAAGCTTGCTAATGAGCTTGTAAAAAGAGATCTTATGTATGTTGGTACCCTTAAAAAAAAATAAAACAGAAACTCCACCTGAGTTCCAGCCAAAAAAATCACATGAAGAATCATGTGGCTTCACTGAAGATCTCACCCAAATTTCATTTGTACCTAAAAAGACAAAAGCAGTTATTTTGATTTCTACTATTCACCATACCCCTGCTAATCATGTTTCCTCAGGGAAGTCTGAAATCATTGCTTTTTATAATCTAACAAAGGGAGGTGTTAATGGAGTCGACCAAAAATATGCTAACTACACAGCAAGCCAAAGAACCTGGCATTGGACTATGGTGATATTTTTTACAATTATTGATGTTAGTTTAGGTGTAAGTAGTTGAAAATTGTCCTGTAGATATACCAGAAAGTTGAAAAACATGTTTATTTTGTCCTCCAGAGTTAAAATGAAGGACCAGATATCCTTGTTAGCAATGTGAAGCAGCCATTTGCCTAGGATGCTCAAGGAAGATCTGCAATAACTGTTTCAAAAATGCGACTAAAATGTGGCTTTGAAAAGACTTATATCTTACGAATTTGTAGTTTTTAAACTTTTCCTATTTTATTTTGTATTTTTAGATTGGTTTTGCGTAGTTTTGTAAAAAAAAAAAAAATAATTACTCTTACATTTATTTACCTTTTAAACAAAACTAATGCTTCTTTTAATATTATTTAAAATTAAATTGTACACAATAACCTTAATTTTAATTAATATTAATTAACTAAGAACATGTTAAAAATATTGTATTTCAGAATATTTTGTCATTAAATTTGATTTGTTGTGTCACTTTGTGTGTTAAATATACCCAAATTACATAACAGTGACTCAGATGTATGCTGTTAGTTAAGTAATTTTTAAATATGAAATCTGTTAAAGATTAATAGTATGTCAATGGAAATATAGATGGTTATTATTTGAGTTATAAAAAAAAAATTTGATGTGAAGTAAGGTTTTAATATGTTAACCAATGTTTAACACAAGTAAGTAGAAACAATGTTTAACAGCTGCTAAAAATGTAGCTATTAAACAATGTTTAACAGCTACATTTTGCTTATATTTAAGCCCATAGAATATTAAATAGTTGAATAGTGGTTGGAGCTGACAGCACTATTTACTGAGTGTATGTCTACGGCAATGTATAATTTTTACAATTAATCATAAATTAAAAAAAAAAAAACATTCACTGCTTTAAAGTTTATTTTTATTTTAGGGTGTCAACTACTAAAGTCATTAGTAAAAGAATGTCAATAGCATACATTATTGTGCGGCTAAATGGAGACTGTATCCATCATTATTTAAATTCAGTAATCTATTAATTTATTTATTGATTTATAAAAGTAGTTTTTAACTGATTGTCATTTTATTCTCAAATCACTTTTATTTCTTTTATTTCTAAAACATTGATTCCTAAAATTTTTCATATTTTATAGAACAACCGTTGTAGTTTATTGCCTTGCTCAGGAGTAACTCTTTAATTATATTTTATTAAAGCTGTTTATAGCTTTATAGGTAACAATTCTAATGATGTCAATCTTAGAAAATTTAAGATACATTTTTAAGGTTTTGTTGGGTTATATATTTTTTATAAATTCAAAATAGTTCTTAAATTATCCAGTCGTTTCTTTCAGTTACTAAATTATAAGGGTCTATATTTTACTATTATCATAACCACAAAATATTCTATTATCTTCATATTTAGAAAGCTTAACAAGTTTTAATTAATTTATTTATAGCAACAATAAGCTGACACTCCAGTAGCAGTTATTGATGAATGATAATGAATTTTGTAGTGTATGAGAAATGTCATGCCTGATTAGGATTTGAACCCATAACCTCCAAATGAAAGGCAGAGATGCTACCATTCTACCATAGAGCTAGGTAAATGTAGTAAAATTAATAATATTACTGTACGTAATAGTAATGCTATTATGAATACTGTGCTTATTTACTTCTCCTCTAGGATCATTTTCTGGTTTCTGTTATTTTATTAATTGCAAAAACTCTTCTGGATGAATATTAGTGCCATAATTAAATAGTTGGTTATTTGACACAAGAATTCTGTCACTCTCTAAAATGTCCCAGACATTCATTCATAAGAATAACAAGATCTCATGCCTAAACTTGCTAAGGAAAGTGAAGTTTTCTTTTTGTTTCCTTTTTTAGTGAGCCAAATATATTTCTATGCATTTCATCTGCATTACAAGTTCATTGGATTGTAAATGAAATTCAGGTACAAGTGACACCATATCTTTTTTGTTAAGGGATTTGCTGTTTAATTAATATAATTACTTTTTGATAAAGTAACTTTGAATCAGATGCTTTCTTTATTTTAATCACAGTCATTGGAAATTTTTTTGTAGATAATGTAGGCAATAAATTAATGTATCTCTTTCTGTGGGATACGGGGAATATACACATTTTTCCCTCTCAACAGGCAAAGTTACTTCTATGAATACAAATTATTAAATTTTATTTTTTAACTGAGAGATTTTTTTTGTGTTAAAAAGGATACTTATTCTGCAATTATAAAAAAAAGCTATGTTTTCTTTACAGGTTTTCTTCGTATGTGGGGTACCTCCAAATTCTTTTGGATAACCTATTTATTACTGTTATTATTCAACTAGTACATAAGGAATATATTATATTTTATGTTTGTATCTATGGTGTAGGTTACATAACTTTATATTTTTAATGAGAATTTTATCACATATTATGACTAGTGAAGATTGTATGAAATAGGAAAATCTCTTATTTACACAAAGGTCTTGAAATAATTTATTTTACAATATTTCATTAAATTAAACTGATTTCTACAATAGAGCACATCAAATAAGAACTACGATTTATGGAGAATATGACTATTAAATAAAACAAATAATTTACTAAAAAGACTTTTTTTGTGTAAAAAACCATCTAAAAGTCATATTTATTTATTTTTCGCATTTATTTATTGGATTTAACCTATATTTTATTGAAATTACAGTTCAACATTTTGATTGATCTAATTTGAAAGTTACTATTTCTCATTTATTTGAAACACAAAGTAGACCAGTAATAGATGTATTTAAATTCTTTTTTAAAAAATAACAATATTTTTTGCTATCTTTGAATTAGGGTCCTGAATTTGGATTAGGATCCTTTGAGAGATCAAAAAATAACTGTAATTAAAGTAATAAATATAAATTAATATCAAATAAGGATAGGTCTGTGGTTTTATTCAACTTTTAGCACGTTATTTTACGTTCTTCTATTTTTACATGCCTGCCCACAAAGGAGTGTAAAATATCTAGGATGTTTGTATGAATATACACCCTAAATACAATATTTAAAATAAAATTAAAAATGTGTGTTCCACTGCAGCAGCTCAACTCATCAGGTTGGTCTAATGGTGAACTCATCATTGCAAATCAGTTGATTTCAAATCTGAGAATTCTAAAGTTCAAATCCTGGTAAAGACAGTTACTTTTATACTAATTTGAATACTAGATCGTAGTTACTGGTGTTATTTGGTGGTCAGATTTCAATTAAGCACACATCTCAGGGATGGTTGACCTGAGGTTGTACTAAACTATACTTCATTTACATAAAGATTATACTTATAAGAATTATAAGACTACACATGTAGTCTATATGTATACTTATAGTCATGTAGTCTGTATGTATACTTCATACATCATTCCCATTCATCCTCTGAAGTAATACCTTACGGTGGTTTTGGAGGCTAAACAGAAAAAAACAGATAGACTATAACGCAATGTCTGAACTATTTAGTTTGAATCCTTACATTACCGGGTGTGCCATAGGCTGTATAAATATGTATATACATACATATTAATTTTAAATATTTATCTGTTGCTTAAGTTTTGTATATTTGTTTTAATAAATAAAATTTTACTCCATCCAGATTATTTTTTTATGTAATATTATTATTTTGTATAATATTTTGTGTTAAAACATAATTTTGTTGAAAAGAAAAAATATAGATTATTTTTTACACTATTTCTCACACTGTTTCTTATAACCCTGATATTTATAAAGCTCTTGAGATAAAAGAAGACTAGTCATAGTTGTTCCCCCTAAGTCTAGCGATACTCAATATGCAGTTTTTTGTAGTCAGTTTTTGTAGTATAAAGAATAAATGTAGCACATGAGATTCACTTCTTCAGTGAACTAGTGAACAAAACTACTTTATTTCTTCTTAATTGCTTTTATAAGTATGACATGGCATGGTTTTCATTCTTGAGAATTGAAATCCCATTAATGAGAATAATTTCTCTCTCAAGTTAAATTACCCAAAATCTTTCAGTTACAATTTCTAACATTCTAAACTTCATACTGTACACTAATTGTGGGTACTTAGTTGAAACAGACATATTAATATAGAACTTTTTCAGTCTATAGGTAAGAGAAGTATGTAATCATTGAAGAATAGAAATAATTAATATTTTTAGATAGATATGGATGTGTTATATTGTTTCTATTGGTACCAATTACCAATTTTTACTTCCATTAATGTCTTTTTGAGCTCATTCCAATTCTTTCTGCCAACAATTTCAGTGTGCTTCTAGTTGTGGGAGAAAGAATCTATCTATTAACCAGTCTACATGACTTTAAATTGCTAGGGAGAAAGAACTTTTATACTTTCTAGGCTAAATAAGGTAAGGACGATTGGGGTATGTCTGAAACTATTCTAATAGTGGATTTCCTCTCAGCAGTTTATAAATACCCATATTGTTTTTCATGCAATGCTAAAGATGTTAATTGAAGGTACCTACTCAACATTCATCATCATTGAATTTGAAAAATCCAGTGTAAAAAAAATTCAGTAAGTTAAGGAATTTTTTGTAATCTTATTTGTCTTAGTAGAATATCATTAATCCTGTTTTTTACAGCTGAATAATTGAATCAATCATTTTGGAATAGGGCAGAATGATGTTGAATTAAGCAGCTTTCAAGTTAATATTTTTACTACAAAAACACTGTATTTTTAAAAAGAGAAAAATCTAGAGATATAATTAAATTAATTAGATTTTTTTCATTTTCACTTTTGCTTTTTTCCTCACACAAACATTTATCAGAAACCACAATTAAAAGCTTTTTCCCTTTTATAAGGAATGAAGTAGTTTTTACCTTTGGAAAAACTTATTGGTAAAAATATGTCAGTTTGGAATTTTTTCAAACTGGAGTAGCGCTACTTTATAAACCACGTTTCTAAAATTTTTAACCCTCTAATAAATTGAAAAGTTTTAATGAAAAATCTAGGAAGATACATACAAATCAAGATGGTAATAACAGGCGATTTTTTAAAAAAAATTTATTTAAGTATATATTCATTAATTCTTAAAACAAATGTGGCTATAAAATTTATTTAACTGAAGTCACATACAGCATAGAAGTGAAAAAGATATGTACTGTACAAAGAAAACCATACATGAGCATAAGTGCTTTGATATATTTACTTAAATCTAAAAGCATATGATTATTATGGTAGAAATATCAAACATCTAAATTTTCAATAGTTCACTAATAATACCTAAAACAGACATTTTATGTGTGATGATTTCAACTAAGCTACAGACAATTATATGTTTGTATGTATGTTAATGTACAGTGCACAGTGCACTGACAGCTCTTATTAGATTTCTAACCACAAACAAAATTTCTTACAATGAATATAACAAGTTCCAAAAAAACCTTATTTTTAGTCAGATTTTGCAGAAGATGGTATTTGTTACTACTTGTATCTTCATTTATCAGAGCATTTCAGAGTCAATAAGAGTAATGTATGATTTTGATTGAATGGTGATCTGAACAAACTATATAAATAACTAATGGGTATCTGACTATAAAGATAAATATTTTACACACCAAAAAAATTTGGAGAAAATAGGAAATTATTTCTCTTATAGAAAAATGAGCTTGTTGTCAGGTACCAATCTTCTTATGTATCATCAGTCTTTTAGCTCCTCGACCGACCACCAAAAAAAAAAAAAAAAAATGAATATTTTTAATGAATATTTACGAATCCTCTCAACTACAACCCAATGAAACTTGGGTTAGTTGGGTCACCATCAACGCAGCATATTAGAAACTAATTAGCTGCGTTGATGGTGACAGTTATGAACATGCATGTATGAAGTGTACAAACATGAGAAATTTACCAGTTCTAACTTGGCGTGTACATGCTCCTTGTAATTTGATCTGCTTGCATAATATTCTATGTGAGAGCGCCAAGCTCAAATATGCATATGACACATTTGAACACATCATACTCTCATTTGTGTAAAAGAGACGTAAGGAATTGCAGAATGTCAGTTTAGTTTTAAATGCAAAGCATGTGTCTGGTGCCTTTATTTAAGTTTTTAAAAGTGTAATTTCATTGAAAATAATAATAATAATTGAAGTTTAAGATTTTTAGTGTGCGGTCAAACAGTGTAACTGTTTTTTATTCAATTAAATTCTTATGCTAAATGGATAAATTTGTGAAAAAACAAAGTGAGCCATTTACTTCTATCTGGTTTGAAAATGAAAGCCACAGTGCATTGTTTGCTTTCAAATTGCTCTCTGATGAAACTATGAATTCATCAAAATTAATTAGACACTTGGAAACTAAACATCCGAATCATAAAAGCACACCCTTGGAATTTTTTGAAAGAAAATTACATACTTTGAGAAATCAACAAGCCATTTGTAAATCAAGCATACTGATAATGTACATTTCATATCATACTGATAAATGTACACTTGAAGCATCTTATCTTGTAGCATTAAGAGTAATTAATATGTCCAAATCCCTTACAATTGCAGAAAACCTCATATTGCCTGCTCCAATTGATATGGTCATTGTTTTAATAGGCATGCAAAAAAATTGAAAAAAAAACCGCTTTCTGTCAACACCATATCAAGTGAATTGATGACATGGCTGTTGATGTTTACGATTAGATAATTCGGCAAGTAGTTGAAGTGAATTTTTTAGTATTCAATTCAGATGTGGCAAACATTTCTCAGTTCTTGTTTTGCAAGATATGAATAAGATATGAGTTTGTGAGATAGGGACAAGTCAATCAAAGAAAATCTGAGCATGCAACAGGATAATGCCGTTTTGATGTTTTTAATGAGCCTACTAAAAACTATAACATAGATTGGACAAAATGTATTAGAGTATGTATCTTTCTTGTTATTGTAAAGGCGATAACAGGAAAGAACAGTGAGTTTCTGAAAAAATTAAAAGATTAGTCTTATACCAAGGGCAGAATATGGACGTACTCCTTTCTTTACAGACATGCTCTTGCTACAAAATATATGCCGAAAAATTTCAAACAGATTCTTTGTAAAGCTATAAAAATTTTTAATTCTATTAAAAGTTGACCATTACAGAATAGGCTGATTGCTAAACTATGCGATGAAATGGACAAAAATAAAAATATCTATTCTTTTCCATAGGAAGTGAGATGATTGTGGCAGCAAAAAATCTGAACCTGGTTATTGGAATTGCGAGATGAATTAATAATATTTTCCCAGGATAAACAAAGCCACCCACCGGGTTGGTCTAGTGGTTAACACGTCTTCCCAAATCAGCTGATTTGGAAGTCGAGAGTTACAGTATTCAAGTCCTAGTAAAGTCAGTTATTTTTACATGGATTTGAATACTAGATCGTGGATACCGGTGTTATTTGGTGGTTGGGTTTCAATTAACCACACATCTCAGATATGGTCGAACTGAGAATGTACAAGACTACACTTCATTTACACTCATACATATCATCCTCATTCATCCTCTGAAGAATTATCTAAACGGTAGTTACCGGAGGCTAAACAGGAAAAAGAAAAGGAAAGAAAAAAAGAATAAACAAAGCCATTCTCAATTTTTTTTATAGAATAATAAGTATGTTGTTGTTGACTTACTAAACTGATGTATTTTTACATTTAAATGACTTAAGTGGGAATTTACAAGGATATGATAAAAACATTTTATTGATGACAAACAAAGTTCATATTTTCATTAAGAAGCTTGATATCTGGATTATTCACCTTCAAAGCACAAATTTTAATATGTTTCCACTCACTTCCGATTACTTTGAGAAAGATTTGGATGAAGAAGACAATATTATTTACCACAGTTTGAAAAACATGAAGATCCATTTGCACAAGCTAAAAATTCAGTTAGCGGAGTATTTCTCAGGAGATAAAAATGATTTCTTGATGAGATGGGTATGAATCAATTTAGTGAAAACACTGTTGTAGCTGCAACAAATATGAACATGGAAATTTAGTTATAGAAGCATTGTAAATATTAATTTGCCATGTCTTACCTCTGTGAAAAGAGTTTTTCATCTATGGTTGCACAAAAAACCTAAAGGATAGGAATAATTTTTACCACTTGAAAACAATTTACTTTTGTGTGTTCTTCTAACATAGAAACATAGATCCGAGTATGGAGAAACTTTTAAATGAAAAACAAGCGCAAAAATCTCACTAATTTATTTTCTTTACATGTATACTTTTAAGTGTAAGTAAAATGTTTATAATAAATGATTTTTGTTTTTACAAAATGTTTTCATTATGGTTTACGTGTAAAGTTATAGGCTAATTTTGCGACTCTCCTTTATCACCACACGACCCCAGGTTGAGAAGTGTTGCTGATCTAGAGAAAAACTATTTGTTTCAGTGTTTAAATGATCTGGAGATGCAAAACTGTTGATTACTAATCAGCTGCTTTCTAGGTCTATAAACGCCAAGTATGTTGGTTTGTGTTTCTTTAATCTTCCTTCTACTATTAATCTGAGGCCTAAAATTGCTTCCCTTGTCCCTATACCTTTCCTGAAACCAAATTGGTCTTCTCCTAACACTTCATCACTCTCCTCTCAATTCTTCTGTATAGAATTTTAGTTAAGATTTTTGATGCATGACTAGTTAAACTAATTGTTCTGTATTCTTCACATTTATCTGCCCCTGCTTTCTTTGGTATCATTACTATAACACTTTTTTTGAAGTCTGACGGAAATTCCCCTTTTTCATAAATATTACACACCAGTTTGTATAATCTATCAATCGCTTCCTCACCTGCACTGCGCAGTAATTCTACAGGTATTCCGTCTATTCCAGGAGCCTTTCTGCCATTTAAATCTTTTAATGCTCTCTTAAATTCAGATCTCAGTATTGTTTCTCCCATTTCATCCTCCTCAACTTCCTCTTCTTCCTCTATAACACCATTTTCTAATTCATTTCCTCCGTATAACTCTTCAATATATTCCACCCATGTATCGACTTTACCTTTCGTATTATATATTGGTGTACCATCTTTGTTTAACACATTATTAGATTTTAATTTATGTACCCAAAAATTTTCCCTAACTTTCCTGTATACTCCGTCTTTTTTACTAATGTTCATTTCTCTTTCCACTTCTGAACACTTTTCTTTAATCCACTCTTCTTTCGCGAGTTTGCACTTCCTGTTTATAGCATTTCTTAATTGCCGATAGTTCCTTTTACTTTCTTCATCACTAGCATTCTTATATTTTCTACGTTCATCCATCAGCTGCAATATATCGTCTGAAACCCAAGGTTTTCTACCGGTTCTCTTTATTCCGCCTAAGTTTGCCTCTGCTGATTTAAGAATTTCCTTTTTAACATTCTCCCATTCTTCTTCTACATTTTCTACCTTATCTTTTTTACTCAGACCTCTTGCGATGTCCTCCTCAGAAATCTTCTTTACCTCCTCTTCCTCAAGCTTCTCTAATTTCCACCGATTCATCTGACACCTTTTCTTCAGGTTTTTAAACGCCAATCTACATTTCATTATCACCAAATTATGGTCGCTATCAATGTCTGCTCCAGGGTAAGTTTTGCAATCAATTGCAAAACTCAATTGCAGTCAGTTGATTTCTAAATCTTTGCTTAACCATGATATAATCTATCTGATACCTTGCAGTATCGCCTGGCTTTTTCCAAGTGTATATTCTTCTATTAAGATTTTTAAATTGGCTGTTGGCAATTACTAAATTATACTTCGTGCAAAACTCTATAATTATACTTCGTGCAAAACTCTATAAGTCGGTCCCCTCTTTCATTCCTTTTGCCCAGCCCGTATTCACCCACTATATTTCCTTCCTTGCCTTTTCCAATGCTTGCATTCCAATCTCCAACTATTATTAAATTTTCATCTCCTTTTACGTGTTTAATTGCTTCATCAATCTCTTCGTATACACACTCTACCTCATCATCATCATGGGCGCTTGTAGGCATATAGACGTTAACAATCGCTGTCGGTTTAGGTTTTGATTTTATCCTTATTACAATGATTCTATCGCTATGCGTCTTGAAATACTCCACTCTCTTCCCTATCTTCTTGTTCATCACGAAACCTGCTCCTGCCTGCCCATTATTTGACGCTGAGTTAATTACTCTAAAATCACCTGACCAAAAGTCGCCTTCCTCTCCCCAACGAACCTCACTAATTCCTACTATATCCACATTCATCCTATCCATTTCCCTTTTTAAATTTTCTAGCCTACCAACATTTTTCAAGTTTTGTTGGTATTATATTGTAATTTGTCCTTTGCTCATTATTTATCCCTTTCCTTTATTCTTCTTTTTCAGTTATTGTGTAGCTTTTGGCTAGATTCTCATTAGATCTACATAAAGTTACTGGGTCCTTAGTATTTTTGTATGATTAGCTATGAGTTGGACTGCCCATTCACACATCAAGGAACTTTTTATCTTTTCCGGTTATTGTATGTAGACTCAATTTGGGTTCGGATACTAATGGGATACATTTGCACATATTTACTATTAATGATATTTTACACCGTTATTTACATGTCTGAATTACTGTTTTTTTTTTTTTTAATTTTAATTAGATTCCTGGAAAACTTACATTTTAATTATATTTACTATTAATATGTTCGTAACAGGAATATTACATATTTTCGTGAAGGTGTAGTGACAAAATGATGATATCCATACCAGGAATCAAACTCAGAAATAGTACAGGTGTCCCATATAAAACGCAACACATCAATCACTCATCCATGAAAGTTCAAAAGTCAAACTACTCCCCTACTCGTTACTGAAATGGACTCGTCCAACATCTGATCATCGCGGCGACGCAGTAGAACACTACTGATAGTAACAACAATGCAATCATAACGTTCAGTGTATTGCTAGAGGCAAGATGGTGTTTTCGCTGGATGAACGTGTTTTTATTGTTGAGTCGTACTTCAGTACGAAATCAGTGGTTGCAGTGCAAGATTTGTTTCACCATAAGTACCCAGATAAACCGGCTCCTAACAAAACATCAGTATTAAGGTTAGTTGCAAAATTTAGAGAGACCGGTTCTGTTAATAACAAGGAACACAAAAGATCTGCGTCTGAAATTAAAGACCGATTACTCGCCTCGCCAAATAAATCGATCAGACGTTTGTCTGCTGAAATTAAATTTGTCTAAATCAACTGTTCATCGGGCGACCAAACAATTACAATTACGACCTTATCGCATTCAAACGGTTCATCGACTTATTGAGCCCGACATTAAAAACGGTTACAATATTGTCAACAGTTCCGTCGATTTCTGCGCAAGGGAATTAATGTTATGGATTCGTTATTTTTCACAGATGAAGCACGGTTTCATTTTGATGGCTACGTAAACAGCCAAAACAGTAGAATTTGGAGCGCTGAAAATCCCCACGTTTATCACGAAAAACAATTACACCCGCAGAAGTCGGGCGTGTGGTGCGCGATATCGTGGAAGAAAATAATCGGTCCTATTTTTTTCGAGTACACCATTAATGCAGAACGATATCGGGATATTTTATTTCAGTTCATCGCACTCTTGGAAGAGGTAGACAGACACTGCTGGCTACAACATGACGGTGCGACATCGCACTACGCAGATTCAACTTCTGATTTCGTCGAGGAATTCTTTGGTAATTGTGTTATCGGTCGAGGCTTGTGGCCACCAAGATCTCCAGATTTGACTGCGGTGGATTTTTTTCTACGGGGTTACCTCAAAGAAAAAGCCTACAGCAACAAACCGTGAACACTTGAACGATTGAAAGTCAAAATTGAACAAGCTGTATTAAATATCCAGCCACAAACTTTGAAAAAAGTTGCAAGAAACGTTGTAAAAAAATTGAAGCTTGTATTCAAAAAGATGGCGGCCACTTCAAACATTTACTCTAAATGTAAGGTAATGGATGGTAATAATAAAAATTTCATTTACATTTACACATGCCTTTTTATTATTTCAATACCTACCAATATAAGGTTGGGTTGCGTTTTATATGGGTCACTCAGAATGAAAATCTATATAACTAAATCAATACTATTACCAAAATAATGTATTATTATAAATTATATATGTATATAAAAAATGAATGTTTGTTTGTTCTATTTGCGTTCCCACACCGTTCATCCGATTGTGATGAAACTTTGGTGAGTTGTGCGCACGTCCACGAAGGTTCCTGAATTTGGACCCGCTAGGTGGCGCTGGGATCGAGATGTTTCGAAAACTTGTATTTATGGTCAGATTTTGCTCGTATTCAGAATATGTGTTACTTACATGGAAAGAATACTTCTGCAAAAAATAGACCCGCTAGGTGGCGCTGGGGTCGAGATATTTCGAAAAATTTAATCACGTAATAACTGTCTGAGGAAGTCGATATTGACATAAACAACGATCAATATAGACAATGACAATCGATATAGACGATATCTCTCGATATATACAACTACATTAAATTTAGTAAGATAAGTTTTAGGTTATTTATTTATAGGTTTTTATGATTTTAATTTTTTACAAGTTATAGTTTTTTTTTTTTTTTTTTTTGTTAGGGATGTAGGAAAATTACTAAAGATGGACGAAGCAGGAGCGATATAAAATGCCGAATAGCACAAGCTAAATGAGCCTTCAGTAAGAAATATAATTTGTTTACATCAAAAATTAATTTAAATGTCAGGAAAAGATTTTTGAAAGTGTATGTTTGGAGTGTCGCTTTATATGGAAGTGAAACTTGGACGATCGGAGTATCTGAGAAGAAAAGATTAGAAGCTTTTGAAATGCGGTGCTATAGGAGAATGGTAAAAATCAGATGGGTGGATAAAGTGACAAATGAAGAGGTATTGCGGCAAATAGATGAAGAAAGAAGCATTTGGAAAAATATAGTTTAAAGAAGAGACAGACTTATAGGCCACATACTAAGGCATCCTGGAATAGTCGCTTTAATATTGGAAGGACAGGTAGAAGGGAAAAATTGTGTAGGCAGGCCACGTTTGGAGTATGTAAAACAAATTGTTGGGGATGTAGGATGTAGAGGGTATACTGAAATGAAACGACTAGCACTAGATAGGGAATCTTGGAGAGCTGCATCAAACCAGTCAAATGACTGAAGAAAAAAAAATAGTTTTTTATGTTTTTTTTTTTATGAGTTTAATTCATACAGAGGGGCGTAGGGTGCAGAATCTCCTGGTTAAATGGGAAGGGTAAGTGAAGCGAGCCTTGACTGACTAAATATCCCTGATCGCGATTGGAAACTTAATTAACCATATAGCGCGGCCAAAGCCGCGATGGATCTACTAGTTGGCTCATAAACAGAATATACTCGTATATTAAAGTGAAAAGAAACATTTTTGCAAAAACTATACCCGCTAGGAGTCAAGATATTTACGAAACTAACAAATATACAAACACTTTCTTCTTCTATATTTATAAAAGGCAATGTTCGTTTGTGTGTCCGCTGTAGACTAAAAAACGACTGGGCCGATTTAAGCGCGGGTTTTTGCAAAATGGTCCGCGGTGTTCGGAGAAGGTTAAAGCTATTTAAATCCTCGATCTGACCGGTAGAAAGAAAGTTAGGGGTATTTTGAACCGACTACTGTGTTTAGAGAGTAGTTTGAATTAAATCCTATAGGTAGTGCTGTTGTTTTGCCGTTTGGATTTATTTACATTCTGACTTTTTATAGAATGAAATGTTAAATTTTGTAAAGTTCCATAATGTTCAGTTTTTTAATGTTTTATCAAACTTTCAATTGTGTTCATCTATATACGTATTCAAATCTAGCAATAGCGATGCATTGACGGGTCTGCTAGTACGTTTTTTTTTTAATATATTGTGAAGTAATCTTTAAATAGTTGATTTAATTGCAGTTTTAATTTTAAATAATAATAATTTTAAATTAACTTGTTATTCTACCTAGCTCTAACTGTTAAAATCGAAATATTTCATACGTTAAACACATAAATCTTTAATAAGTAGCCTATTAATTAAGTTAATTGAATAACATTATCACGGTAAATATTCAGCAGGCACTCACGCGTAAATTTTCGTATAGTCAAATGTTTACGCACGCGTACTACGTTATAGATATGTACAAGGGTAAGCGACCAAGTGACGGGTAGATAGGTATATATGGGAAGATTGTTGTTGGGCGGATATGGTTATCGGTTTGTAGGGAATTTCGGAGGAGAAGGTACAGAAGAGCTGTTCGAGTAGGATCGGAGAAGGGGTAACATTTGAAAATGCAGGTAAAGTACAAAGTACGCTGGCAAGATAGTTGGTACTCTGTCAAGTTATTAATGGGGTTTGGTCGATATCTTGGGGTTCCTTTGGGGAAAATTAATTTCACTTCTGCCCTTAACAGGGTGAAGAAGGAATTTGTACCGACAAAGACACTAGATCTTTCTCTATTCTCTTCTGCGTGACTTAGAAAAAGTAAACTTTGGAATATACAACATAAAAACTTAAGGGTTATGTTCTGTAGATAGATAAATCAGGATTATATATTTCATTAACATCAAAAATTATTTATTTACATAATAATTTATTATTTTAGTTCACAGTGAATATATATTAGAATATATTACTTTTCCTAAATAACAATTAAATTTTACAATTTGTACAAATTAAAATAAATAAATTGCCGATATCCGTGGCTGAGTGGTAGCATCTCAGCCTTTCATCTTGAGGTTCCGGGTTCAAATCACAGTCAGGCATTGCATTTTTTATACGCTACAAATTCAATAAGCTTAAAGCTTATGTGGCGAAATTATCAATAAAAAAAAAAAAAAAAAAAAAAAAAAAAAACAAGTAAAAATAATTTTAAAATCATAAGGAACATTGCTCCTTGTCATCAAACACTGGTAAGGAAATGTGTATTTGAAATTTTGCAGTCTCCACAAAAAAAAAAGTATCATCAATCTATGAAAGGCCTGAGCTTCATTGAGTATTGGGTAAAAGGTCCATTTTTTAATTTTATAAAATATATAACGAATTGCTAAAAGCGAAGAAAAAACATTTTTTAATCAATTACATAAAGAATTTATAATGTTTTACATAACTAATTGCTCTAATTTCTAGGGATCATTAAAAATAAAAGAAAAAATAAATATTTTAAAATCTAAAATATTTTAATTTTAATTACATAGATCACCAAAATTTACCAGATGAACTTCCATCAAGTTATTCGGATAAGACATTAACATAATATTTTCAATTAAAATCTTATCGAAACCCAAATCTATAAGAATTCGTTTCATTTGTAGATGTAAAATAAATAGTCTATGAATAACAACGTTTCAAACGTTCTGCAATAAAAATAAAATGCTTTTAGTGTATCATTAATTATTAATTTAAGCCTGTTTTACCGTATTTTAATTGGGTGAAGTTTTAAGTCGTAAAGATTTCTCTAAAAGTATTTCCAATTTTATACAACAATGGCATGTTTAAAAAAAAACAAAAAAACAGAAGCTTTGAGTGAAAGAAACACACTTGTTTTATGTTCAGTATGTTTGCTGGTTCTCCCAAGGATGGAAGGATATTATTTTGAATAGCAACTTTCCTCAAATATGAACTATTCCACGATTCTCCATCTTCTGAAATTATACGACTGCTCCAAAAGGAGTGTAATGTATTTAGGGTGTATGTGTGTATGTTCCACCGTAGCAACTCAACGACTAAACCGATTTAGATGTATGACTCCACGTTAGAATCCTACGTTACCGGGAGTGTATAGGCTATATAAATGTGTTTGTATATATATATATACAGGGTCATTCACGGGAACCGGATGTTTTTAAAATAATCATAAAAAATTGAATATTTACTTTAAAAAAGTTTTATTGGTACTGAAACACTTGTTAAATCAAAGCATTTGTTATTTACTCATGAACGAAAAATTATGTCCGGCAAGTGATGTCCATTTTGGGCAATACATTGTTGTAGCCTTTCAGGTAACTGGCCTCAATTCTTTGCAGCATGTCTACATCAATCTGGGTGACGCGATGACGAATTGCGATCTTTAGGTCCTCCAATGTACGCGGTTTATTGCCGTACGATCAGCTGTTACAATTACGGCAGCGTCATTTTCTTTAAAAAAATTTGGTCCAGTAACATCAACCTTTCCTATTGCACACCCGACAGACACCTTTGGGCTATGAAGTGGTCTCTCGTGAAGCCGATGTGGGTTTCTTTCTGCCCAATACCGGCAATTATGTTTGTTGACGAAGCCATTCAGATGAAAATGGGCTTCGTCACTCATTAACAATAACAAATTTTCATTTTCTTCAAAAATGTTAAGCATTTGTCGACTAAATTGTAATCGCTACGTGAAATCTTGCTCGTTTAACTGCTGCACGACGGCTATCTTGTAACGATGGAAATGCAGGTCTGTATGCAGAATTTGTCTTACCGTACTTGTGCTCATTTGAAGCGCTGCTGAATGCCTCTGAATAGAGCGGCGTGGGCTTCTGACAACGGCTTCCCTTACTCGTTCGATGTTCTCCGGAGTGTTAGCAGTTCGTCGGGAACCCGGTGGTTTTTTCTTCAATATTGAACCGCTTGTTCGAAGGTTGTTTACCCGTCGCAATATTGTGTTACGAGAAGGGACGCTTGCATTACGATGGATATTAAACTGACGGCGGAAATCTCGCTGAACAGCAGTTACGGATTCGTCATTTCGCACAAAACTGTCATACGCGTACAGGCGTTGGTCTAGTGTCCACGGCTCCATCTCAACGACTAAAATGTAAATGCTATGAACAAAGGATACGTCAGAAACCAGCCACGTGCCCCTCCCACCACGAACGCCCGATACAATCCACTTCAAAAAAATCCGGTTCCCGTGAATGACCCTGTATATATATATATATATATATATATATATATATATATATATATATATATATATATCTTTACATTCACTTTAAAAAATTATATTATACACAAATATTACATAGAAAACTGTCACCCGCACGCTCCTTAATTATCCTAAATTAATAATTATCCTTCATTAAAGAGCAATGTTTGAAATGCAAGCGCAAGTTTTTGCAAATGATGAGGATGATGAGATTGATTTGGCGATTTAAATTATAATATGTATGACGGTGAAATCATTACCACTAGTATAATGCCAATTGATACTGATGTATCAAATATGAGCTCTATTTCACCTGATGTTACAGACGACTATCCGATACCTATTTATCAGCTGAAGCGTAAATAGCTCCTCCCATTAACGTTATAAGAAAACGAAGAACAGACGAATTGATACGTTTCAAACTGTTTCCAGACGGTAGGAATGGATTCAGAGAATACCGGTCAGTGCCCATAACCCCACTCGACTATTTCTAGTCAAGGGTAATGAGTAACGAAAGGAAATTACAAACCGATGGGTATCACCCATCGGTTTGTTGCCCTATCAACTGTAAAGTTAAATAAAGCTCAGCAAAATGTTTCTGTTGGTGATCTATTAGGGCAAAATGGATTTGAACCTAATAATGTTGTTTAAAACGTTCACCTTGTGATGCGTAATATTCGAAGGGCTGAGTCATATTAGCTTAAACCTTCGTGGATCTAATGGCAATGGTCCGAAATTAGGGGGGTCTCACTTCTACATTACACTGTCATGTAATGATCTGCATTGGCCGGACATCCTGTTTTTTTTGACAGTTGTGTTTTTTTAATTTTTACCTAATTAAAAATTTGTTCTTCATTTTATTTTTTCGGCAGTGAAACAGATAAATATTCCGATGAAATTCGGTCTTTAAATTACGTCTTGGTAGAGCTTATTAGACTGGAATTAATTAATAAAACCCAGAAACGATCATTTTGATTTAAAAATGAATTATCGAAATGAAAACCTCATTCTTTGAAAGAAAGAAATTATTGTTTTCACTTCAGTTACATAAATAATCGTAAAATTAACTATTTTAATGCAATCTTCATAATTTGTTAATATCATGCAAAGCTTCAAAATTGGTTCGCTGTTTATAAAGCCTGATGATTTTATCTCTATCTTAATCTTGCATGTAGTCGATTTAAAAGAAAAAAAACATTTAGATAAATGTTTTTAGTTATTTACTATAATGCTTATTTATATTTTACGATAATAATAATAATAATAATTTATAAAAACCACTTACCAACAACTTTTGTATATGCGTTCAAGTACTTTCGGATACCAAATTCATCTTCAGGAACTCAACAAATTTTATATTATTCTTAAAATAAAAAAAAATTAAAACTCATTAAATAAGTCGTTATGTAAAATGTAAAAATGTACAACAATGGTTATCATGTTTTAAAAAAAACATGACGAACATTTGCCACTGAAATGATTAGCATTATTAAGAAATATTATTTTAAAATTGCTTTTACAGAAAATTATTTCTGTGAAATTAAATTTTCAGAAATATTTTTTGACGCTGGGTGCCTAAAATTTTTACGGAAAATCATAAAATTTTGTAGTAAAAAGTTGGGCAGTGCGTTAGAATTGTTGACTTTGTATAGAGAACAAAGCGATGATATCATAAGCCATATATACTGGGGACAAGATATGGGCGTAGCACGCAATTCTTGAAATGAAAAGAACAGTCTGTAAAATGTCGCGATACGCTCCGTCGCCTAGAAGAAAAAATTACAAACCGATGTTTTCCACTCGGAATATCAAATATTAAATGTTTTATTTTCTTGTTATCTACTTCCTTCGAGGCTACACAATCAATAGAGTGATCTCTATAAAGAAACAATGAAAAAATTGTGTCGTGTGATCCAGAACAAATCACAAGGTTTGCTTATTCGGACGATGTGTTAATTCATGACAATGCTCTCCCACATGCTGTCACTACAACGGAACGTCTCCTGATGACTTCCGAGTGAGAGAAATTTTATCGTCTCTCGAACAACTCGGGTCACCTGTTTCTGTCTTAAAACTTTCCTTGATGGGTGACAGTTCAAGACGACGAAATGAAAGAATACATCATCAATACACGGTTTACACCATAGGCGGTGTCATTCTATGACCGAGAGATATAATTTATCGTGCCCGATATGATAATTGCCTCAAAAATGGTCGGTCGGAAATATGTAGAAAAATAGAGTAAGATTTGCTCTTGAATAAGTAATAAAATATTCAACGTAAATATGTTCGTGATCTTTTTTTTTAATAATCCTAATCTCTCTTGTTATATCAAAATATTATTTTTTTCCGGAATTGCCCGGGCTTTGCGCAGCGTACAGTAAAAAGTTTCCGCTTAAACATTTTTATTTTTTGTGTATAAATAAAAGGAAAAATGGCGGTTAGTATGCGGCATACCAACAACAGTTTTATTTATTTGAAAACTTTTATTGTAAAGCTTGACAGGATACTACGTTTTTCGTTTGTTCGTCCAGAGTATAGACAGATAAATTACTTAGCTTGCCGACTCTTGACCGTGCGAACATGGATTTTCCAAGATAATGTCTGCCACACAAAGTGCTGTGCTTTGCTTTGAAAAGGGGCCGATTGCCACTGTGCTTTATTGATTCTCATAACGAATGCAAGCCTGATGGAAAATTTCAATCGTTTGAATTCAAAACACATATTTGTGTCACTGGGTCTCAACGGATTGCAAAGGATAAATACGTCTTCTCTTGAGGCATTCTCCGTGATGATCGTAGCTTCTATTACGTTGGGTTTTTTACGATGAGTTCCATTGCACAGTTTTGGCGCGTTGATATTATGGCAGGAGATCCTTTTTACACGACTGCTGAAAAAGGTGTATAATGTTTTTTAATGTCAATTTGTGTGACGGGTTTCCCGGTGGTTCCGGAAATAGTAAGAGTTTTGCAAAAAGTTCCGACATAAAATTTTCAAAATTATTATTTTTCCACTTTTAATTTTGCTACTATCCAAAAATCATTTTTCAATAACCATCTATTTTCATAATAACGATTTTATTTTTTGATATATTTTTGTATACTTAATCGAAAAATTTTAAATTGGTTACAGGCTATAATGATCGAGTGAAACGGGAGTTGGAAGGTAGGTTTTAAAAATTTAATATAGATAACAATTTTCTTCTTGTGTGGAACTGTTAATGTGCAAACGCTTCATCACGATCGGAATAAAACTGTAGATCTGTATAAAAGACAAACTGACACACATACATTCTATATATATATATATATATATATATATATATATCTTCTTGTCTTCTTGTGTAGTTGTATCTTCTTATATATGTATACATAAGAAGATATATAAAATATATTTATATATAGATGATATGGAAGACAAAACTTCTCCCTTTTATACAGTCTTTTTTCATATTTTAAAACTATTCTGCTTAAGGTTTTATCATCATAGTCTTTCTAAATCCTTCAGAGTAAATTATGTTTCTTCTAGCTATTCCTTGTAATAACAAAGGTGTAACATTTCAGATATAATTTATAAAATATTTAACAGTATAATACTTAGTTATGTAATATAAAAAAAGTATTAATTCTATTCACTAGAATTTTCAGAAAAAAATTATAAAAGCTGTAATAAATTTATTCTTAGACATTACTTATTTTAGGCATACGCACGTTCAACTATATTTAAATTTCTATTAATTTTAATAATAAATTAAAATAACTGAAACAAATTACTCGTACTCTATACTACAATGAATCACTTAAAACTGTTATTAAACTACTCAATAACGTACCAGAAAAATATAAATTTATATGAACTAGATAAAATTATCTAGTTTTGATTTCATTTCAATTATCATCATCGTATCAAATAAGCTGTATAAACAAGGCCGATGAAAAAAATCTGAAACAGAAATAATTATAAAAATGTAAAACAATTAAGTGGAAAATTAAAAAAAAAAATAATAAAAATAATATGTTAATATTAAAATATTAGCGTACTGTGGAAACAGATTTATATTTAATGTTTGTATATATATATATATATATATATATTATGTATTTAAAAAGTAAAATATAAAAATTAAGTGCAATAAAACTTTTATCTCTTTAGTTATTATTTTCTTTCTACTTTTGTAAAAAAAAATTATTTACTTTAAAAAGAAAACAGACACACGTTTAAGAGTAATGTCTTTTTCTACAGTAGGTTAGTAGGAGCAACAGTTGAAATATTTTACTAATGAAAACAAAAGAGTAAAGAAGCAGAAGAATAACATATAAAAAAAGAAAAGTTAAAGAAAAAGTAATAATAATAGTATATAAAGTAATGACAAGGGATGGGTGGAATAATTAAAGAGTGAAAACTTTTCTCAGGGTCTTTTGAGTACAAGAATGAAGCCTAAGAGATGAAGAAGGGTGGTTTTATATTAGCGAGTGGTTGTAAGTAGCAGAAGGGATGGAAATGTTGTTGGTATAGACTATCGGGTGGTGGTTGAAGAGGGGGGGGGGTGTTGGTAAGGAAGTATTAAAAACATCTTTTAACTGTAAAGCGTAATTTTATTTATGAGATGTATACTATTATATAATTAACTACTTTTGTTTTAATATTGAACATTTTTATTTAAGAAAAGAAAAAGTATTTAGTAATTATATATATATATATTCTTTATTTAAATCGAAATGCACGTAAAAAAACTTAACGACCATGATCTACCGCACTGATTTCCTTGATTTATCCTACCGGAAACTAACATCATCAATAATTTACATTAATTTATGATTTATCTTTCGTGATATAATAAAACTTTTAATTATATTTCTTTTCTCTATTTATTTAAATATAAATGTAGATTATAAAATTAACATAAATAAACACAAATATAAGGTTTTTTTTTCTAATATGACGTTGCAATCTGATCAACTAGTGAACAAAAAGCAAACAACCCCCCCCCCCCGGGCGGGGGTATCAATGAGATGAGGATGATATGTATAAAATGTAAATGAGGTGTAGTCTTACACAAACTTAGGCCGACCATTCCTGAGATATGTGGTTAATTGAACCCCACCCGGTACATCGTGTCCACTGTCTAATATTTAAATCCGTCACTACAATTTAAACTTCAGAATCTTTGAATTCGAAAATTAGCTGTTAAACAGGTAACTTGCGACGTCCAGTTTATCGCTAGATCATCCCAGTGGACTAAATATAAGTTAACGGAATAATTTTTAAATATATATGTAATAACAGTATTATTATAAAAAATATTAGTAGAGGTGGGTAATTAGTCGGTTTAATTTATTCCAAGTTTTATCCAAATAATTAAAAATCTGGATAATTCTAATATTTTATTTTTTTAAAATTAGATGTCCGTTTATTTTTTTATATTATTATTGGTACGGTATATAAAAATAATTAATACAGTCTGACTCCATCAAGAAAGACAATAGCTGATAGCTGTGGGTTATTTCTGTTGCACGGCTTACACACACAACTTTATTTTAAATATTTATAATTTTATTTAAATACAATATTTTTTCGTTTATTTAATTCAATTATTCTAACTAAAACGCGCGCGCATACCGTATTTAATTCGCGCGGGTGTGGCGGTACTCGCGACGACGTCGGCACTAACTAAACTAATATAATTTCACAACTTACATAGAACAAATTTCGCTTGTACGGTCGGTAGATTGGTATAGCCTCGAGGCTTAACGCAATAGGTACCGGGCCAACCGGGCGATCGGGTTCGAGACCCAGACAAACCGACACTTTAAATATTATTAATTTATTTAATTCTACCGCTCACCTGTGATGTCGGACCATAGCAAACGACAAGAACAGCATTTTTTGGGGGTGGGAGTGCGATCTTGTAAAACATTTTTTTTGAAAATATTGTTATTTTTTAATTTTTAACATATATATCTAATTAAAATATGACCTTAATTAGGTGAAATCTCGTGATACTGAGGATGACCTTACTCTACAGCCTCATCCCTTTGACCTTTTAAGTTGAAAATTTAATGACATCAATGTCCCGTATATAGAAGTAATCTAACCAAGTTTTGGTCAAAATAGGTCCAGTAGTTCTGGAGATATAAGATGATTTAGAGGTTAAGATCGAACACACACACACGTACCTACGAACATGTCGATCTGATACATTTTCCATCGTACATCGGAAAATTTCCATCTGGTTTTTTGGGTTCCAAAATGTGTCAAAACGTCAAGATCCGGTGAAAACTGCATATGCCCAAATTTGACCGATTATAATATTTTTCCTTCTAGACCTATAGCTTTACTATAGCGCTAGACGGGAAAGTAAAAAATTAAAATTATTTTCCTCCACCCCTGAAACTGAAACTGCTTATATACAAATTCTAAGTAACATATTGATGTAATGGAAACAATTGTTTAATACAAGAATGCAATTTCGAATCCAAAAATGAGAAATAAAATAAAAAGTTTTCCCCTACACTTTTATGGGGATTACAATAGACCAAATACAATCTACCCTTTGAGTAAAGTTTTGAGTTGTGGGTTCTACAAGGTCTATCCATCTGCCTGATCCCTTGACCAATTATAATTAAAATTAAACGGTCATTGACCAATATACAGATATCGAATCAAATTTCATTCAAATAAATTCCTCCTGTCTGGAGATACCAAGAAAAAACCAACATACATTCATATGTAGGTATGTTTGTACATACATTTAATGAAATTTTTCAGTGCTAAAATTGTATTTTTTTTATTAAAATAATTAAATGTAATATCAAATTTTACTCTATTAGCATAATTTCCATTATTTAGTATACTAAAAGCAATGCAGTACAATTATTTGAAAAGTAATTAGAAAAAATTCTAAGAAAAAGCTTTATTTAAATAAAATTACTAGTAATTTATAAAAATTAATTATTGAAAAATAATTTAATTTTATTTTAATTTAATTTTAATTTTATGTAAGGTTTAATTTCATTTTCCTCTGTTGAGTTAAAGTAGTATTTAAAATGGCTTCTATAATACAGTAGAAAGAGATACTTTAATTTTTTACTTTTGTACCGGTCTTTATTATGACTGATGTACGTAACGCACCCGAGATATAAGAAGCACCAGGCTGAGTTGCTTTCTCTGAGAGTAATAGTGTTAATTATTCAACAGTTCCTATAGTAAAAAAATTGAGGGTATCATTTGAATGGTTACATATTATCCGCATTTCAGTGAAATTGTTATTCTCATATGCAATTATATATTTGATTCAATGAAGTTATCGAGAAAGTACTTCATTCCTCATTTTTTCTAGTAAGTCTGGCTGGGTTACTTGTTTTAAATTACGGCTAACATTTTCTGGAGTGATATGCAACTTAATTATTACGGTTCTGTTGCTAAACGGATTTAAGTTCCGTAGTGTTAATTATATTAAAAATATAGTAAAAAGCTTAGAATATTATTTAAAACAAATAAAAATATAACTAACGTCTCATCTTAATAGTGTTTAATCGAATTGATCCTTTGATTTTGTAATTTATTTATCAAAATAATTTTGTTAGATGTAAACCTAATAAATACATAAATACGCTCATAAAACTAGTAAAATTACTAATATACGATGAATTAGGAAAGAAAATTAAAAAAACCACCATCAATAACTGAAAAACAATTCAAAACGTTCACTTATAAATCTACGAAATAATTCTTATTATGAAAATCTGTTATGAAGTTCCCAAGTATGTTTTGAGCGAACACATAAAAAAGGTTTGTTTTTAATCGAACTAGATCATAACCACCGGGTTGGTCTAGTGGTTAACGCGTCTTCCCAAATCAGCTGATTTGGAAGTCGAGAGTTACAGCGTTCAAGTCCTACTAAAGCCAGATATTTTTACATGAATTTGAATACTAGATTGTTGGTACCGGTGTTCTTTGGTGGTTGGGTTTCAATTAACAACACATCTCAGGAATGGTCGAACTGAGAATGTACAAGACTTACACTTCATTTACACTCATACATATCATCCTCTGAAGAATTATCTAAACGGTAGTTTACCGGAGGCTAAACAGGAAAAACAAAAAGATCATAAATCCTATAGTATTTAAAGTGTTTCCATTATTTAATTTTAATTTTATAAATACCCTTACGGTAAGATTAATTAAAAAGCATTAAAAAAAACATATTTTTTTAAGCACTTAAAGTAATTATGATAATATTTAATTTTTAAACGCAATTTAAAAATACAACTGTTAAAGCAATATTATTAAAAAATTTTTGATACTAACGTATAATAAAATTAAATTATATCGATTAACAGGGGTCCGAATAAATGACGTCCGAATAATCAGCGCCGTACTGTAGTATTTAAAGAATTTTGTAATACTGTATTGTAATATTTTAGTTTACAAACGCTAATAACACTGATAAACATAATTTTTGTTTCCTAACATACGATACATGATTTTAATCTGTTTTTTGATCCTGAAAATGAATATCAACTCAGAATTTTTTTATTACCCACAAATTTTGAAAAGTTTTTAAATTTTAACTAAAGAATTTTTTTCATTTTTTAACGTATAGTTAAAAAAATCCTATATTGTATTTTGTTAGCTCATTTTTTATTCTTTAATTTTGTTAACATAATTTGTAAGCTATACATAGTTGGTTAGGGATTTAAATTTATAAAAAAATTAAGCTGAATTGTTAGGATCAAGACTACAAGGTTGGAATTTACTTTAAAAAAAAAATACAAAAATTTCGGGCTTTCGAAGCCGACAAAAAGAATTTTCTCAGTACTTTACTGAGGAATATAATTCGGTTTATTGCACAAATATTGATGAACTTAGTTTGTACTTAGAACAAGTTCATAAACCTGAGGACTGGCGCCTTTACATAGATTCGTCCAAGTATGTTTTAAAAGTGGTTCTACTATACAAAATAACAAATATCCTTCGATACCAATCGCTTGTAGAATTAATTTGAAATAGAGATACGATATGATGAAAGACGTTCTTGAATACATCACAATTATAAATAATATAGCTGGAACATATGTGGAGATTTGAAAGTTATAGATATTCTGATAGGCATGCAGTTAGGCTATACTAAGTACATGTGTTTTCTTTGCGAATGGCATAGACGTGCTAGGGATAAACATTATGTTACCAAAGAGTAGAAGAAACGAGACAACTTAACTCAAAATGGGAAAAATATTATCATGAGACCTTAGTTGAACCCAAAAAAATATTTTTCCATATCAAGCTAGGACTAATGAAAAATTTTGTTAGAGCAATGAAAAAGGATAGTCCAGGATTTTGTACATCAAGCAGAAATTTCCAAATGTAAGTGAAAGAAAAATTAAAAAAAAAATATTTGACGGTCAAAGGTGATGTATTTAACTAAATGTTAAATAATGTAGAAAATGCAGCTTGGGCTTCATTTAAAGACGTTTGCAAAAGTTTTCTCGGTAAACAAAAATCCGACAATTACTACGATATTGTTAATCAAGTTCTTACTTCGTACAGAGCTATGGGATGTAATATGTCTTTGAAAATACATTTCCTTCACTCACATCTGGATTTTTTCCCGGACAACCTGGGAGACCTGTGACGAACGTTTCCACCAAGACATTTCGGTGATGGAAAGCCGCTATAAAGGGAAATAGAATGTTAACATGCTAGCCGATTACTGTTGGACATTAATTCCGGATGTGCCTGAGGTTATTTATAAAAGAAAAGCATCAGCGAAATCATTCTAACACAGTTATGGCCATGAAAAATTGTAAGATTAACAGATTTTAACTATACTTTTTTTTTGAAGCGTAATTTTTTTAAAACTAAGGTTAATAAAAAAAAATGTATTTACAGATCTGTAATGTACGCAAAAAATCAATTCAAGAAATGGTGTCACACTTCGAGATAGATTAAAATTTTTCTTTTTTTGTATATTGTAATATTTGTTTCTAATAATTTATGTGTTTTATTTATAAAGGTTTCTAAATGTAGCAATAGATTTATCACTATTAAACCGTGCACACTATAACTAGGCATATCTATATTTTAAATAAAAATAAAATTAAATAATAAATGTAAAATAATTTTTTTTTAAATTAGTAAAATTATAAAAATAATTTTCTTAGAATTTTCGATATATGAAATCAGTATCAAATTAATAAGTTGTTCGAAACTAATAATTTATTGAAATATAAATTTTTATTTATTGATTTTGGCTTTAACAAAAAAAGGTTATCCTATAATCTAAGAATTTTTAAAAATTATGAAAATTTTCGTAGTAATATGACGTGACCATTAATATCAACTCTCATCTTTTAGTACAATATTTATAAATATTGTACTATAGTACGAATTTATAATCAAGCACCACTATTAAATGAATTTTTCGTAAAAAGTTGTAGCGTACACAACGTTTTGTAAAAGAATCATTTAATAATTAGACAAATAGTAACCGCGGAAAAAGTATTTAACAGAATAAAGTGAAACTTTCGTTCAAATTGGTACCTTGACGTAGAATATATCAGCTATTTTCATTATTCTAACCTCATTTGCTTATTTGAAAACGTCGGCTCCACTTGAAACGTGTATCGTGGAAGATGAGCATGCTGTGATAAGACCTCTTTTTTTAATTTATACAACACACCGAAATTTACTCGCAGTTGTTAAAAGAGTACGGTAATAAGTGTATCAAACGTTCAAATTTTTATAAATACACCAGTTTAAATAAGGGCAAAATAAGTGTCATCGATTTTCATCGTAGCGAAAGACCGGTGGAAGTTTAAATTGACACTTTGTAAAATCGCATTAATGATTTTATACGCAAGAACAGACGCAAACAAATTTTTAAAATGCTAACATTTTTTAATAAGAGTATCGGCATTATGTGTAAGCTACACATAAGCATATCAGACAAAAAAAAAAAAAAAAAATGAAATAAAAAAAATTTACCATCCATAAAAAATAAAACCTTTTTCTTCCTTGTACGAAGTAAAGGAAGTATTGTAATCGTGACAAATTTCGGTTTTCAGATTTCAACGGAAATATCCACTTTGACCATCCCTGAAACCATTTCGTTTAGTTTCGGCGTGACGTATGTACGTATGTATCTCGCACAACTCAAAAACGATTAGCTGTAGAATGTTGTAATTTTGGATTTAGGACTGTGGTAACATATAGTTGTGCATCTCCCCATTTGATTGAAATCGACTTCACTAAAAATTTCAAAAAAAGCCCAAAATCTAAAATATTTGAATTTTGGACTTTTTTTCTTAACAGTAATAATAAGCGTTTTAACGATATATAATAATAAACGGTACTTATTTTCATTAGTTCCACAGTTATAGCCAAATAAAATTTTAATTAATGAAATATTTGAATCTTACAAGGGAAACGCACATCTGTTCGAATCCGACTTCATTTCTTTTTTTAAAATTTAAATATTGATTTATTAATAATTATTAACTTCTGATTGTAAAAAAATTTTAGAATCGATAACAAAAAAAAAAAAAATATGAAAAAAGAGAAGTTATTAGTTAAATAAAATTTTATGTACTTTCCATTCTAAAAAAAAGTGTATATATGTAATTTAATACGCGTACAAGGAAGTCATGTGGTGTCCACATCAGATTTTTAACTAACGTAATTAGTATAGAATATATTTCTGCTTTAAAAATAATAAAAAAATCGCTTTATAAAAGATATTACATTAAAACACAGTAAAGTTTTTCATATTAATAAATGAAAAGAGATAAAAATAGTATGTTTAACAAAACAAGTAACAAAAAAAAAAATATATTTATATATATGAAAAATACTAATGTTTGAAAATAAAGATAATTGGAAAACAGAAAAAAATATATAATAAATATGAATCGTATCTTAATATTAAACAAAAAAATTTACATATTTTATATAAAGAAAATAAGTAAAAATTTTAATTTTATAATACTACCAGGGTGATTTATTAGAAATATTACGTCAAAGTATAAAAAAAGAAACAAGCAAGTAATCATAAACCGGAATAAAAAAAAGAGTAAAATGAAAATTGAGAGAAGGTATGATAAATAGAAAATGAATAATAATAATAAGAAAACAGTTGTCATCAAGTAAAGAAGTATGTAATATAATAATGCGGAAGAAAGTAAGAGAACAGGGCAGATGAATGATATAGCGTTATGAAAAACCGTTGTATCGAGATAAAAACATTTCTGTATAGCTAAAAAGTATACGACTTTTTTGTTCGGGTGTTACTAGTTTCGTCATAAAACATTGTCAGCTCGTTACAGTCTAGATGTTAAGTCCGTCTAAAGCAGTACGTACGTCCAGTAGAGGATCGTATAAGGTAGGGGAGAAAAATAAAAGAGCGAGAGGGAACAAGGAGGAATTAAAGACAAAGAACGAGTGAAAGAGAACGATACAAGACGAGGTTAAGTGAGGAACGGACTGACGGAAGGGTGTACAGAAGAGGGGTTGATATGCCGAACAAGAAAGGGTGGGTGGAAAAACAGGGAGGGTGGGTGGTGTTAAAGGGAACGGGTAGGAGGAAACGGGGTTGCCAAGATGGCCGGCCGTTGCTAAGGGCCTGGACCAATGGCGGCCATGCTCCCATGTGTTACACATCTACCCTCACGGCCCAACCAATCATTACGCTAATTATCCGACATCAATTGCAACACACATTCTCCTTTACCATATACTGTATATATATATATCTAAACACACAATAAACACATGTGTGCATACCCATACGCGACTAACATGTATGGGCTTGAAAAAAAGAATCCGTCATATACATACTCGATTTTGATACGGATCATATATACAGAGAAAATAAAATAAAACAACATTTAAGTCTTTTGAAGGAACATAAAGAATACGAAGGTATAAAAAAAGAATATCTTTAGTATAGAAGAAACAGAATCACAAATAATGCTGAACATTTTACAAATTATAGCTATAAATATGAGTCTATTTCAAACATTTTAATTAAAGTAAACGATATGAAGTTTTTGTACAAAGGATGCAGTTATATATTTTTAAATTTATTGTTTCATCTATTCTTCTTAACGGTGTGTGATTATTATTATACGATTTATGATTAATTTTATCTTTGATTATTATTATTATGTTTGACTATGTTTAAATTGAGATATATAAATAAATAAAATCTAATAGATAAATGTAGCCAGAGGCCACTAAATTTTATTAATTTACTTTGAAAGAGATCTTGTTGCAATAAAAAAAATATTGACTACTTTAGGTCCATAATTTATAAGTTCTAATCTATAAAACTTTTTCTGTTTAAGTATTTGTGTTTGAGCGCGTATGCAAAAGAGATAGGTAGATAGAGAGAGAGAGAAAGAGGGTGCGAGAGTGAGAGTGAGATTGTGCGCGTGCGTGTGTGTCTTCTCGTTTATAAAAGACTTTGTAGATTTGATTGTTATAGTTAAATTGCTCGACGAACCTGCCCTCGTAATGAATTAAAAAAAATTCTCTTACGCATGCATCCTTGCAAGCGCGCGCGCACACACACACACACACACACACACACACCAGTTCAACCAAATATATAATTCCGTTGACTGAAGTGAAAGAGATAATAAAACCAAATGTTTTCGCTACGAAAGTGAGTATACTAATTAATTGATCTTTACTGCTTATCCATGACATTCATTTTATGATAATGCGAAACACCTGAGGAACTAGCATCATTTAATTAGAGTTACTTTCTGTTAGAGTAATGATATCCATTATAAAATTGTTACACAAATAATATCCAGCCGTTAGGCGATTTCTTGCCACGTTCTTTGAAGCATTTCTGGTGTGATGGTTGAAATGGCATTCCGAACGCTCTCATGCAGTTCCTGGATGTTTGCTACTTTTATCGTATGCGCTCTGTCTTTAATATAACCCCAGAAAAAGAAGTCCAAAGGAGTTATGTCTGGCGAACTGGGTGGCCAGGGAATTGAACCACCACTTCCAATCCACCTGAATCTTGAGATGTTGGAGTAGTCTGCGTTCCTACAAATTGAGCATAAACATCCTAGTGTCCTCTTCCAGCAAGTTGGGGCTCCTCCGCACTGGTTCCTTGAGGTAAGGGAAAGACTGGATGAGACGCTTGGAAGAGGTGGTTCAATTCCCTGGCCATCCAGATTGCCAGACTTAAAGCCTTTGGACCACTTCTTCTGGGATTACGTCAAAGGTTGGGTGTAAACGACAAAAGTAACAAACATCCAGGAACTGCATGAGAGCGTTTGGAATGCCATTTCAACCATCACACCAGAACTGCTTCAACCAACGTGGCAAGAAATCGCCTATCGACTGGATGTTCTTCCTATGATTGGAGGGGTACATGTAGAAGTGTGATGTAATGTATTTTATAACTTGATAAGATCGGCTTTAATTTAATTTTTTTTATGTCCATATGTGCAGTATTTTGGGAGGTATAGTTAAAAAAAAATAGGGGATTTCAAACAGGACACTGTATAACAGACATTAAGTAGACAAATACCCTTCCGATAATAAGAAAGACCCAGCAGCAAAAGACTTTTCTAGATTCTGCAATTAATATGAAGATATCTCCCGCTAACCTTGCCGTTTCTTTCCGATATGCATTAGGGAACGGAACGCAAAAGTGGCGGGAATTTCACAAATTCTCCCTTCGAATCGCAGAGCCTGGACAGTGTCCCTTGCTGCTGTATGATTCTGTTAATCGGGCGTGTTTCAAGGGTTTATTTTAATGTCGGGTCTCGATATGCATTGGTATTTATATACTGATTAGTGAAAAAGAGAACGGGGAAATTATTTCCTTCTTGATTTTATTTAAACTGGTAATTCTTTCGAAGAACTAATATATTATCGGAAACCTATTTGAATGAAAATTACTTTTATAAAAACACACTTCTATGGAGACTTTTTGTCACGGTAATAATTTTTACCATTGTATACCTTGGAGTGATGGAAGTTTCATATATATATCTTTAAATACTTCGTTTTTAGTAAGTGATATTGCTTTATCTGATTATATTTGATAATTAATGTAATATTTTACCAGCCTTAAAAACCTACACATTGCCGTCTTATTTCATGTTATACTAGCATATAAAATAGTTGTAAGACCATTAACATTTTGTGTACTATTATTTAGATTTTTCTAATAATTTTCCGGTTGAATTCAAATTAAATATTTCGAAGTTTTTTAATTTTTTAAATTTATTTATTCCACTTCAGGTCATTTTAAAAAGTGTATAGCAAAAATATTGGGTTTACAGTTATAAAATAAAAGATTTAATTTTTGTAGGCTCTATTTATAAATAAATATAATATATAGGTACTGAATACGTATTTTTTTTAATTTTATCTATTAAATGGCGTAACTTTAACCTTTTTTTTAAGCGATCTGATCTTAGTTAATAATAGATAGTCTTGAAATCAGGAAAGCCATTCTCTGTTCAATATGCCTGGCTTATAAGGGAAAGTGAGCAGTGAAGTCTTTTATCTTAACTATATTCAATATATAGTTCTATATCGATATACCAAGACCATCGGAATACTGATAATCATATTTAATTTTAAAAGTAATACTCATTCTGTTCATCACATGGATCGGTATTATATTTAACATCATTACTTTAATAGAAAGTCCAATTCTGAGTGGTTCTTCATGTTCCTAAGATGACTTACAAGTATCAAAGAGGAAATAAAAATTGTGGTGAAGTATAGTTTAAAGCAAAAAATTAGTATTTGAAGTAAAATATTGCATTATATATGTAAACTCCTTCTGTTAGAAATTTAAGTTAAATATTTAATCCGATCCAATGAGGTTAAGTTTATTACAGTAAGAGATTCTATATTTTTAATCCTAATTTCCTACCTATTTTTTACATATTTTTCATTATAGAAATCGTAGCAATACATTACTATATAATACAATAATTATCAGTTAATATAAACATAAAGAAAATCCTTCCGTCCAAGAATTCAAATATCTCGGATCATTGGTCCAAGAAAAGAAATAGGTATCTATAATTAAAATCCACGCCAGGATTGGGCAGGCAGCAACAGCTTCCCCCTCACTAAAATGTATGGTATGTTCATCCTAAAGAAGTGGACAAATATTACCATCCATACAAAATCCGCCTCTTCCGGACACTTACCATCCCAATCCTGTTCTATGGATCAGAAACTTGGACTTTCCTCCAAGCAGACTTAAACCGGCTAGAGGTTTTCTCACTTTATGACCATATCCGAAGTGAAGTCATCAGATCCAGATGCGGGCAGCAATCAACAGTTGAAGAGGAGATCCAAATGCGGAGGCTGAGATGGTTTGGTCATGTATGCTGGATGGATCCAGATCGCTTGCCGTATAGACTCCTCTGTAGACAACATCCTACTCAATGGAAGATTCAAAAATGTGCGCCAAAGAAGACTCGGATAAAACAAGTTGCAGATGACCTGAGGAATCAGCGAATTGACCTCGACCAGGCCAAGATCATAGCTGTATACCTTAAAGCACGAAAAGCGTTGTCAGGAAAGTTCGGAATCCTGCGGCACCCACAGCAGTGTATTGGTTGGGCGGCCAGTCTCCCCTTCAGTCGCCGGCTAGGAATCAAAGAAGAAGAAACTATAATTATTTTTTAAGTATGTATTTTTTGTGCTCTAATCGTATGTATGTCGTACATCATGTAATAATACAAATAGATTAGTAAAACAAATGCTTAGAAAGGATAATTACAACCGCTGGAGGTTTAAGTGTTAACCCACCGGGTTGGTCTAGTGGTGAACGCGTGTCTCCAAATCAGCTCATTTCGAAGTCGAGAGTTCCAGCCTTCAAGTACTAGTAAAGGAAGTTACTTTTATACGGATTTGAATACTAGATCGTGGATACCGGTGTTCTTTGGTGGTTGGGTTTCAATTAACCACACATTTCAGGAACGGTCGAACTTAGACTGTGAAAGACTTCATTTCATTTAGTCATACATATCATCCTCTGAAGTAATAGCTGAAAGTTAATTCCCGGAGGCGAAACAGGAAAAAGAAAGGTTTACGTGTTAGAAAAATTTCAGCTATTAAATTTATTGGTAACCAAAAAATTCTCTATGAAATTTATTAGTAAGTTTTATTTGTTAATCGGTAATCAAACAAACTAATTTTTCACCAAACCAAAAAAAAGTTCATATTTTTTGTCTTGTATTTTTAGTTTCCCGTCTAGATAGCGCAATAGCAGAGATATAGATCTAGAAGAGAAAGTATTGTAATCGGTCCAATTTGGGCGTATGTGGTTTTCACCGGATCTTGACGGTATTAACATTTTCATACCGCGTTATATTTATTACGAAGCAAAAATTAGGATGAAATATTTCGAGCAGTCATAACTCGAAAAACACCATTTTCGGACACTTGAATTTATTTCTTATTAATATTTCTTTCTTAATTTTAGCTCTAGAATTATTTCTTCAAAAGTTGTATCTGCTTGAACGTATCAAAGTTGTATCTATAAAACTAACGTATCAAAACAGAATAAAGTCTGATTCATCTGTAGTGGTTCTCCACCATATCAGTCAAGGATAGACTACCGGTTTTATATATCCAGGTATTCTTATCACGGAAAACTACTTTAGTCTAAACAACAGCCACAAATTAAAAAATCTGTTGTGGACACCATATGTCTTGCTTGTACGCTTATTTAAATTACATATACACGTTTTTAAAAGTGCATAAAATTTTATTTCATTAATAACTTCTGATATTTTTTCATTTTTTTTGTTTGTTATTATTGAATTATTTATCGCAAACGTTTTTTTTACAATGATAGGTTAATAATTATTAATAAATGAATATGTTTAAATAAAAAAAAAAGAGATAAAGTCTTATTTGAACCGATGTGCCTTCCCCTAAGATCCAAATATTTCATTAATTAAAATGTTATTTGTCTATAACTCTTGAACCAATGAAAATAAGTACCACTGATGATATATCGTTGAAAAGCTCTCAATGAGGGCTTATTACTGCAATTAAGAAAAAGTCAATAATCATAATTTTTTTTTTTTGATTTTGGGCTTATTTGGACACTTTTGGTACAGTCGATCGCAATAAAAAGGGGAGGTGCACAACTAGATGTTACAACAATCCTAAATCCAAAATTTGAACATTCTACGGCTAATCGTTTTTGAGTTATGCGAGATACGTACGTACAGACGTCACGCCGAAACTAGTCAAAATGGATTCAGGGATAGTCAAAATGGATATTTCCGTTGAATTCTGGAAACCAAAATTTTTCAAGATCACAATACTTGATTTACTTCGTACAAGGAAGTAAAAATGGATCAGAATGAATTAATGATGAGAAAATATGAGCTATTTATACGTAACTATAGAATAAAGATTAAAAGAAAACTCTAACCTATTTCTTTGTAATGTACACCATAATAATTTTTAAAATTGCTGTATTACAAGATATGGAATAAATAACCCTGTTAGAGGTTGAAAAATGTTAATTAATGATTTCGCTTTAGATACATTTAGATATTAGTTTCAAAAATGTTTTTATTCTACTAGAAATTAAATATTCAACTGAGAACAGATAAGAGATTCCCAAAGGAATAAACTCTATTGCTGAAACTCTATCTGAACTCTATCTTCTATCGCTGTAATTGTGTGGCAAAATTCTTTACATAGTTATTTTTATAAATGCAAAAAACATATTAGTGTACTTCAGCCACATTCAGGTTTCTCGTCTTGAATAACTTTATGTCACTCGGTATAAAGTAATACATTTAAATTTACGTTTAAAAAAACGAGAGTATTTTAATAGTAATTCCTATGGTTTTGAATTATTCAAATTTTTGACAGTTTTTTAACAATTTATAAAAGAACAAAAATTTTATATTCTAACTCAATTATCTTGAATATCTGATTCATGAATCAAGAACCTTGACGTATTTTTCTTTTAAATTCAGTAAAAAAATTTCTAAAATAACATTTTATCAATTTTAAAATAGAATGTTCTAAAATTTTTCAGCGAAACAAAATCTGGAGATGTTCATTTAATATATAAAAAAACATAAATATATTTCAACAAAAAGTTAGGTTAGATTTCATAACCTTAAAGGCTGTAAGTAGACTTGATATGAAATTGGCATAGCCGATCTCAAGAATAACATTCATTCTATGCCAAGCGTACTAGAAAAAGTCGGTAATGATTCCCGGTGGCCTTGTTTTATTGAGTCGGCTATAAATGTTAAGAAATACAAGTAATGTTTCGTAATACAAGTGACTAAATTAAAAAAACTGGTCGTATAGTAAACATTTATAGTAAAAATTTAATCAGTTTCTTTTAAATACTTTCTCTTTTCCTATTTAGCCTCCAGAACCGCTGTTTGGTAATACTCCAGAGGATGATATGTATGAATGTAAATGAAGTATAGTATTTTACAGTCTCAGGTCGACCATTCCTGAGATGTGTGGTTAATTGAAACCCAACCACCAAAGACCACCAATATTCACGATCTAGTATTCAAATCTGTATAAAAGTGACTGCCGTTACTAGGATTTAAAGCTTAGAACTCTCGGCTTCGAAATCAGCATTGCGATGATGAGTTCACCACCAGTAGACAAACTGGTGGTCTTTTAATGATTAATGCTTTTTTTAATATAATTTACATAATCCACGAGATAAACAGTACATAAAGTAATTGAATTACCTCTTTTCTTAGAAACTGAAATAATTAGTCAGACAAATGGTGTAGTTCTGCAAAATAGTGTAGGAGTTAGCGTGCTGGTTTCTAGATCGTTTGGTCTCCGGGTCGATTCCAGTATAGAATATGATTATTTCATCTATCATTTTATTTATCCTCTCAACCTTCTCGTTAAAATACTTACAAATGTCAGGAAATCATTCCTCATAATTTTATTAGGAGGTGTTGAAAGGTTCAACTTTGCCTGATAGGTACCGGAGCTTTAAATTGGTTTTTTTTAAATATTACGACTGGATAAGAAAAAAATTCTCGGAAATTTCTGTAATCTAAAACTCATTAAACTATATAACACGAAGTTCATAGTAACTTAAAGAAGTTATCACAATAGAATTAAAGTGGATGTCTAGCAGAAATTCATAGAAAATATGGAAGTAAAAATAAAAGAATGAATGGTGATGAAAATATAATAAAAAATGGTAGTAATGAGTACCTCTATGGTGGAGTGGTAGTGTCTTGGTCTTTCATCCGGTGATTGCCGGTTCGAATCCTTTTTTTGTTTAAACTCTGGGACTACCGTTAGGTATTGCTGCAGAGGAAGAAATGAAGGATTTGTAGCGTGTGTGAAAATGCCTGACCGGGATTCGAACCCGGAACCTCCGGATGAAAGGCCGAGACGCTACTACTCACGCCACGGATCCTGCGGGATCGAGTCCTAGTCAGGTATTTCCGTATGCTAAAAGAATTTTCTTTTCATATTCCCAAGCGCATGCTTCGAACTTAAGTGGTTAATTAATCAATGAAGAAAAAATAAATACGGTCAATTCACAGAGGGACCGAAAAAAATGCGTACTTTAATCCTATTTTAGGCATTCTACCCACCTACAATTTCCCGGGATATTGGTTTATACTTAGGAGGGTTAAGCACGTTACTGATCAATGGTTTTGGTTAGATAAGCTTATATCTATCCTTTAATAAAGTGGTTGTTAAAGGAAAATCCCACTCGTTTCCAGAATTATGTGGAGTTCGTAAGTGTCCTAGTAACCAACTGAAATACTCAGTAATTAGATTATTCTAACTGAACTATTCTATCAGATTTTTCTTTTTTAATAGAGTGATCTTAAATATAAAATTCTCATATTAATGTTTTAAGAAAATTTAATTTCAAAACAAAATTTTGGATCTAAAATGGAAAAATGAAATTTTAGTATTATCTTATTAAAAAAAAAAAATCTACTTTAATAATTTAATATACCGTAAGAGATTATAGTTCTGTGATTTGTTTTTCATATTTTATTTCGTTTACAGTAGCCATGATTAACACACACGCTTTCACACACAGTTAGGAAATTCAAGACAGTTGAAAATTTATAAGCTTATCACCAAATTTAATTGAATATTGACACAAAATTAAAAAATATTGTAATATTTTTTTGTTTGAAATACATTTTTTTTTAAATAAAAAAGTTGGGAATTTTAAAAAATTGTGATTGAAAAGAATGCAAGAAAGAATAGAATGGAGTTCAATGTAAAAAAAGAGGCGCCAGAAAACTGTTGAAAGGTTTTTCTCGTGTACTTCATTACGAAGGGTAGAATTCAGAGTCTCGAAGGGACTGGCTCGGACAGCAAGTATAGAGAGAGGGTGTATTCGAGAGGGTGGTAGTAAGAGAGTACGGTGGTGGTGGTTTTTATGTTCAAAGAAGGGTGAGTAGAAGGAATTGAATGTCCTCTAGGGGATGTTGGGGGAAAAGTAAAGGGAGAAAGAACTCACCCCCCCATCAAAAGTGAAAAATGCTTGAGAGAGTCATGGCCGACTCACTCCTACCCACCACTGTGTACAATACTATACCATTTCAGTTCAGACCTCTCTTCTACTCCTTATTTCTTTTTCTATTCCCCCCTCGATATATTCGGTTTAAAGGGAAACACTGCGCCGTGCTATTTCCAACAACTAACCTGCTGCGGCCTCGGGATCCGTTCCAAATGCCTTTCACATTCCAATACATTAGACCAAAACATAAAAAAAAAAGAGGAAGGGAAATTTCCATCTCCTTGCATGTTGTATTTTTTCTCTTTGGTCCATAACCACGCGTCCAATCGTTTTATTCAATCGATAATTTACCCTGTATAAAAATATATACTCTATTAATAAATAACTGTAAAAGATAAGAAAAGAAAAGAAATTTAAGAAAAAGGAAATAAATATAATAAGAGATTTGGTCTCGTCGTAACTGTTTTATAATCTTTGATATCTCACAAATATTTTCTGTATTAAATTTTCAATACGTTTATGAAAATTTTCAAAATTCCGTAAAATTTTAAATAAAACGACAAGAATGTAATCCATCATTATTAAGAATTTGTTATTAGAAAATCATTTGAAAGGTATAATTAAGCTATATAATGTTATATAGTACTCAACGATGGGAGTAAGAAAGGAACAAGTTATCTAAAAACTGCAATACTGATGATATAACATCGGTTCCAGAAAGTTATCTTGGAAGTAGTAAAAAAAAAATTGTAAAACAGAACTTTACCAGTTAAAACACATTGTAAAGAGTGAAATTGAAACAAAATTTATTGATTACTATCGAATATTGATTTGAAAAGGACTTTTGTGAATAAGTACACAAGAGAGGGAAAACATTTAAATTCTGTTCTTTTTTTTATAAATCTTATTCCTTCTTATTTTTTTTTAAGCTCCGGGACACGCGATAGATATTACTTCAGAGGATGAGATGAATGACATTTTTTTTAGTGTGTGAAAATGGCATGTCTAACTGGAATTCGAACGCAAGACCTCCGGATGAAAGGCCGAGACGCTACTACTAGCGCTACGGAGATCGGCCCTTTTTTTTCCTGTTTAGCCTCCGGGAATCACCATCAGGTATTACTTCAGAGGATGAATGAGGATGATATGTATGAGTGAAGGGTAGTCTTGTACAGTCTCAGGTCGACCATTTCTGATATGTGTGGTTAATTGAAAAACCAAACCACCAAAGAACACCGGTATCCACGATCTAGTATTCTAATCCGTATAAAAGTAACTGCCTTTACTAGGACTTGAACGTAAAGGGAGTTACTTTTATACCCAACCACCAAAGAACGGAGGGCAACACTACTAATATTTAACTGCACCTGTATTTTTCTATCTCTTTCTTTTATGTACTTGTTTTTATTTTAAAAAAAATGAAAAATATTTATAATACATCTCAGAAGATTTTAAGCATTCGTATACTTGATAGTTAAATATGCAGTAAAACTCTGGATGTATGCCATATATATTAAGAAAATGGATATCCAAATTAATGCTGTTATACAACGTATGGTTTTTTTTACCTACCTTAAGATCAATAATCACTGCGTGTTGCTTGTCCTAAGTAATATAGATTCTCCTAATATTAACAGAAAATCAGCAGCTCTTAAAAAGGGTTCTGAAAACCATGGTAAAATTTTTATTCCAGCAAAGAAAAATTTTATTTAAACAAGAAACTGAAGTCAAGAAATTCAGATTTTGGTTGTGATTTACAGTTTATATTCACAGAGCTTATAAATACAGAGATACAGAAGGGTGGAAGGATAAGAAGCACCAGGCACTAGAGGATCAGTATTTTGATGAATGAATTCGAGATTTTGATCAACCCCTAAGGTATAGGGGTCTGGTTTAGTAACTATTATGGTTACCCAAATCAAATCATGGTGTATATATATATATAATGGTGGAATACACCATTACCTGAAAAGTTTTATGATACCTTGATAGAAATTTCATAGACATTTAACTCAGCCGTACAGGTTTAATACTGTAATTTTTACTTACCTTATTATGACTTAAAAAAAAGGGGAACATTGAGTTTTATAACTTTCCCGGCTAGTCAATTAGGAAGGGGGTGAACATTTTTACTTCCTTGGACACACCGGAACACGTCGTGTTCGGCTGCCAGACGTGGGTCACCGATCGCCACGGCTGTGAAATGGTCACTGGGCCTCTTGCAGTCGAGAAAATCGTCGAGCGTATGTTGTCCGAAGTGGAGGAGTTTCTGGCAATAACCAGTTTTATTACAAATACTCTTCAACGGAAAAGTCGAGACGAAGGAGCGGCGAGGGGATGAGGGACAGCCCCCTGCGGAGCTGCCGTTCGTCGGTGCTTGCACTGATGGGCGTTAGTGACGAGACACTGGGATTTCTTAGTCCCTTCGTGAAGAAGACCGACACCTTGTGTGGGTTCCCTTCACGGATCCCCACATTAGAGGCTAAGGCGTCAGGACTGACTGTCAGCATGGGAAGGTCCACTGGGAGGCCGAAGAAAGCGACCGGTGTGCGGGGGGGGGGAAGTGAAGGACAGCGTCCGCACTTGCTATGGTGGACGGCGGGGATGCACGGAGGCTCCGGATTCCCTCTTGTCCAAAGGCACCTCCTGGGGCCATGTAGTGCTTGATCGCGGATCCGGCCCCAGGATGGAGAGTTGATGAGGTGGTTAGGTTTGATCGGTAGGGCGCAGTCATATATACGCATTTTAATAACAACTAGCGGAACCTGTTGCGACTCCGATACTTTGTCCGTAAATGGGATTACCCCTTATCAGGAAAAAAATTTTTACTTCCTTGTACGAAGTAAAGGAAAAAATCGATTAGCGGTAGGATGTTGAAATTTTAGATTTAGTACTGTTGTAAAATGTAGTTGTGCACCTCCCCTTTTCAATGCAATCAACTGGACCAAAAGTGTTCAAAAAAGCCCAAAAAGTTCAAATAAATTTGGGTTTTGGACTTTTTCTTTACTGCAGTAATAAGCCATGATTGAGAGCTTTTTAACGATATATCACAAGTGGTACTTATTTTCATTGGTTTCAAAGTTATAAACAAATAAGATTTTAATTAATGAAATATTTGGTTCTTACAAGGGGAAGGCACATAGGTTCGAATTCGACTTCATTTCCGACTTTTTTTTAATTTAAACATATTGATTTAATAATAATAAATTAACGTGTGATTGTAAAGAGATATTTTTAATTATTATAACTATTTTTTTTTTTAGTTTTTTTAAATTTAAATATATTGATTTAATAATTTTTAACCTCTGATTGTAAAAAAATGTGTATATGTAATTTAATAAGCATACAAGGAAGTCATGTGGTGTCCACATCTGTTTTTTTTTCAAGAATACTAGAGTAAGGGCTGTTAGAAATTTAATATTTCTAAATTTTAAATACAGTGGGTAATTTGTGAGATGGATTTAAATGTAAAATAAATTGTACAAAATATTTTTAAAAATTAAAAAGATATTTTTAATATCACAGATATGCCAAAAAATCTTTATAATCTTTATGATGACTTATTGATAAAGAAAATTGGTAAAAAAACTCCTCTTCTGAAGAAAAAAAGCTAATAAAAAAAAAATATATATATAAAGTAATTTCTGAGAAAGGAAGAATTTCTTTCTCTGGGAGTTTTTGAAAGGACGTGTATATCGAGAAAACCCATTTTCTCTAAAGGCCTGGAGCGAGCCATTACTGCATAGATGAATTCCATTAACCCTGATATCCTATGAAAGATGTCAAATAATATGGTACGAAGGATTCGGACCTGGATTCAGTAAAATAGTGAGCATTTTCAACACTTGCTGTAAGACATGTGCATAATTACAGTCCATGAATCAAATCAAATTTCAGTATCTCTGTGTTACAGTCCATAGTGGAATAACAGTGTTTACTATCATGATGTGCACGATAAAATGATCTCACTGTATTAGACTCGTTAATCATACCTTCCCTAGTAAAGTTTACTATGTAGCTAGACATTATACATAGCCCGTAAAGTTAAAATAACAGCTTTTAATTTTAATTGTCATAAAAATGTATTTCGTCATTGTATAATTCACAATTCTCGAAATATTTAATTAAATGTAAAGATAGAAAAAGTGAGAACTTATAAAGATTTTTGCGTGTAAATTCTAATTTTTAACAAAGGGGTGGGCGCCCACTCCATATTAAAAGTGGTTAAAAGGGTAATTAAAAAAAAATCTTAAAACCAAACCCCTAACGAGCAATATCTTGTTTTTAAAATTTTATACTTTGCGATCAAGTACTTTAAAAAACTTACGTTACATATTCCAACACTTAAATCGTATTAACACAATACTAAAAAAAATAAAAATACAATGTTATTTATAATTATATATTTTTTTAAATAATTTTAATCGGAATAATTATTTTTTTTTTTTTAATATTGTAAAGTGAACATTACGTGAAAATGTGTAAAATGCTAGCACCTTCATTTTCAAACTTAATTAACATAGATGTAAGTAGAGGGATATTTAAATCTTACGTGATTTAAATATGATTTCTTGATATCACATATTTTTCCATCTGAAAGTAGTAGTAACTGGAAGTATTAATAGAAAAAAAATGAAGTAGATTTAATCATAAATTCGTATTGAAGCAAGATTGTAATTTCTAATTTTTTAGCTTTCTTTCAATAAATTAAATGTTTAGAATGATGTATTAATCAATGGGTTGCATTTACATATTTTGAGTTGGCCCTATATATAAAAGGAAATTCCTTAGTTTCCTTCTAGAATACTTACTCCTTAATGAGCGATGAATACTTATGTGTTTTGCTATTTTTTTCAAATAATAATAATAATAAATAATTTGAAAAATCTCAAATTTTCCCTCTTTATCGAAGAAAAATTATTTAACTATCCCGAGATGGTTTTTTGAATAATAATTATGCATATATAAGATTTATTTTATGATACTGAAACATGTAAATTACCTGGAATACAAGATGTATGCTTTCTTTGAGAGTAACGATGTTTTCGATATAGCCAATTCATTGGTTGAACAGAATGAAGGTAAAAATTGCGTAATTGAATATCACTGCTATCTTATTTTATATGTAAGGATGACAACTTGTTATTCTTGATGATTAATATGATAACTTTCACGGTAGATCTGGATTTGTTAAGAGGTCACTTACGACCGTTAGATTGTAGCACCTAAAAAAAAAATTAAGTAAAAATAATTTTTCATAAAAGTTAATACGTTTTTAAATAATTTACGTCAATAATTAAATTTAAATATTTTATAGTTTTTCTTTCTATGTCATAATTTTATCTTTAAAGAAAGTCATAATTTCTGTTAAAATGAAATTGGTAAATTATTTTGAACAGATTCAGGAAATTCTACACAAAATATTATTATTTTATTTTTTTTTTCTGAATTTTTAGGGGCATCGACTGCTAAGGTCATTAGCCCTCGTCACGTTCTTTAAAAGAAATTATCTCCATCAGGATCGTCATATGTAAGGGTGTAAAGGGCCCTTACATTTTATTTTTAAAAAAACAAAAAAAAACACAAACTTCACAATAAACATTACGACATAAAAGACAAGGACAATCACAAACACTTACGGGGTGTAAAGGGCTCCAATATTAAAATTTGAGATAAGGTTCTCAAAAGACCATGAAATTAAAATTTCAACTTATCAATACCATTTCTTTCTTTATATATATAAAAAATAACTACCGCTTAGAGATTCTTTTATCACAGCTTTAAACTTTCATTTTATAGACTTTTAAGAAGTCCACTGGCGTGTAAAAATGCAACTATATTTTCTTTATTTCCATTATCCAGATCAGCCCTAATATTATTTGCAAGACGGAACCTCTTTCTGAGGTCCTCATATATGGTACACTCTTCTATTAGATGCTTGATTGTCAGTGTTTTATTACAAACACCGCACATTGGTCTCACTTCGCCGGTTAACATATATAAATTTGTTAATCGCGTGTGACCGATTCTAAGTCTGGTCACCGCTACTTGTTCACGGCGAATCAACTTAAAGTCGCTTTTCCATTTATAAGGAGAAGTTTTTACTGAGTTTAATTTTGTATTTAAACTCCCCCATTCAGCATTCCACTTGTTTTTTACTATGTTTGTTAAAATATTATTAACGTTTAGACTGTACTTAAAAAATCTTTCTATAAATTAGTAGAAAAGAAAAACATTAATGAAAAAAATATTTAAATAAAATAAAAAATTAAAATTAAAATAAAACTTTAATCTTTAATAAAAAAACTCCTGGGAAATATTTTTAATAAAATAGCATAAAAATTCAATTAATAAAAAAATACCAAATAAAATTTATACTGAACATTTATTGAAAGAAATTACAAAGCAAGAAATCGCTCAAAAAAAGTTTACAAAAATTTAACTTAAAACTAAAATTAGATCACAATTTCGATTGTTAAACAATAATAATCAGCAGTCAATGTGGAATAATAGTATGCCTAAGATAATAAATAATGAAATAAAAATGTATTAATTGACAAATAGACAATATTTTCAAATTGATTTCCCGTCTAGATAGCTCTATAGCAGAGATATAACTCTAGAAGGGAAAGTATTTCAAACGGTTAAATTTGGGCACATGTGGTTTTTACCGGATCTTGATGTTTTGACACCTAAGGAACCCAAAAAACCGGATGGAAATTTTCCGGTTGTTATGGTTCGTATGTACGTGTGTGTGTGTGTGTGTGTGTGTGTGTGTGTGTGTGTGTGCGCGTGTGCGCGCGCGCGCGCGTGTGTGTGTGTGTGTGTGTGTGTTTGGTGGTCAGCCTATAAATCACCTTAAACCTCCAGAACCACTGGATCGATTTTGACTAAAACTTGATCAGATTACTTCTTTATAATAACTGAAAAATTATAATAAGAATAATAATAATTTTAACTTAAAAGGTCAACAAGGTGAGGCTGTAGAGCAAGGTCATCCTGAGTATCTCCACCTAATTAAGGTCATATTTTTCTTAGGAACATTTGTTAACAATTAAAAAATAACAATATTGGCAAAAACATTTTTGCAAAATCGCAGCCATCCCAAAAAATGCTATTGCAGTCGTTTGCCATGTTGTATCGTCACAGGTGAGCGGTAGAATTAAATAAATTAATAATATTTAAAGTACAAAAAAGTTACTCGGTCTGGTCTGTGTCTCAAACTTCATCGTCCGGTCGACGCCCTGGTGCGTTAAGCCTCGTTGCTACACCAGTATTCCGACTACAGAAGCGATATTTCTTCTATGTAAGTAGTAAAATTATATTAGTTTAGCTAGTGCTGACTAATTCGCGCCGCTACCACCTGCGCGAGTTAAATACGGTATGCACGCGCGTGCTTTAGTTAAAATCATTGAACTAAATAAACAAAAAAAAAAATTATATTTAAATAATATGATAAATATTTTAAATTAAGTTGTATGTAAATGGGTGTGTAAGCCATGCATCAGAAAGAACTGTGTCAGCTTTTTTTTATTTTTTTTTTCTGTTTTATTTATTTATTTATTTTTATACTTTCCTTAGTATTTACTGATGATGAGTGACAATGAGATGAGAATGAAATGTAGAACACGTAGATGAGGTGTAGTTTTTCACAAATTCAGGCCGACTATTCCTGAGATGCGTGGTTAATTGAACCCCAACCACCAAAGTACATCGGTATCCAATGTCTAGTATCCAAAACCACACATAAACTATTGAATTTTGGTAGGATTTGAACCTCAAAACCTTCGACTTCGAAAATCAGTTTTTAAAAATAACTGATTTGAAGAGTAGTTAACAAGTTAACCACTACAACTTAGGTGGGCTGATAATAAATTAATGTACTCATTTCCGTTATGAAAAATTACTAAATATATGCAATTTTTTTTTTTGTTGAAACAAATTTGTTTTCTAGCAAAAAGAGCAAAAAAAAATAATTAATTTTTTTATTAAGTAAATTACACTATTTTTATTTTGTAATTAGGATTTTTAATAAGATAAATTTTTACAAAAATAAAATAAATAAAAAAAAAAAAAACAAGAAAAAAATATAACTTCTTAATTTTTTCATATAGAAGAAAATTGTATGGTAATCTAAAATAAAATTTGTTTATGAAATAAAAAAAAACAAAGTTTTTGAAATCGAACATTTTATTTTAAAGAACTGACATAGAAGATAATAATAAAAGTTTAAAATAAAATAAAAATTGTGTTAAGTATAATATAAGGTAAACTAAAAACAAGGTGTAGTGATTACATCATAGCTGGAATATATTAAGTTTTGGGTTTGAGTCTCTGGTTAGAAAATTCAAACTCCTATTTTTCCTCTAAAAATAATATATAAGATAAAAAGAACAAATATCTTCTTTTTTTTTACTACTATCAAAACCTGAAGTAAAAGAAAATGTCTTGGTTAAAAAAAATTATCATATTACTTTTATATAAATATAATTAAACAATTAGCGGGAAGAAGTTTTATCTTATTTTCGTAAGAATGAATAAATGAATGAAAAGTAATTGAAGAAAAAAAAACGTATTATAAGAGAGGAAAACATTCTTTATAAAATTAAGGAAATAAATCATTTTAAACGCAACAGGTAAAGTCATTTAGAATATGTAACAGATCATTAAATATCTCTAATATAAAATTCATTACTTTAAAGTAAAAAGTTGTTTCCTTTTGAATGCGAAAAGATTAAACCGTCTTAAAATACAATTTATGTAAAAATTACAGTTTGATAATTGTACTAATTTAGGTTCAGAAAGAATATTATACTATACAGTGCTATTAATTAAATTGTGATTACTATTGTGTTACATTACAAAGTGATTATACAGGTTGGTCTAGTGGTGAACGCGTCTTCCCAAATCAGCTGATATGGAAGTCGAGAGTTCCAGCGTTCAAGTCCTAGTAAAGCCAGTTATTTTTACACGGATTTGAATACTAGATCGTGGATACCGGTGTTCTTTGGTGGTTGGGTTTCAATTAACCACACATCTCAGGAATGGTCGAACTGAGAATGTGCAAGACTACACTTCATTTACACTCATACATATTATCCTCATTCATCCTCTGAAGTATTATCTAAACGGTAGTTACTGGAGGCTAAACAGGAAAAACAAAAAGTCCTTTAACTAGATTTGAACCTGGTTATTACCAGGTAATATTGGTTCTATACAATATAGAACACTTATAATAAAAATTGTAACAATAAAAATTATATTTAAATCATTTTAAAAATATATTTAAAACAAAATGTTTTATACAATATTGTAATATTGGTTAAAATAAATAAAACTTTTTTTAAGGGTTTATCTTATGCTATAAATAAACTATTTTAGGCAGCTTGACATGATCCAGAAGGTACTATTAAAAGTATAACAGAAAGGCTAGCCGGCCCTTCTAGGCAGAACCTGGACCCTCTGGACTCAGGTAAGCCCAGACAAACCCCGAAGCCAACTCAGGGGCACCTCGGGGTCTCCCGGAGCCAAGGGGCTAACCTTTCCTGGCACAACACGATTTATGTCCTGCAAATTTGAAAGTAATCGGTCGGTTAGTTCTTGGGTGATGCGATAACAAACAGACAAACTTTATATATATACATGCATACATTTCCGAATAACCGTCATCTGTTAGATGGAGAGTGTATCTGATGCGTGCGTGCAAAAGTTAGCGTTCAACCTACTAACAAATACCCGGTATGAATTTTGAAAATCAGACGATTTTTTGCAGTGATATTATAAGGGCACCCCATTACACCTCTCAAAACAGCGCTCCAGGGACACCCCGTTTTGTTACCGGGTGATGGTGATGATCGGTCTAGCCTCCTACGAGGTGCTCGCGTAACTCACCACTCTAGCCTCACACGCAGTTTCCACCGGAAGCTCGTTATTATTAAACAGAATTTTTTAAAATTTATTTAGTATTATTTTATTTAACGTAAATTTAATTCTATTATTTTTGTAATATCATTCGTTTGATTTATTCGAATCATTTAGTTAAAACCCAGTTCACACAGTGATGAAACTCAAATTCACAGTTCATTAATTCAATTCGTTAGTTTGGATTTCAACTGGCAAATCTCCACTACTACACACACACACACACACACACACACACACACACACACACATATATATATATATATATATATATACATGTATTTTCGAGATGAAATATATATAAAAACCTTCTCGGCTATGCCAAGAAACACGTACGTGTAAAAATTCGGTTACGATTGATCGAGTAGTTTTTTTATCCCGAACAATCAAAAACGCTATTCCTCATTTAGTAGTATAGATAAAATATAAAGTATCTCATGCCAAGCATAGGATATAATAAGAATTCCATGCCAGGCATGAGATGCTTATTATTTTATTGGCATCAAAATGGTAAGTCCATTAAATTGCTGCCATACATTTGATACCTTAATTGTGTTTAGTACAGGTACTAATTAAATTCTGTGAACATCATTACTCTTAAAGAAATCCTAAAAAAAAATGTCTCAAGCTGATTAAATATCTGATGTTTACATGTGTTACAAGTGTAAGATAGTGTGAAATAAGTTACTTAAGTGAATAAATTAATACAATATTTGTTGTAAAACCATATATTTTTGTATTTTCATATACTCTATGCTACTACAGTTAGGAAAAAACATAGTAAAATATTATTTTTATATATTTTTGAAGCAAAATGTATTCACAGAATATATCTAAGATTCTTTTTATACAATAATTTATATATACTCGTATGTTTTATAATTCTAATAGGACACACACACACACACACACACACACACACACACACACACACACACATATATATATATATATATATATATATATGTATATGCACATGACGGTGCGACATCGCACTACGCAAGTTCAACTTCTGATTTCGTCGAGGAATTCTTTGGTAATCGTGTTATCGGTCGAGGCTTGTGACCACCAAGGTCTCCAGATTTGACTGCGGCGGATTTTTTTCTACGGGGTTACCTCAAAGAAAAAGCCTACAGCAACAAACCACGAACACTTGAACGATTGAAAGTCAATATTGAACAAACTGTATTAAATATCCAGCCACAAACTTTGAAAAAAGTTGCAAGAAACACTGTAAAAAGAATTGAAGCTTGTATTCAAGAAGATGGCGGCCACTTCCAACATTTACTCTAAATGTAAGGTAATGGATGGTAATAATAAAAATTACATTTACATTTACACATGACTTTTTATTATTTCAATACCTACCAATACAAGGTTGGGTTGCGTTTTATATGGGACTCTCTGTATATATATATATATATATATATATATATATATATATATATATACACTTATATATATAGTGATGTCATTGCTAATAATTATACTATTTGGATAACCATTATACGAACGAATGTAACATGGAGATATATGATACAATTGTAGACATATCATGGTATATCTTTATTACATTGTTTAAAAAAAAAACAATATAACAATTTAAAACAATAACAAGCATCTCATGCCAGGCTCCCTATAGAAAATTAGGAATGAGGTAATTCACCGTTACTTTCTTCACAGAACTATACGTATTAGGAAGAAAAGCTCAATGGAATGCTGATAAAATTAACGTTATATGGGTCACATTCGATATTTATTCAATTTAAATGATTTTTTTGTGTTTAATTTACTTTCAGAGAGAGAGTAAATATCAATTAGTTTAATTTTAACCTTAGATTCTTTACTTATGTAACACCCGTAATAAATGCTGAGGCATTCAATATAAAGGAACAGGAGATTTTCCTTATTTTCTTTTGTGAGAATGTGGATTATTTACTCGTAGAACTATAAATCCACAGTACGACCAAAATGTTTGTATATTTTTTTTACCAGAAGAAAACCGTTTCAACTGAACTTTTCAAAATTAAAAACAGTACATTATATATATATATATATATACAAATTTGAGCAGTTACTTTGTTATATACATGCATCAAATAAAATAACCACTGGACCGAGCACAATTTTTTATCAATATACTCTATGTACTATTATAATAATAGTAAAACATTTAATTATCAGCAAATATGTAAAGTAAATAGGAAATAAAAGCAACAAAAATATACAAATTTATGGTTAGAATGACATAAATTATTTATGTATTAATAAATACATAAATTTTAGTAGATCTTTAATAAAAATGAATATATGATTTTACACTACATTTTATAGGATTATTAGTCGAAGAGGCTTGTTATTCAAGTGGTATAAACGCCCTGTAAGATGGGCGGCTGCGTGAATATTTAAGTACTTCTAATGCAACTTTATTTAATAAACTTTTTTTCTATACTTTCAAAGAATTTCGTATAATTTTTCTTTTATCATAAATAACTTTTCGTTTTAAAAATCAAATCGTAAAAATTAAATTACGTTAAAAAAATTATGCCTACAATAATAAAAAACAGTAATTACAAAAAGTTTTATAATTCACGACTATTAATTAGGATATGTAAACAACATCTTAAAATAATTATTAATAAATTTAATATTACATAGTTTAGAAATCGGAAATAAAAAATTAGATTTTAGAAAAATAAAATTTGTAATGAATTGAATTCGCGTTGAATACTGAATAAATATTTTATTATAAAATCTCCTTAAGAAATTTGTATTTAGTTATAGCATTAGAAAATAAGTAATATGTTTGATATTACAGTTAAGTAAATAAGACGGGCTCTTTTATGAGAAACACAGTTCTTAAGAAATATACTCTCTTAACATGGTGTAAATTTTGCAAAATCTTACTTTATATTTGAATGCGCTATGTTCGACTACGGTGTTATTAGCAGACGAGGTAGCATTAGGAAAAGGGCTTATAAATCAAGGTATTTGAACAGCGTGGTATAGATTTTGTCGAAGTCCTGCTTGCAAGGGCTGGAAGCTAAGGGAGAGGAAGCTAAAGAACAGGGAATGGCACTGCAAGGCAGACTCCCCCACACGTGGAATGGGGTGACTTCCCCCTCCATCCCTAAAAGACAATTTATCTCCCCTTCTGACCAAGGGATGCGAGGCACAAATCAATGTAGCCGGCCCGGGTTCTCGGACTCTGCGCGCGCAAACGGCCTCTCCTTTACTACCTTCTTTACCCCGGTCGCAGTGCCCTTCAATGCCCCTTCAGTGACCCCTGACCTCTTCTATAATACAACTTATTTCTTCTATCCTTTTTTAAAAATCTCTTCTTTCGTTATATCTTTTTCAAATCATATTTTGGCCGATAACTTACTCAATAACTCGAATTGTATAAAGACAAATTAATCGATTGTCGTTTTCTTATTTCCAGAAGAAAACAATAATTAAACTTTATTATTTTTTTATAACGTAAAGAAAATAATTAAAGTAATTTACAAATAAAAAAATTAAAGAATATTTCGTTTTTATATTACAACTTTGTAATCACTTTAACGTCAAATTAAAAGAAGAAAAATAAAACGAACAAGAGAAAGGCTCTTTTTACAAGCTACTCATACTAATATAAATTAAAATGTTTTACGGCAATAAAAATGTTTAAATAATATTTATAAAATTCATATTTAGTTAAACGATTAAACGACTTTTAATTCGCATTAAATTTATCTTTAAAAAATTTATCACTAATGATAAATTGATAAGGTTAATGAAAATGTTACAGATAAGTAAGAATATTCACGCAACGATTTTTTTGAACTTCCTCAGAAATTAGATAGAACTTAATAAATATTTTTTTTTCTATTGAAAAAATTTAAATAAATTATTACTTTTATGATGTTCTATTTTATTTTTTTTTTAAATATACATCAATAAAACAATTAATGTAGGTAAAAATCCCAATAAAGGTAAAACTGCTTTTATTCGGATTTGAATACTAGATTATGGATACCGGTGTTCTTTGGAAGTTGGATTTCAATTACCCATACATCTCAGGAATAGTCGGCCTGAGCGTATTGAAGACTACACATTTACACCGGTACATTCATACAGATATTGATGAGTCGCTAACGATTTTAACCGTAGAAACGACTGTAAATATAAATAATTAAAAAAAAAAGTAAGATTTTCACCCTATTCTATAAAAAATCTATTTGTAAAAGATAAAATACACAGAAGTATTACAAAAATACAAAATAAAAATATTTTTGGCTATTTAAAGAAAAAAATAATTCAAAAAAAGTTCTAAATATGAATTTATAATCTTGAAAAACCTCTATATCAAACATTGAAAGTTATATTTACCACGATAAAGCTTAATTTAGAAAAAAAAGTTTCAAGTCAATAACTTCAATAACTAAAAAGTTTTAAAAAAACTTTATGGAACTTATGCTTCTTAAATATCATATTGAATAGCTAAAAACCACTTAACTAAATAATAATAATCAAAAGAGTTAATTCTTTAGGTTTTTTTTTAACTTCCGGGACCACCGTTAGGTATTGCTTCAGAGGATGAGATGAATGATTTGTAGCGCATGAAAATTAAAAAAATTCTTTTAAGAAATTCTTTTTTGGTGATACTGATTACCTAGATATTTAGCCGTTCGTATTCTACCTTACCTTCAATTTCTATGATGCAACTCCTTGAGACCTTCAGGTGTTACGTTACCATCAAATTGTAAGGAATGCAGTTTACATTTAAACCATTATAATGTTTGATGATATTTATTTCTGAAAAACTAAAATACCATAAATTAGTAACACTTTCATGAGTCCTCTTTAATAAATATCTTTATACATGTCCCATGATTGAAATATTTACAATGTTCTATATATATAAAAATCTGATGTGGACATCACATTACTTCCTTGTAGTATCCTTATTAAATTTCATATACACATTTTTAAAAGTACATAAAATTTTACTTCACTAATAATTTCTGATTTTTTTTCATATTTTTTTTATTCTTATTAATGAATTATAATTTATTGTAAACATTTTTTGACAATCAGATTATTAATAAATCAATATATTTAAATTTAAAAAAACTTAAAAAAAAATGAAGTCGGATTCGAACCGATAAGCCTTTCCCTTGTTAAGATAAAAATATTTCATTACTTATCATTTTATTTGGTTAGAACTCTGGAACCAATGAAAATAAGTACCACTAATGATACATCGTTGAAAAGCACTCAATAAGGGCTTATTACTGCAGTTAAGAAAAAGTCCAAAATCCATATTTTTTGACAGTTTGTGCTTTTTTCCACAATTTTGGTCCAGTCGATTGCAATGAATCAAACCCCTTTTGATTCATTGCAAGGTGCACAAATAGATGTTACAACATTCCTAAATCCAAAATTTCAACATCCTATACGGCTAATCGTTTTGAGTTTTGGGAGAAACATACGTACGTACGAATATACAGATGTCATGCCGAAACTAGTCAAAACGGATTCAGGGACGGTAAAAATGGCTATTTCCGTTGGAATCTGATAACCGTAGTTTTTCGCGATCACAATACTTCCTTTATTTCGTACAAAGAAGTAAAAATGAATATTTGTTTGTTAGTCCCGTATGCGTTCCTATACCATTCAGCCGATTGCAATAAAACTTTGATGAGGTGTTGTGCGCATGCCCCCAAAGGTTTCTGAATTAGTTTGGACCCGCTAGGTGGCGTTGAAATCGAGATATTTCTTAAAAATTGTATTTATTGTCCAATTTGGCTCATATTCAGAATATGTGTTACATGGAAGAAATACATCTGCAAAAATGAACCACCTAGATGGCGCTGGGGTTGATATAGTGGGAAAAATTGTATTTATGGTCCGATTTGGCTCATATTCAGAATATATATTAGTTACGTGAAAAGAAACATTTCATCAAAAACTATATCCGCTAGGTGGCGCCGGTGTCGAAACAAATATACAGACATTCTTCTTCTATATATATATATATAAAAGGCAACGTGCGTATGTGTGTCCGTTATAGACTTAAAAACTACTGGACCGATTTATGGGCGGATTTTTTAAAAAATGGTTCGCGTTGTCCGAAAAAGGTTTAAAGCTATTGAAATCCTCGATCTTACTAGTGGAAAGAAAGTTAGGGGTATCTTGAACCGATTACTATATTTAGAGAATAATTTGAATTAAATCCGGTAGGTAGTGCTGTTTTGACAATTGAATTTATTTACTTTTTGACTTTTGTAAAGTGAAAGGTTAAATTTTGTGAAGTTCCGTAATGTTCAGTTTTTTCAATGTTTTATCAAATTTCCATTTGTGTTAATTTAACCTTTCTCTCTCTCTCTCTCTCTGTCTATATATATATATATATATATATATATATATATATATATATATAATGTGTGTGTGTGTGTGTGTGTGTGTGTATATACTCAAATTAGCAGTAAAAAACATTGCCGGGTCTGCTTGTTTATCATAAAATTAAAAAAAAAAACCTATTAGTATGCACAATTTTCATAATACGTAAGCTATTCCACCTAATTTATTGATTTTAGCGCTAACCATTTATCACGCAAATAGAAGCCAACACATACAGATATATATATATATATATATATATATATATATATATTTTTAACCAATATTTAAAGCATTGAACTCAAATAATCTTAGAAAATACAAATATAAGACTTCTTTCCCTCCTGGATTTTGCTCTTTTTTATCGATTGTAATAAATTCAGTTTATTTTCTACTGTAATAAATAAGAAAACTAATTAAAAGGATTACAATCATCTTAACATACTGTAATTATAATTCACAAAACTATCAATAGGAAAATTTTATTTATGTTATTTACATTTATTTATTTTGCCACATGTAAATAACGTTTTTTTTTTTTGTAACGTGACTTACGTTTGCTCAATAGGAATAAAAATACTATAAATGTTTATTTTTTCTTTAAAAAAAAATTAAAATATAAAAACTAAAACAAAAATTTATGGTCATAATTGCAAACTACTTTGTAACAGCATATTTTTCAGGATTATATTAGAGTGGTTGATATTCTCTCCATTTATATTGACTAATAATTATTATCACTAATTAAAAAGAAAAAAAAAATTGCAAAGAATTTTGGTAAAATTATAATTCAAATTTTAATATATTAAAATTTTATAATTAAACATGAATAAATAATATAATAACATGAATAATATAACTACATAAAAACTGTAAGCTGTTTTGCTACAAAGCTTTTAACAAAAGAAATGAAATGACTTTTATATGTTATCCCTTTTAAATACTTTGAAAATACTGATAAATATCGTAATATTTATGAAAAAAAAAATTAATATAAAGACCATTTAACGGACAATATATAAACGGATAAATTTAAAAATAATTAAAATTAATATAAAGACAATAAGATAATTATTTACTGTATACATCAACGCCGATCAGTTGTTAATTTATACCCTTATTGTTTGAGGATGAATCTCACAAGTTTGATATGAAAAAAGGTGTATTTCATTTTTTTAAAATTATTTTACAAAAATGAAATATTTTATTAAAATACAAGTAGAATATTTTGAAAAAGTAAAATCCTTGTTTATAATGGTTTTTACTGTACATTTCCATCTACTTTAGCAATATATTTTTACAGTTGAGATTTAATTAAGGACATTGACTTACGAATATATAATTTGATGTTGAGTTATGGTCATATATATATATATATATATATTGTTATGAACGATCTCGCCTGAAGACCGTTAACACGTTGTGGTAGATTTTAGAGCGAGGTTGTACTGTATGTTCATGGGTGATGAATGAAGACAACGCCTTGTTCCTTGTTGAGTAATAGTTTAATGAATTGTCCTCTTGAGAGTTAATGAAATGAATTGTAACATAACATATAACTTGACATGTAAAAATAAAAAATATAAAATTAAATACAGAATTAAAGCTAACGTTCATCCCAACAAAGAATGGAGTCCATCCGGACTAAGAGTATAACGTGACCGCCTTGGATCAGATTCGGACGCCGAAAGAATAAGTCGCTACATCATAATGACCATTCCCTGAGGCATTATGACGTAGAACATAAGTGACAGATCGCCTGACCAAGCTTGCCGTGGGGACTCTTGCCCTCGCTAGGTAGCAGCACTCGGCGGCAAAAAGGAACGTAACATATATATATATATATATATATATACTGAAAATGTAATTAAAAAGGGAAAAAATAACGTATCACTGTAATTGGGGTTTAAGGATTAGCGCTTTTATTGATTATTTCTTATGATAATTGTCCTGTAATACTATCAGAACCACATACAAATCATAATAAATATGTAATTAATTTTATTTAAATTTCAATTCCCTGATCTAAGGCAATTAATAATTAGTGTAAAACACGCAGCTGAGCTCAGGACTTGTCGGCCTAAATTTTGGCAAGTCCTCCCGTAGAACTCCTGTAATACTGCTAAGTATTAATAAAATTAGTGATATTAATTCAAATTTGTAAAATGACTTTTAAAACCAAAAAGTAATGTTACGTCATAACCTTTAGTATTCCAGAGCGCGCGCGCGCGCGTGTGTGTGTGTGTGTGAGTATAATATGTGTTTTGTATGTTCTGGAGTACCATGAAACCTTTTATTTAATTTTTGTGTTTAGCCTCCGGAAATACCGTGATGTATTACTTCAGAGGTTGATATGTATGAATATAATTGAAGTGTAGTCTTGTACTGTCTAAGGTTGACCATCCCCGAGATGTGTTGTTAACTGAAACTAAACCACCCAAGAACACCGATATCCACGATCTAGTGTTCAAATCCGAATAAAAGTAACTGCCTTTACTAGGATTTGAACTTTAGAACGTTCGAATTCAAAATCAACAGCATTAAAATCTGATTTCCTTTTTATCATACTTGACTTTAGAAAGTAAATTTAATTCAAAATCACTGAATAATCGATCTTTTGTAAAATATAACCTTTATAAACATTTCTAAAAAAATATTTGACCAACCGTTATGTTTCAGTTATATATTATTACACTTAATCGTTTAATTACAAATTTAAAAGAACAGTGACAAGTAATTACATAACAAGTTTAATCAAAGTAATTTTTAAACATTTTAAGGATATTTCTACAAAAAAAATAATCCTGTTTTAGAAACTGTTGGTAGAAAGATTTATGCAACTTATAGCAAATTTTTTCAACGTTACAGAAGTTTCTCTTTATATTTAAAAAGAACTTTTAAAAAGTGAAAGTGAATGCATTTAAAAATTTGTTTAAAAAAAGTTCTACATAAGTTTTCATTTAAAATCCTGTTCAACAAGTGTTTATAAAAATTTTTAACAACATATTACAGATTAATTTATATTTAGAAATTTCTACAAAAAAATATTTCTTCTGGAAACAGAATAATAAATTATCTTATCTGCAAGATCTACAAGAATATTTTTGAATCGACGGCAACTTCTATTTATTACTACAAAGTGAATAAGGAATTATTTCATTAAACTCTATATTTATCACGAAATATATAGATATATTATATTCACGAAATATATAGATATATTAAATATATTTAGTGAACACGAAAATAAGTAACTTATTTCTATATTTAAAAATTAAATGACCTTGAAATAAATAGCACGTAATATTTTCTGTGAAATGATCAGTAATAATTTCGCTAAAAATAATAGGAAAATAAAAGGGTTGTAGCTCAGATTGCCTTTCTATAAGATTAATTAAAACACTAGAACCACATTATGTGCACCTTTAGCATACATCTTTAACTTATTTATAGGGCAAGATATTTTTCCGAAAGAATTGAAAAAGGCAAGAATATCCTCAATTTATAAATACAATGGAAATATTTATGATCCATGTATTTTAGGACGATTTCTCTTATATTTATTGATGCATTAATTCACTATAGAAGCTTAAAACGAAATTTTTACGTGGGAATATGAAAATGGAAATTTGTAGCGTATGAAAAATGTCATGCCTGACCGGGATTCGAACCCAAGACCTCTTGATGAAAGGCCGAGACCACTCTGCTGCGAAGATAATCAAATTTTCCCGTATTATTTACGAAAAATATTTCCACGGATTTTCGTAAAATGTCTTTTCGACAGATTAAATTCCTTTATTAAAAAACAAAATCTATCCGATTCTCAATTTAGCTTTATAGAAAATACAAATACCAAAGATGCGATTTCAAAATTAATTTCGAATATCGCTAATAAAACAATTTAGTTTTTTAGACTTCTGAAAAGAATTTGCTACGGCAAATTTCTCTATTTTAATGAGTAAACTAGAGAAAATTTGCATAAGAGAAACTGTTTGGAATTTATTTAAATGCTATATAAACGAAATATATTGTAACACCAGAGTTAAGAATACGGTACCGAAATGGGAAAGAATAACTTGTCGCACACCATAAGAAGGTTCCTGTTTAAATCTGTAACTTTTTAGTTTACGAGGTGTGTGAGAAAAATAATGAGATTGGTAACACTGCGAGCGATCTGGCAACGCTGTGTCTACCGGTCTGTGCTAGACCGGTTTGTTCATCGCTTCCACATGCTCAGTACGAGTTTCAACTCTGTTCAGCCAACACATTATTTTTGACAGCGCCATCAGAGAAGTTGTGTTTTTTTGTGTGTAACGAAAATGGAATGGAATTTAGAGCAACGCAGTGCAATCAAGTTTTGTGCTAAACTTGGGGAATCCGCGAGTATGACCTTTGAAAATTTGAAATAGGCCTATGGGGATCATTGCTTATCAAGAGCACAAGTTTTACGCTGGCGCAAATCATTTTTGGAAGGCCGAGAACACGTTGAAGATCAACCTCGCTCAGGGAGACCATCAACTTCAAAATCCTTCCGTCCGTCGTTTAACAATAAATCCGACCGTCGTTTAACAATAAATTTAAACACTTTCTCATTGTACATCAAATTTTGACAGACGATTTAGACATGCGAAATTGGTCCCGAAAAACCTCCCAACGGTACAGACCGTATACGTGAATTTATTTATGAATGGTTTGTGTTATTTTGTGATTTGGGAAAAAACTGTCTTGATTAATTTCTACCTGTATTTTATCATTTCCCAGATGCTAGCGATAGTTTTTCGTATTTTAATGATTTTTTTTTCACATTTTTTACAAGTCTTTAAAATCGATTTCAAGTCAGCGTAGCCCTTATTTTCTACGCGGTTTTTCATCAAATTTATACTTGTTAATGCAGTAGTATTGTTTGAACTGCAAAATCGTCGTTTTCCTTATTAGGTAACTTTATTTTAACAAGGCTATTCTTGATATAGCTTGAATTTACATAAGATAAACATTCTATCTCAACGTGATAAAAAAGCAGATTCTTGTCGTGTTATAAATTTACATTTTTATTGTTTATTATGTCCTTTAATTCTATAACTTGGTTTCATATACAACTGCTTCCAATAACTTCCATTTAACAGTTTATCGATATATTTTTAAAACGGAATTTAAAAAATTAAGCAAATTTGTAACTATCCTGAAGCAATCCAGTAAGTTTTTACTTTATGTGATTCTAAAAATTTTAAAACGAAAACGATTAAAAATTTTATGATTTCTTTTACACACGTATCCATTTTACAATCTAAATGCCTTTTCTACCTCTGTCTCAGTTAAATTAAAATATTTCTCACGAAATAGGAATCTATAAAATATTAAAAAACTGGTAGTTATCGAGAAATCGAAACCTTCGCAAGGTTTTAATGTCCGCTAATCCGATAAATGTGACTTAACAAATAATTACAGACAAATGGAAAATTTTATTAACTTTTAACAACGTTTCAAGCAAGTCTGATGTCAAGGCTATTATAACATTGTCGTCAATGAGTAACACAATTTTTTTACGTAAAATTCTTTGAAACATAACAATTGAGCTAAGAATATTTTGAAACGTGTAATCACTTCCGGATTACATGATTTTTGTAATTGTCTGGTAACTTTTGACTAGCTGTAAGGTTCTCGTGTTCAACGTAAGCCTTATTTACGAGTACAATCCTAATTATATCTTAAATATTTTTCTTAAAGTAATAAAACTAATCTCTGCCTTCCCCTTGTAAGATACAAATATTTCATTAATTAAAATTTCATTTGGCTATAACTCTGGAACCGATAAAAATAAGTACCACTTATGATAGTGGTACTGTGTCCAAAAAAAGTGTGTTTTTTTGGACACTTTTTGTTCAGCCAATTACAATCAAAAGAGGAGGTGCACAACTAGATATTACAACAGTCATAAAATAAATTTCAACATCCTACTGCTAATCGTTTTTGAGTTATGCGAGATACATACGTACGTACATACATACGTACAGACGTCACGCCGAAACCAGTAAAAATGGATTCAGGGATGGTCAAAACAGATATTTCCGTTGAAATCTGGAAACTGAAATTTTTCGCGATCACAATACTTTCCTTTACCTCCTTTACTTCGTAAAGGAAGTAAAGGAACTTCCTTTACGAAGTAAAGGAAGTATTGCGTAAAAATTAAACTAAAGAAAGTGTTAAAAATATATGATTTAATAATGATTTAAACAATTTTTTATTCAAAAAAGGAATTTTATAAAGTAACAGAATTTATTTAAATGTAAAAAACATAAAATATATAATTACACACACACACACACACACACACACACACACACACACACACACACACACACACACACACACACACACACACACACACACACACACACACACACACACACACACACACACACACACACACACACAGAGATAGAGAGAGAGAGAGAGAAAGAGAGAGAGAGAGAGAGAGAGAGAGAGAGAGAGAGAGAGAGAGAGAGAGAGAGAGAGAGGAGAAGATAATAAGAAAGCTTTAATTAATTTTGATAATAGATTTATTCTGGAAGATGGGATTCATATACTTCCTTGGGAGCATTGTAAAATAGGAATTGAATGAGACAATTTCTTAGAAAATTTAGAGAAAAGTCGAGAAAAATTAAATATTTAAGTATTTTTATTGTTAAGTTTTATATTAAAAGACAAAAGTCTTTTAAAATCATAACATTGGACTTTTAGAATAAATATAAACTAAAATATATTGCTTTAAACTTTAGAATAAACCAATAGATCTTTTATTATACAATTTTGAATTCTTCTAATAGAATTTATTTATTCTTAGATTTTTGAATTAAAATTATTTTTCTTGATGTTTAAAAAAAATTGGATTATTTCTCTTTATAATGAACTATTTAATGATTTTGAGTTAGTTTACTCGATAAGATCAACCAACTACTTAAAAATTTTAATTAATTTTCTATTTAGGTCAACTTTTTTTTTTTTGCTAAATTATATCGCCACATAAGCTTGAAGCTTGTGCGTGAAATATGGAAATGGAATTTTTGTAGCGTATGAAAAATGCTGTGCCTAAACAGCATTTTTACCTCCTGAAGAAAGGCCAAGACGCTACCGCTCGCGCCAAGGAGGCCGGCGCAAGTGGAAAAATTGTTTAATAATTTTGAGTCAATCGATTCTCTAAAGTCAATAACCATAAAAAGGAAATCAGATTTCGATGCTGCGCCAGAACTTACAAAACACATCTTCGCACACGTATGCGTTGCGCAGGCGCAAGCGTAAGTACGCATGCGCGTAACAGCTAAGTAGTTGTTATGACGTTACATCCCTTTCAGTTTTTTAAAATGCCATTCTAATCAGAATTAATACACATGAATTATTATAATATGTATTAATTGATTAATGAAACGAACGGAGATAATGTAATCCGAGTTACACGTTTTTCAAGGTCGTACAATATTCCTGGAACATTTATATTTCAGGCCATTTATCTGGCATACTTTCTTTTTTTTTTGTCTTCAGTCATTTGACTGGTTTGATGCAGCTCTCCAAGATTCCCTATCTAGTGCTAGTCGTTTCATTTCAGTATACCCTCTACATCCTACATCCCCAACAATTTGTTTTACATACTCCAAACGTGGCCTGCCTACACAATTTTTCCCTTCTACCTGTCCTTCCAATATTAAAGCGACTATTCCAGGATGCCTTAGTATGTGGCCTATAAGTCTGTCTCTTCTTTTAACTATATTTTTCCAAATGCTTCTTTCTTCATCTATTTGCCGCAATACCTCTTCATTTGTCACTTTATCCACCCGTCTGATTTTTAACATTCTCCTATAGCACCGCATTTCAAAAGCTTCTAATCTTTTCTTCTCAGATACTCCAATTGTCCAAGTTTCACTTCCATATAAAGCGACACTCCAAACATACGCTTTCAAAAATCTTTTCCTGACATTTAAAATAATTTTTGATGTAAACAAATTATATTTCTTACTGAAGGCTCGTTTAGCTTGTGCTATTCGGCATTTTATATCGCTCCTGCTTCGTCCATCTTTAGTAATTCTACTTTCCAAATAACAAAATTCTTCTACCTCCATAATCTTTTCTCCTCCTGTTTTCACATTCAGCGGTCCATCTTTGTTATTTCTACTACATTTCATTACTTTTGTTTTGTTCTTGTTTATTTTCATGCGGTAGTTCTTGCGTAGGACTTCATCTATGCCGTTCATTGTTTCTTCTAAATCCTTTTTACTCTCGGCTAGAATTACTATATCATCAGCAAATCGTAGCATCTTTATCTTTTCACCTTGTACTGTTACTCCGAATCTAAATTGTTCTTTAACATCATTAACTGCTAGTTCCATGTAAAGATTAAAAAGTAATGGAGATAGGGAACATCCTTGTCGGACTCCCTTTCTTATTAGGGCTTCTTTCTTATGTTCTTCAATAGTTATTGTTGCTGTTTGGTTCCTGTACATGTTAGCAATTGTTCTTCTATCTCTGTATTTGAACCCTAATTTTTTTAAAATGCTGAACATTTTATTCCAGTCTACGTTATCGAAAGCCTTTTCTAGGTCTATAAACGCCAAGTATGTTGGTTTGTAAAGCAAAGTATGTTGCTGGCACACTAAAAAAATATAAAAATGACTAACACTATCTCCGATGGTTAGCCGTTCGACCTTCAAAAAAGTTCAAGTTCATATGTGTGACTACATATTCGAATGTAACTTTTCTGCCCTTTTCATTGTTGGGGTCAAAAAAGGTTATTCGACTCGAAAAAATCTTGTCAACCTTGAAATAAAGCTCAAGGTCAAATACAAGGTCACCTTGTGGTATCTCCTCCAATCTGAGTAACTTTTGTTTTAATGTAATCTTTTTGTGTTGTATTTTACGAGATAATCGCCTGAGGGCAATTAAATGAAACGCGATATATAATCTTTTTTTTTATTTTGTTTTTATTCCTGGAAAAATGTATAATACTTCGTAGAAATATAGTGTTTAAGCATCTGAGTATGTTTTATTAATTATATAATTATGATTATTAATTAAACGATTTGATAAAAAAAAAAAAACAAAAAAAACTATGAAGCAATATTAAATCTTGTTACAAATGTATATATTTTTTGTTATTTTAGATTACTAATTAGTTCTTAATAAATAAGTAGATTATTTGGGCAATCAGCGTAACAGTTTGATGTAACTACCTTCTTTCCTGATCTTCTTTCCTGATCTATATATACATTTAAAAATAATTTAACTCTTAACATTACCATCTAGTATTTTATATATTTTAAATGATGTATTTACTTTAAACTTTGTAAATCTACACTGCTTTGAATAACCAAATTAATTGAATTTGAATATTAATAGATTTACTAACATTTATTTTTCTGTTTTCTTTTTTTTTACTTTCTTTTACGAAGTAAAGAAAGATTTTTACTTACTTTTTTACGACTTTTTACTTACTTTTTACGACTTTTAAGACTTTTTAAGACTTTTTTTTTACTTTCTTTTTTCAGATTTCAACAGAAATATCCATTTTGACCATCCCTGAATCCATTTTGACTAGTTTCGGCGTGACGTCTGTACGTACGTATGTATCTCGCATAACTCAAGAACGATTAGCCGTAGGATGATGAAGTTTTGGATTTAGGACTGTTGTAACATCTAGTTGTACATGTTCCTTTTCGATTGCAATGGACTAAAACAAAAGTGTTCAAAAAAAGCCCAAAATCTAAAATATTTGGATTTTGGACTTTTTTCTTAACTGCAATAATAAGCTCTCATTGAGAGGTTTTCAACAATGTATCATGTGGTACTTATTTTCATTGGTTCCAGAATTATAACCAAATAAAATTTTAATTAATGAATTATTTGAATCTTACAAGGGGAAGGAACTTCGGTTCGAATCTGATTTCATTTCCTTTTTTTTAAATTTAAGTATATTGATCTATTATTAACCCGTGATTCTAAAAAAGTTTTACAATAACTAATAACTCAAAAATAACAACAAAAAAAGAGAAAAAATCATAAATTATTAGCGAAATAAAATTTTATGTACTTATAAAAATGTATATATGTGATTTAATAGGCATTATTTCAGACACTGCGAAGGTGTATATGTAACAGATTTGGTGAAACATCTGATTATTTAATATTAATTGAAAATTATTGTTTAGAATCGTATTATTTTTGAATTTTTTAAATTTATTTCTGTTTAATCTTATTTCATTATTCTAGAATTTATGTTTAAGTTTAACTACCCAGTGACTGAAAAATAGACCCTCACAAGATTATCATTTAGTTCATTACTCCTGTGATATTGTCGGACAATATTGTCCCTAAGTCGGAGTTGATCATCATTTCGTTTATATGCTTTTTGTTGCCAATCATTTAATCGCTCTTTAGTTTGATATAATTCTTCTGATCTTAATTTGTGTACACGTTCTCTAGTTTCAGCAATTGTTAACTGTCCATTTTATTTTTATTAAGTCAAGATTGGAGGGAAGAACAGCAAATATGCCAGGACCAAGAAGCACTTGGGGATCATCATGGATGAGAGAGGAGAATACAAGGAGCACGTGATGCAAGTAAGAGGAAAGGCGTTCGACGCGTTCTGTAAGATATAAAGAGCAGTTAATTACAAGTGGGGGCTGGATTTCCGGACGCTGGTAATTTTATATAAAGGAGTGGCTGAAGGAATCCTGTTTTATGGAGCGTCGATATGGGCACATCGTACAGAGTTGGGGCACTTCAGAAGAATACCGTTGAGTGTACAACGATTGATTCTGCTGACGGTTATTCGTGGGTATCTAACGATATCCGGAGATGGCGCCTGTGTGGTCGCCGGGACGAAACCATTGGACATAAAGGCTCGAGAGAGGTTGAAAATCAGAAAGTTGAGGAGTTCGGGTACGTGTAAAGATGATGACTTACTCAAGAAGAGGAAGCGTTCCATCAAAGATGAGGGGTTTGAAGAATGGTAGGTCCGATAAATATTCCGGGTACATGCCCGGATAAATATGATGATGCTTTCATATGGATTATTTAAGTGAATAAAGTAGGTCCCAGAACCATATTTCTGATAAGTTTTGAGAAAATTGTAGATTATAAAAAAATGGTGTCGTAAAACAATATTTTAGATTTAACGTACAATAATTTCCTTCATATTTACTATAACTTCCTTCATATTTACTATAACTTCCTTCATATTAACTATTTTTGTAATTGCCAAAAAATAATAAAAATATACAAAAAATATAAAAATTATATGTAAATAACTTCAGCTATATGACGAAGAGCTTAAAAATATTTTCTGACTTTTATTAAAACCAAAACTATCCAAAAATTAGGCAGATAAATATTATATATATATTTATAAATTCCCTACTAATATTACTACAGTTAATTGACTTAAAAATTTTATTCCTGGTTTATATACTAAAAATTACATTTAAATTAACATTTTTTTTTGTCTTCAGTCATTTGACTGGTTTGATGCAGCTATCCAAGATTCCCTATCTAGTGCTAGTCGTTTCATTTCAGTATACCCTCTACATCCTACATCCCTAACAATTTGTTTTACATATTCCAAACGTGGCCTGCCTACACAATGTTTCCCTTCTACCTGTCCTTCCAATATAAAAGCGACTATTCCAGGATGCCTTAGTATGTGGCCTATAAGTCTGTCTCTTCTTTTAACTATATTTTTCCAATAGCTTCTTTCTTCTTCTATTTGCCGCAATACCTCTTCATTTGTCACTTTATCCACCCGTCTGATTTTTAATATTCTCCTATAGCACCACATTTCAAAAGCTTCTAATCTTTTCTTCTCAGATACTCCGATCGTCCAAGTTTCACTTCCATATAAAGCGACGCTCCAAACATACACTTTCAAAAATCTTTTCCTGACATTTAAATTAATTTTTGATGTAAACAAATTATATTTTTTACTCAAGGCTCGTTTAGCTTGTGCTATTCGGCATTTTATATCGCTCCTGCTTCGTCCATCTTTAGTAATTCTACTTTCCAAATAACAAAATTCTTCTACCTCCATAATCTTTTCTCCTCCTATTTTCACATTCAGTGGTCCATCTTTGTTATTTCTACTACATTTCATTACTTTTGTTTTGTTCTTGTTTATTTTCATGCGATAGTTCTTGGGTAGGACTTCATCTATGCCGTTCATTGTTTCTTCGAAATCCTTTTTACTCTCGGCTAGAATTACTATATCATCGGCAAATCGTAGCATCTTTATCTTTTCACCTTGTACTGTTACTCCGAATCTAAATTGTTCTTTAACATCATTAACTGCTAGTTCCATGTAAAGATTAAAAAGTAACGGAGATAGGGAACATCCTTGTCGGACTCCCTTTCTTATTACGGCTTCTTTCTTATGTTCTTCAATTGTTACTGTTGCTGTTTGGTTCCTGTACATGTTAGCAATTGTTCTTCTATCTCTGTATTTGAACATTTTATTCCAGTCTACGTTATCGAATGCCTTTTCTAGGTCTATAAACGCCAAGTATGTCGGTTTGTTTTTCTTTCATCTTCCTTCTACTATTTATCTGAGGCCTAAAATTGCTTCCCTTGTCCCTATACTTTTCCTGAAACCAAATTGGTCTTCTCCTAACACTTCCTCCACTCTCCTCTCAATTCTTCTGTATAGAATTCTAGTTAGTTTGATGCATGACTAGTTAAACTAATTGTTCTGTATTCTTCACATTTATCTGCCCCTGCTTTCTTTGGTATCATTACTATAACACTTTTTTTGAAGTCTGACGGAAATTCCTCTTTTTCATAAATTAACATAAAATAATAATAATATCATTTTGAAATGCGTTTTTTAAATAAATTTATATTTTTATTTTTCATTCCTATATGTTACGTTGCATTCTGTTAAACTCTGAAACACCGAAAAACAATTCCATGGTTCAATGAGGATGATATGTTCATCCTCTAAGGTCATAAGCTCAGGTCAGTCATTCATCAGACGTGCGGTTAATTGAACTCCAACCACCAAAGTCCCAGTATTTAGTATTCAAATCCTTAATAACAATAACTTAATTTTATTAGGATTTGATCTCACAAACTTTAACTTAGAAAATCAACTGTTAAACAACTGATTTGTGACGACCATTTTACCTCTATACCAAACTGGTGCGTCTACTGGTTTAATAATTAATTTAAAAATTGAAATGCATCTATAAAACATAACATGTAGTAATCCTTTATTACTTTAACACCTGGCTATTGTTTAACAATATAATTTTGAATTTAATAAAATGGATTCATTAAAAGGAGGTTCAGTTAATTAATCATTTTATTTAAGCGTCAAAATTGGAAAGGTATATGAAAAACATGTATTGAAATGTTCAAAGAATTGCTAGAACGAACGTTGTTGCTATCTTATAATAATACCTAGAAAGTGAAACAGTACCTTTTTTTTGGGTTGTAAGAAAATATATATGTAAAATGATTTTTAGCGGTTTTTTATTTTTTGAATTACTATTTGTCCTGAAACAGATTGCTTTGTATATTAATTACTAGTAACTGAGTGCATGTTCAAAAGGAAAACCGTGAACAAGATAAATAGATAAAATTAAGAGTATGCATTAGATAATGCGGTGTATTCACACAAGGTAAGAGCTATTTCATAAAATATACGGCGCTAAGAATATTTAACATCATGATAATTTAATACAAATAAAAAAGTAAAAAAATTAAAATAAAACTTTTTAAATGAATAATTTACTAAAATAAGTTATTGTTCAATAAAAGTTGTCGCTTACTTTCTAACTTTTGTTCTTTATAATGACGTGTGGGAAAAGTTAGTCGACTATACTGTTTAACAAGAGGTGTATTGTGTTGTAAGAGATATAATCTTTCTTTTACGAAGCAACAAATTTACTTAAAGCGGTGTCCTCTTCACGTAATGAAGTTGATGAGTTTTTATAAGGAAAGTGGAAGGAGAACTTAACTTGATGGTTTAACTAGGAAAGAGGAAATGTTGGAGGTTAAGGAAGGGATATAAAAGAAAAAAAGAGATCGTGGGGGAGGTATAGTAATAGAAGAGAAGAAGGAATGCTCTCTGGGAAATGGTGAAAAAAAATATATAAAAGAATAAAAACGAGGAAAAAGATTTAGCCATTTTAAAATGTTTCACGATAAGAAAGATTTCTTAAATAATACTTTTATGTAGTGGTTTTATTTTTAAAATTTAAATCTATTCTTTAAACTGTCTACAAATACTAAGAAAAAATGTTTATTTTTATTTTTAATACCTAATCATCGGTTAGAAAAATACCACCGAATAATAAAATAGGCTATTCATTCACAAAGAATGTTTAATTATTATAATTTTTTTTTGTTATACTGTTATACTTAAATCGATTTCCTAAATAACGAAACGTAAATCGTATAAAGCAATAATAATGACGTGAAAGAGAGGTATCCAGTGATAACCGCTCAAGACAGTAAAAAGTCTGAACAGAGCATAGTACAATTAAAGTACAACGAATAAAGAAACCACACAAAGTCCGTAAAAAAGTACACATAAATCAAAAAGAGAAAAAAGGGATAAATGTAACGCAACAAAGATACACAAAATTTTTCGCACAACAGTCTCAAGTTCCAATACTTGCAACCTTCTCAGTAGACTCACATCCTCACTGTTATCCAATAAGTTAACAGCCCACATGGTTTTCATGTATGTTAAACTTAAGTACAAACTTTTAACTTAACCGAAGAAATTTCTCACGAGTAGGCGGCATCCCTAGGTAATCGTGGATCTTGTTCATTACAGAACATGGCGCCTCCTATATATTCCTTAGCACGTTGTTCTGGAACCTTTGGACGATGTCGATATTGCTGTGTTTGCTGTTTTACAAAGTTGTATCCCACAGGCTCAAATTGGTTTTAATAAAGCGTTACGTAACAACAATTTGTTATTTAACTACAACACGAACCTCCTTTCTAGTAACTAAGTCAACCAACTGGTCTTAATATTTAATTGCTTTCTTTTCTCTCTCATGTGATATTTCCATGTAACGTAGCGGCCTAAATGAAGTCCTACGTATCGTACATAGTCCGAATGAGGGATGTGAACTCCGTCTAGGCAAACTTTCAGCCTTATTGCAAATATCATTCGACTCGACTTTGCAATATTATAATGTACCTTCCATTTAAGTAGCCATTCTCTGAGAGAGCGAACTCTGATTGCGGTTTCTGTGACGCTACTGTTGGGTTAACATCAACCTCTATAATCGCAGTGTCATCAGAAAAGGTTTCTTTGCTGATAAAGTTAAGTACAATTAAATGTAAAAAAACCGATTTAAAAAACATATAAAAAAAGGAAAAATATAGATTTTCAATTAATTTTTTTTTTAATTTTGACTTTTACAGGAGGTAATTTATGACTACCAAAGTTAATTAAACATTAATTTGAGTTTGATATCAAGAAGAAATTTTTTATTTCATATTTATTAATCACAAATTGGCCAATTTGGTTACACCTTGGGAAAATAGTACAGAATGACTATTGATTTATGTATATATATATAAATTTTCACACTAATTACCGAAAACAGTAAAATTTATTTAATTCGCATTAAAAATTTAAAAAAATTCAACTTAAAAACCAAACTTTTCTTAAAAAATTTGTGACAATAAATTCTGCCTTCGTGTAATTAAATTTAATTCAAACAATTTTGAAAAATTTTATCGCGTCACTATTTTTGAATTAGATGATATTTTGTATATGACTACTCGCGTTGTAGTGGCAAAAAAATATTTTTTTATATTTAAAAAAAAATCTTTTTCTTGAGTAAAAAATTATATTCTTACTTGCCAACAGATAAAAACAGCCAGTTTCCTCACTTATTCCTTGAGCTGTAGCATTCTTATTTTACATCACACAGAAGTAAAAAACAGGCTTTCTATTAACGGGAAAAATGGACGTTCATGTTAGTGTACCCAAATTTCATTTTCTTGCATAACAAAATCGTGTAATCCTTACTGAAATTACGTTTATAAAATTGTGTTTTTTCATAATTTGGGTCCAAAATAAATAATGAAGGTCTTAAAGTAACAACAAGCCTCTTTTGTTACTTTTTAAGTCGGAGGTACTAGCATTAATTATAAAAAAAAAATTATTAACTACAAATAGCAACGTTTATAATAAAAACTCTGCACCAAGTATAATTTAACGTTAAAAAGGGTATTATTATATATATTACAGTAAAAAAATCTAAATATATAAATCAGCATTTCGATTGTTAAACAATTATCATCAGTAGGTACATGTTTATTATTTACAATAAAAGTTAAAAATTATTTAGTTTATTGAATTTTGAAGGGTAAAAAAAATAATAAATAGATTTTATACATTAAGTTACGTTTATCAAATTTCAATCTAGGTTTCCTGTTCTAGAATGCCATTAATTTTCTAAAACTGTTCTGTTGTTCATACATTTAGGTCTTGCTCAATGTTATGTTCTTTCATCAAAACAAAATATCCTCTAAAAAGCAAATTTGGATGATGAAAAAACATATACTCTTAAAATGAATATCTGCACCAGAAATTTAAAAAAAATTATCACTCAATCCGAAAAAGAAGATTATGCGTCTTTCAAATTTAAAACGATTGAGTGAAAATATTTAATTACTCTCTAATACTTAAGAGCAAACCTAATTCGTTTAAAAGGATAAATGAAGAACTAAAATATAACTCGATATAAAGAAAGAGGAAATGTACGACAGGGAAAAGTTTAGAAATAAAATACAAAATCTACAGTTTCCAGGAAAAACCAAAGGAAAATGGAGCCGAAGTGGAAATAAATAAATGTTTCCAGAACATCAGTGCCAAGTAACAAAATGTCAAGTCAACTCGCTTTAACATAGTGCATAAAAGACCCAAACGGATAAAAACTTTTACGGTCAATATTTCTTTTGTATTATTCATTTAAATTTATATATAAAAAAAATATTAGCTTCTTGCGTTTCCTGATGAAGATTATTTAAAATCAAAATGCGTTCCTTTTTCACAATTTTTAAGTCATATACTATTTGTGATTTTATTATGAAAAATTGTTTTAGAAATTATTAGAAAAATCACTTACAATATAATTTTTTCCTTAATGAGTACGTTGCGATCTATTAAACTAGTGTGAAAACCCGGTAAACCCACCGGGTTGGTCTAGTGGTTAACGCCTCTTCCCAAATCAGCTGATTTGGAAGTCGAGAGTTACAGCGTTCAAGTCCTAGTAAAGCCAGTTATTTTTACACGGATTTGAATACTAGATCGTGGATACCGGTGTTCTTCGGTGGTTGGGTTTCAATTAACCACACATCTCAGGAATAGTCGAACTGAGAATGTACAAGACTACACTTCATTTACACTCATACATATCATCCTCATTCATCCTCTGAAGAATTATCTAAACGGTAGTTATCGGAGGCTAAACAGGAAAAAGAAAGAAAGAAGTGAAAAACAGGTAATCCTTCCATGGCCCAATGAGATGAGGATGATATGTACGACACATAAATGAGGTGAAGTAATGTACAGACTAAGGCCGATCATTCCTGAAACGGAGTATGGTTAATTGAACCCCAACCACCAAAGTACACTGGTATTTACTGTCTAGTATTCAAATTTGTACAAAAATAACTAACTTTTAATAGGATTTGAACGACAGAACTTTCGACTTCGAAAATCAGCTGTTAAAAAGTGATTTACGACAAGTTTACTTCTAGACCAGCCCGGGCATGATATAAATATAAAATTAAACAAATACTGTTGTTTTTTTTTTGTTTTTTTATGAAAACTTGACAATTTATTTTAAAAATTCTAAAATTCAAACGAATTTATTTATGTAATTTGATTGGCTAATTACTGGAACATAAATAAAAGAATTACAGTTAAAAAAGTTTTATAAAAAAAAAAAAAAATATATATATTTTTATGTTACTACTTTGAAGCACATCCTTTAAAGGAACACACTCACACATAAATTAAACAAGATAATTGCTAATACAAATAAGTTAAAAATATTAGAAGATCCCTAAGCGGGAATCAAATCGGAATTGATAAAATTATAAGTACAAAATAAAATATTTTACATTTAATAAAAAAATTAAGTTAAACATTTAAATATTTTAAATTTAATAAAATTGACAGTATTAAAAATTACAACAATGTTTTGTTGATATATATATATATATATACGATTTAAACAAGAAAAAAGCTTAGACATGATGTTTTTGTATCCACTTTAATGGCTTTATTTAACGTCAAAAAGACGGGAACCAAGGAAAAGAAATTTAGTGACAAAAGAGGGTTAGGTGTTGGATGGATTTTTTTTTTTACGGACACATTCATCACTAGAAGAAGATCACTGCGTCGACGTCAATGAAAAATATGATGACACCGCTCATTTTAAATATGGATATCATAATTGAATATAGAGACTACAACGTTCTTACTAGAATGAATTTTTAAAGGAAAAATGGAAAATATATTGTAGTATCATCAACTTGTAACATTACTCCATTTCATTTACTCTATTTTTTACTTTTTTTTTTTCTTCTTCTTCTTATTTTTAACTTTAATCCCACTGGTACTTATTTCATCCTTTTAAACACGTAACGTTTACGTACTTACGATAATAAGTTGACAATGATAACAGAGCTGTTATATGAAAATTGATGTGTGAAGAAATTACAAATATATGATACATAATACTAATGTTATTCACAGAAATAATGCACTTATAAATATGAATTTATCTATACTTTCTACTGCACACAATTTCTATCGCATTTGAAATTATTCAAAATTGTTATTTACGTAGATTTTAAAAAGATTCAAACACTAAGCACTTTCGATGTACTAGTTATCTTCAGAATGTACGGTGTTCTAATGGGTGTTTCTAAAATGGTGGGTTGACTATACTTCTTCAGATTCTACTTGTAAAAATAAAACAAAGAATATCCTTAGGTAAAACGGCAATTTCTCCTTCGTTCTCCCCCTGTCGGCCATTTTGTTATTTTTATATAAAAATTTATATCTCAAGTTCGGATAGACAAATCACATTAATATTTTGTAAGCGTCTTCGTAATAAAGTTTCAAAATTAGCAAAAAATCAGGACTTAAATACCTTCGCATATTACAAAATATCGGCCATGTTTATTTTTCAATCCGTTATATCTCCATAAATATTAGTTTTATTAAAATTTATGTTATTTGTTAAAATATTAAGTCTTTTATTTTTAACAAAATGACATTTTATTATTGAAAATCGGTTAACGAGTTATGGGAGAAAATTTATGTTGTAATTTTATATCACAATTATTGTGAGAAAATTATTACTTAATTTGATACTAATTTACAATATTAGAATTAACAATAAATAAAAACAATTAATATTTAATCGAATTGAACGTAAAAAGGAGGACATGAAAACTGACACATAATTACATAAACTTTCTGCCATAAATAGGCTACTTTTTATTAACCGATTTCAAAAATAAAATATCATTTTGTTAAAAATCAAAGCTTAATATTTTATTAAAAACGTAAATTTTGATAAAACTAATAATATTTATGGAGATGTAACGGATTGAAAAATAAATATGGCCGCCATTTTGTAATTGGCCAAGGTCCCGATCTTTTGTTAATTTTAAACTTTATTACCAAGAATGTTAAAAATCAGACGGGTGGATAAAGTGACAAATGAAGAGGTATTGCGACAAATAGATGAAGAAAGAAGCATTTGGAAAAATATAGTTAAAAGAAGAGACAGACTTATAGGCCACATACTAAGGCATCCTGGAATAGTCGCTTTAATATTGGAAGGACAGGTAGAAGGAAAAAATTGTGTAGGCAGGCCACGTTTGGAATATGTAAAACAAATTGTTAGGGATGTAGGATGTAGAGGATATACTGAAATGAAACGACTAGCACTAGATAGGGAATCTTGGAGAGCTGCATCAAACCAGTCAAATAACTGAAGACAAAAAAAAAAATTACCAAGACGCTTATAAAATATTAATGTGATTCGTCTATCCGAACTTGAGATATAAATTATTATATAAAAATAACGAAATGGCGGACAAGGAGAGAACGAAGGAGCATGTATATTCATTGTTTAAAGTCTTTTTAAACTTAAAAAAAAAACATTTAAATCGATCTTTTAAATTAATGAATTAATAGAAATAGTATTGATTGAATTTTTTTTTTTGTAAGACGGTTGGTTTTTAAAAAAAAGCGTCTTACAAATATTACTAATTTCAAAAATACAATAAAAGGAAAGAAAAAGATTTAACTTTCAAATATTTTTATCGAGGTGTGACAAAACCCGTACGTTTTTACTTTTCAATCTTCTCGACAGATTTTTCAATAATTTCATTGTTCCATATACAAAAGTCATTCCACTAAATTTTTTCTACGTCAATCCGTTTTTGAGGTATTAAATGAAGTAAAGGATGCGCACGCGTGCACACACAGTTAATACAACTGAAAAATAATACAATTTACGGGCCATTTTTTGATATAATAGCATTTTCTCTTACTAGAATGTTCTATTATAATACCTAAAACGTAACCATCTAATTATACGTATATGCTACAACAAACACTGCTTTTCTACCCTGTAATAATGGAGCCGCCCGGAAAATCTATAGGGTACCTATTGGAATAATCTCTTTCAATCCTGGAAATGTATACGTCTATGTAATTCTTTCAGCTAGATACCTTCTGAAGATGTTGCCGCTATTTTAAAAGTATATATTCGTTTATTTTTTTTTTTTTAAGTATTCTAGTTTGTTAACTAACTTTTTTCTTCATCATTAAGGTTCTTATTTTTAATATTTTTTTTTCATGTATTTCTTTTTTATTTCAATTTTCTTCAACATTCCACGTTTTTTGTTCAATATAAAGGAAATTGTACCCGATTTTCTACTAGTATAATATGTAACCCTATAAATGTCTATTATAAGAAAGAGAGTAAGATTTGGTTACAGTGCAGAGAAATTTACGCATGTGTCTGTGTATGTGTGTTATTTGCGTTTGTATAATTTGTGAGCGAGCGAGTGAGTATGTTTGAAGCGAGTGAGACGGAATATTAATGAAGGGGACTAGTAAGGCTTTGCGGAGCATTGAATTATGCCACAAGACCTGTGGGTGGTGGGTGGTTCGGTTGAGATATTGTAGGGGGATGGGAGAACATGGTAGGACGTAGAGTAGTATAGAGAAGTGAAGCCTTGGCTCTAGGCTGTACTCTCCTTGGTACTGTAGAACCACACCTCCGCTTTACTTAGTGCAATGTTCATCACATCCCTTTGTTCTCCGCATTATTACTTACCAACCGCTCACTCACTATCTAGCTATTTCTATCTTTCTCCTACACTGTTTTCATCTTCTACTTCTATTTCTATATATATATATATATATATACTCTCTCTCACTTTCTTAGGAACCCTGAAACCTTCCCTCAAAACCAACCCTTTACTTTCCATATATCTATTTAGACATCTTCCTCCTTCTCTCAGTTTACCTCTCCCTTGTAGATTTCTTTTTCGTTCTCATGCCTTCTCAAAACCCTCATATTTCATTACTCACCTACATTAATATTATTATTGATATTTTAGTAAGACACAAACCTCTAATTTTATGCATTAATACATAAATAGAATTTATATCGATGTGTGTGTGCATATATACATATTACACCTTTATATATGTGTTATATAAGTCATATTAGATGCCTAACCTACAATTAAATGATCGCCATCAAGGGTGTATAACAACAAGCAATTTATTCTGTATACATTGATTATAATAGGAATAATATACAGCATTTTAATACCGACATGGAATTTACTTTCAACGCTTTTCCTTCCTTCCTTCCCTTAACGTTCTCAATTTCTCCTTTAAAATCACTTTTTGTCGCTCTTTATTTCTCTCCCTCTTTATACTCGTATATCATATTTTGTTACTCTTTCTGTAATCTCATCATGCTTCCTTGTTAAACCATTTTCATTATCGTCTTCCTCAAATTCTTTTTTCTTCTATATTCATTTACTTATTTATCCCCTACATATTCATTATCACCTCTTTTGTTAAAGTTAATTCTATTTTCACTATCTTCTTTTAATAAAATTGAATTATATTCGGGTGAAATTATAAACCGTTACTTAATTGTATGATTCTTAACTTATGAAATAATTAATTAACGCTTACACTTTAAATATTAAAAAACAAATTACTTCGGGTTAATGAATGAAGAAGGAGCGTAATTATGACTGCATAATGAAAATAGACTTATTCTCAGTCAGTTAAATTGGAGTTTTTTTATTTATTATAATATATATTTTTGAATCTGTTTCTTAATTTTTTTACGGGTAGGTAAGTAGTTAACAAATAAAAAATTGAGATTATACCGGTCTAAAGATAATACAAAAATATACATATTAATGAGGAGAGGTTATGTTGTTTAACGACTCATAGAGAACGTTCTAGGTTTATACGTCTACAACTGATACGATTGGAGGATTCATTTCATAAAATAATTTTTTTTTAAATGTTGAAGATTTAATAAAAAAAAAAACTAAGAAAAAAATGCTTTATAATTAATAAAAACCATATAATATTATTTTATAAATAAGTAATTATTTTTCTTTGTTCGCTCAATTTGGATGTGTCTGGACCATCAATTTTTTGGTTTATCGGTCGGGATAAACAAATAATAGCTAATTCAGTAAGGAATAATAAATTATTAAAAAAAAGACATATATATTTGTTGAACTGAATAAAAAAATCCCTTTCGGCCCGCTGGAAGGCGGATGTAAATTTCACCAGTGGTAAGTAGGAAAAACAAATTTCCACCTTAAAGTTAAGAAAAACTTCAAATTTACTCAATACGACAATCGTTGCATGTGAAAAAAGTTTCATATGTTTTGCCTACGACAAGCCTCATCTATCATTCCAGCAAAATTTTGGTCATCCTTTGCCGTAAGGGTTGGTCATATAAAAAATTATTTCAGACAAAGGTTTTAGGTAATATTTAAAGACTAACGACCACTTTAAACCGATTCGATACTGTGCCAATTAAGAGAGGTAAGATTCTTTTTTGTCTTTGAAACCCCATTTTTTCAACCCCCTGGGCCAATGGTTGGTGATATAAAAAAATTTACTAAGATAAGTTTTAGACTCTTATTCAAAGAATCTTAGGAACTTTAAACGAATTCGATAATTTACTTAATAAGAAAGTTATAGCGATATTTTGTTTATTTGAAAATGTCCCCCCAATCCACCACCCAGGTCCAATTTTGGCTGTTGACGAACTCGATCGAGATTTTGGGTCGTTGTGTTTTATGTATCAATTTGAAACTCATTGGCGCAAAATTACGGCAGTCATCGTGTCAACAAAGTGAAATATAAATGTATATATAAACTTTTGAGCTGACGGTGGTTTTGGGGTCTGGGGAAGTGAAACGTGAAGATATGTTGAAATTTTACGGAAGTAGAATCTTGGTACCCGTTAATATAACTAGCTTTATTATGAAATATACCTAAAATGTATACTTAAATAAAACTCCAAATTGAAGCATTATATAACTGTAGTCCTACGAGAAGTACTGTACGGGGCAGAATGTCTCAATATTTTTCAGAACAAGAAAACCAAAAGTAGAAAAAAAGATTTTCAGAAAAATTTATTTACGAAAATATGGAGATAGAATTTATAAATTGAAAAGTGAAAAAGAAATTTATAAACATACAGAAAGAATAGGGGACTTATTCCGGAAAATAAGATTACAGCTTTATGGGCATTCATGCAGAACAAACAACTAAAAAATTGACAAAACAAATATTTAACTTTTACATAAACAGTGCCACAAAGACCAACCGGTTTTAAGAACTAGAAACTGATCTAAAAACATTGAACATTTTTAAGGATCTGTGTAAAGAGAGAGGTAAATCTAGAAAAAATGATTCAAGAATTTAATTTTCCAGATAGAAAGAAAAAGAAGGGTATAAATCTGAATAGATGGACGGAAGAAAGGCGACAACAATAGAGCAAAAGAATGAAAACCTATTGGAAAAAAAAAATTCAACGTCATCATTGCTGGTAACAGATTAATTCATTGCAAATTCAAGTAAGGTATTCAATATTTGAAATTAGAGATTATTTAATTTGTATTGCGAAAAAGAAAAGTAAACTAAATAACTTATTAAACTAATAAGTTATTAAATATTTTTGTTAAATTTTTAATTAAGTTAACTAGTACTCATAAGAAAAGTAATTATCTAAAACTAGCAAAAAACCTGGAAGCAAAAAGAAAATTAGCAAAAAATTTGGATTTTGGAAATTTTCTTAAGTGCAGTAATTAGTTCTCATTGAGAGATTTTAACAATATACCGTAAGTGGTACTTATTTTCATTGGTTCCATAGTTATAACTAAATAATATTTTAATTAATAAAATACGAGGGTAAGTCAATTATTATCCGCAATTTAGTTATATTTTTGTTTATTTTGGTACTACTGTCGTGTTGCGTAGATGACGCATGCCTGGTTTAATTGTTGTTATGTCTTTGCAGGTTTGATGCTGCTAGGTTAGTTCCATCATCGCTGCCCTGCCGTTAACCGTGGCTGCTCCCCTTTCTGTTTGCACCAAAGAAGAGCAACGTTCAGTGATCCGTTTTTTTGTGGTCGGAAGGTGTATCAGGGGCCGAAATTCATCGAAGACTTTCGGTACAGTACGGGAACAGTGTGTTACCGCAACGGAGTGTCTACGAACGGATTGAAAAATTCAAAAACGTCGCACAAGTGTTACGCACGACGAAGGAGCCGGACGACCGTTTACCGCCGCAAATGAGGAAAACATTGAGCGTGCACGTGACATGATTTCTTAGACAGACGAGTAACTATTGATGAAGTGGCACATCGTCTGCAAATTAGTACTGCCTACGAAATCGTCCACAACAGACTTGGGTTTCATAAAGTCTGTGCAAGATGGGTCCCAAAACATCTTACACAGTCGCATAAATAAACGCGCTTGGACATCTACCAAAAACATTTGGATCGCTGTGGTAACGAACGGGACATCTTCATAGATAGAATCATCACCGGTGACGAAACATTGATCCATCATTACGAGCCGGAGAGTAAACGGCAGAATATGGAATGGAAACATCAAAATTCGCCCGGCAAAAAAAAGTTTTTTTTGCAAGACACAACCGTCCGCAGGAAAATTGATGCTTACGGTTTTATGGGACTCAGAAGGCCCAGTACTGGAACATGATGAGGAAACGGGCACGACAATAAACAGTGCACGTTACAGTGAGATGCTTACTGCCAAGCTGAAGCCTGCAATTCGAAGAAAACGCCGAGAACTGCTGTCAAAAGGTGTGTTGTTGCACGATAATGCCCGTCCACATACTGCTGCCCGCACTGCTGAAACGCTCCAGAAATTCATCTTTGAAGTACCGGCTCATCCTTCGTATAGTCCTGATCTTGCCACTTCTGACTACCACTTGTTTGGTCCACTCAAAGAGACATTAAGGAGCCTCGATTTACCTCGGACGAAACAATGAAAGAAGCGGTGCATTCCTGGCTCACAGCTCAACCGAAAACCTTGTTTTATGAGGGCATCAGGAAACTTGTGCAACGATGGACCAAGTGCGTTGAAACGCAAGGGGACTATGTTGAAAAATGATGTACATGTAAGTTTCCTATTTGTATTGCAATAAAATTTATAACTACATTGCAGATAATCCAAATACGAGGGTAAGTCAATACTTCCCCTCATATTTGGATCTTATAAAGGGAAGGCACATCCGACTTCATCTCTAATTAATTACATTAAAAGATTTGTATATAATCCCCAGAAAAATATATATTTAATTCTAAAATATCACTTAATCGTGACGTAATAATACATTTTTCTTGTTGAGCTATTCAAAACTGATATAAAAAAACAACTAAGATTTTAATAATGAAATGAAAACTTTATAGTGTAGAAGAATGAATTATTTGAAACTAAAATAAAATGAACTTAATTTCTTCAATCATCACCATGAAGTTTGTTAGTTATTAAGCTTGAAACTTTTTATTAAATATATAAAAAGGGTTTTTGTAATAGTATTTAATTAAGTTAAAGCTGATGTTCGTGGCGGAGTGGTAGCATCTCTGCCTTTCATTCGGGGTTCCCGGGTTCGAATCCCGGTCAGGCATGCCAATTTTTCATACGCTATATCCTGCTCACCAGCTTCGAGTTTATATGACGATATCATCCACCATAAAAAAAAAACTAGTTGGGTTAACAAGAATATTAAATTTTACTGGTTGAATGAATTTCACCTCTGTTTGGAGGAAAGTAGTAACATATCTATAAAAAAATAATACTGTTTTTAATTCCAGGAAAATTTGTGCAAATATAAATAATTTAAATAAAAGAATTAAACGGGGTGTAATATTATAGATGGAATTAAATTACCAATTGTTTTTTGCTTTATACAGTCTGATTAACTTTTTCCTTGTGGCATTGATGAATTTATAATATCTGCAAAGTAGAGATATTATATTTAATAATTTATAAAGTATAAGAAAGAGAAGTTGGAGTTGTTTTCTTTAAATGTAACGCCGTTAAATATAGAGAAAGTCCCATAATGAATAAAGTAAAGGTTGTGTAAGTTTTAGAGAAAAATATTATTTGCATTTCGATGAGCTCGGCATGAAGATATCTAAAAATATATTTGGTTCAGTAAAGAAATCGATAAAAAATTAGTTATTTATTCCCCATGTTTAAATTTTTAGTTAAACCTGAGTGTTATTGAGGATAATTATATAATTATACCAGAAGTGGTAGAATTATTATTACTTCTTTGTAGGAAGTAAAGGAAAATTTTCGGTTTTCAGATTTCAACGGAAATATCCGTTTTGACCATCTCTGAATCCATTTTTACTAGTTTCAGTGTGACGTCTACGTACGTATCTCGCATAACTAAAAAACGATTAGCCGTAGCAAGTTTAAATTTTGGATTTAGAACTGTTGTAAAATCTTTTTGTGTACCTCCCCTTTTAATTGCAATCGACTAGACCTAAAGTGTCCAAAAAAGCCCAAATACAAAAAATTTGTGTTTTGGACTTCTTAACTGCAGTAATAAGCCCTCATTGAAAGATTTTCAACGATATACCATAAGTGGTACTTATTTTCATCGGTTCCAGAATTATAGACAAATAAAACATTAATTAATGAAATATTTGGATTTTACAAGGGGAAGGTACATCGGTCGGTTCAAATCCGACTTCATCTCCTTTTTTTAACTCTTTTTTTTAATTTACATATATTGATTTATTAATACTTATTACCCTCTGATAGTAAAAAACTTTTACAATAAATAATAATTAAAAAATAATAAATAAAAAAAAAAAGAAACAATATCTGAAGTTATTAATGAAATAATATTTTATGTACTTTTCATTTTAAAAAAAATTGTGTATATGTGATTTAATAGACGTACAAGATAGTCATGTGATGTCCACATCAGATTTTTTAATTATACAGGATAGATAAATTAATGCAGAAATCAAAACCATAATGGAGAAAGCAAGAAGATATTTAAAGAAGAAAGATAAATCTGCTAGTATGAAACGTAAATCTAAGAATCAAATTTTAAAATATTTACATCGAGAGTAATGCTTTACGGTAGTGCAACGTGAATACTACGAATAACAATAAGGAAAATAATAAATTCCTCCGAAATGTAGTGTTGTAGGAAGATATTAAAAATTAGGCGAGTTGACAAAAAAATTTGAAATGAAGAGGTCTTAAAACATAAAAGAAGTGAGTATAATATTGTAAAGATACAATTCTGTCTTGGTTGATAAGCTAATTAATTCTTCAGGTTTAATTCATTTTATGATGGAGGGTTTAGTAGAAGGTTAGAACTGCAGATGAAAATACATTGAAATATATAAAACAGATAATTCAGGATAAAGGATGTAGTAAATTTGTTGTAGCTAAAAAATTATTACAGTTCAGAAAGGAACAGGGAATAGCATCAAAGTAATCAAGTGACTGACGACTCCGTAGAATAAAATATATACATTTTCGATCTCCTATGAGTATTTCACCATGTAATAACTGATCAACAAATCATTCCTTTAAAGGTAAATAGAGCAAATCTCTTTCTCAGATCATCTTATTTTCTATAATAACGAAATGAGTTGATGTTTAGTCCAAATGTACCGGTTTGTAGTAAAATCACGTGGTTTTGAACGGTTTTCAAAACACTGAAAATGTGTTCTCGGTTCCACCCGTGAGGGTTTTGTAAAAAAACTTTTATATTTATTTTTTCTCATAAAAATCGTTCCTCTGATGATCTGAAAGTAATTATTTTTCAAATACTTTAAAAAGAAGATATTTTTGACTTAAACTTAAATTTTCTACTTGGATAACATAAACTATTGTACATTTTTGTTTCCCGGTGTCATTTCTTACTTTTGGAATCAGTGGCGACTCGTAGCTAAAATTAGTGGAGGTGCTGCTCTAGAAAATTTTTTTCTGGGCTTTTTGAAGGCCAGGTTAAAGTTTTCTGTAAAATAAAATAAACGAAAAAAAAGGAATCAAATCGAATAACTGGAAGCAGAATAATAATCTAATTCTACCCTTTAACACATTCAAGAATATGGTGCACGTTTTTTAAGCACAATATGCTTAAAAACCTTATTACGTTTAACCGAATAAAAAATAAAAATCAATATAGATATTTTTTAGTATTATTAGATAATAACTTAATAAAATTTCCGCTTAAAAACACTATAGTCCAACACTGCTTAATTTAAATTTCTACGTACACAGAAACAAATTCATAATTACTTTTTACTAATTACCTTCTCTTTCGCCTTTCCAACGTGTTTTTGTACAGATTTGGCAATCAAAGAGCCCTTGCTTTCGGCCATCAAAACAACTAAAACGCTTTCATATTCCTTCCACCGACTAAACTAAAAAAAGGGAACGAAAAAGGAAGCAAAAAAAAACTACCTTCCATCGACACGCCAGGGTCGGCACTGCGGGAGCGACAGTCCTCTCTCTTCCTCGCAGCCTCACGTACAGCTTCCTATGTGCGCATGCGCACAACAGCCAAACACCACGCCTCTGGAACTGTGAAGCCCACAGTTCCATACAAAGATTTTATATTTTTTTCATAAACTGGGGGATGGCTACCGACATTAAGCTTAAGGATTATATGTTGTACAAGTGTAAAGAAAGAATTAAAAAAAAAAAAAAACTAATTATATTAAATGTTATCGATAATACCAAGTGAAAATAGGGGGTGTTTCAGTTCCACAGTGTCAGTAAGCAAGTCGCCACTGTTTGGAATGTTACAGCGTAATGAAAGCCTATTAAATTATCATTCTATTAAATAATCTTAAATCAGATATTGACACTACTTCAACGCTAAAATTTAAGACAATTAATTAAAAAATTTAAGGTAAATTAAATAAATATAAATACATTCCGGAGTCGTTGATTTGGTACGGTTACAAGAATTTGTTGTATTTTTCTTCAATATTTTACCTTTCTTTCTTTTTCCTGTTTAGCTTCCAGAAATTACCGTTCAGGTAGTACTTCAGAGGATGAATGAGGATTATATGTAATGTATGAGTGTAAATGAAATGTAGTCTTGTACAGTCTCAGTTCGACCATTTCTGAGATATGTGATTAATTGGAACCCAACCACCAAAGAACGCCGGTATCCACGATCTAGTATACAAATCCGTATAAGAATAACTGACTTTACTAGGACTTGAGAACGCTGTAACTTTCGACTTCCAAATCAGCTGATTTGGGAAGATGCGTTCACCACTAGACCAACCCGGTGGGTAAATATTTTAATGTTTTACCTAATTTTATCAATACGTACGTTTCTCAACCTTCTAATTTTTATGAACGGTTTTTTTTTATAAGGGCACTGTGTTTTTTAAGCCTACTTATATTTTAAAGAAAAAAATAGACAAACATAAAATAATCTATAAAGACTATATCGACTTAAAAAAAAGATTTCCTAGAATAATAAAATTTAGTTTTCAAATTCAAATTTATTCCAATAATAAATTTACAAATAAATATACAAAATTCCATTCTCTGGAACAACTATATCAACATAAGTGCTCTAGTGCCAAAGGTAATAATACATAAATGAGTTTAAAATGTAGCCTAATCTTAATTTTAATTATTCTTAAGTTTGTTACGTCTAGTCTATTTTACTCATATATTACTAATCATTACATATAAGGCGGTATCTGGTTCGATTCACAACAGTAATACAAAACCTTGATCATATTGTAAATTTTGAACACTATTTTAATTTTATTCATTTTAATTTAGTAAACAAATCGTTAGTGTCCTGCAAACTGGCAACCCATTTATTCAACTCTTTAATGAAGATATTTTCAATAGGTTATTTTCAATAACCTATTTTATTTTATTATTGAAAATAGATCTAACTTTAGGTTATTGTCTAACATGTTACAAATTTTAGATCCTAAATAGACAAATGATTTTCGAATCCATTCTTTAAGTACAGACCGGATTTGTGTATTTTTTGCATCCATATTTCTTGTGTTATACACACTATTTATTTTATGATCTTTACAACTACTGAAAAACACTCTTAATACTTTGTATATGTATAGATTCTTTACGGGTAAAATATTCAGTTTTCTGAAAACTTCAAGAGATGGGATGAAACTGCCTTTTGAAATTCGTAATTATAATTATTATTTGTGTGCTATTTCCATACATGTTAAGCGAGATTTATAAGTGCCTATTCAATATTCGATTCCAAACTCAAGTCTAGATTTAATAGAACAGTTTTATTATTTTACCATTTTAAAATTCGAATTCCTAATAATGTACTGCATTCTAAAATTTGAGGAAGTACATTCTTTTTATAAGTATAAATACATATATTTTTTCAGTTATATATTCTATATTATTCCCATTTAAAAATAAGAGAGTACATTTTTTAGAAGATACGGAAGCGGCTTTCTCAATGAATAATTCCTTTTTAAAAATTAAATTCAACATAGTGAGGTTTATTCCCACTTTTGTGTAAATTACTTATTTATTGCTGAACAGACTATATTCCTGGTCGATAAATAAGTAATGAGTTTGATTTTTAGGTAAATTTTCCCCGTTATTGTAAATACTTAAATATGTCAGTATATTTTGAACACTGAATATACAAACGCACACGGACATATTACATAATTGTTTATATATATATATATATATATATATATATATATATATACACATCTCTCTGCAGTGTCATGCACGAGAACGTATATCCGAAGCATTAAAGGACTTAATTCTATCAAGTATTGCTTTCCAAAGTTTCTTGCGCACAGTGTAACCTAATTGCTGATCCTCGTTATATACCCTATCATAATATACAAAAGGCTTTGCAATTTCCTCCTTCATCTACGCTTCCTTCTCTTTTACCCTTTCTAGATCCTTTAAAGGGGTTAAATATATTTAGGGATTTAATTTGTATTAGACTTAAGGCGATTATGTATTTAATAACTTTCTGTCTTTAGGAAACGACTCCGCAACGGGATTTTGCCAGAAAGGAAGAGTAGGCTACAACGGTATTTTATGGACCGTCTTTCGGTCATAATGTGGATTTAGAATCATATAGAGTTAAGATATCCCTTCCCACTTCTATTTCTTTACCATTATAAATATCTTCCTCTTCTATTATTATTTTATTTATTTTTTATTATTTTACCCCTAATCTAAAAATATATCAAATGTTGCAGTAATATCGACCAATTTCTCTATATACTACGAACCGTACATAAAAAAGTACAGTTAATTTGTGTATTTATTTAGTAAAAATTATACCTAATAATCATTAATAATTAAAACAATTGTAAAAGACTAGTATAATCTTTAAAATTTATAACAAAAAAGTCTGACTATGGATAAATTTCATATGAGTTAAAATTACCTGAATCATTTATAGATATATTAAAATAATAAATAAAATATTTTTATGAAATAAGAGAAAAAAATAAAACAGAATAATTTCTGATTTTAAGATTTTCTTCAGTAGATATATTCTATAGTTTCACAGTTTTTTTACAATCAGTTACATTTATATCAACCTTGAGTAAATATAAATGAATTATATATATATATATATATATATATACACTCGTATAATATACATTCCTTGCTTTCCATAAAGTGGATCGAACTATATGAGTGTTTTTATTTTCTAAAGGAAGTCCTTTACCTATGAAAATAAGGTCCTGTAGTAAGGTTTTATCTAAGTAAAATATTTTTTAAACGAAAATTTACGTTACCTTCATTGATGGTTTGTAGACAGTTTTAGTTTTATAATGACATTATTTCTTCTCATTATTGGATTTTGATAACGTATTGATATACAGAGTCCGACATATAAACCTGACCCACCGGGTTGGTCTAGTGGTGAACGCTTCTTCCCAAATCAGCTGATTTGGAAGTCAAGAGTTCCAGCATTCAAGTCCTAGTAAAGCCAGCTATTTTTACACGGACTTGAATACTTTATCGTGGTTACGGTGTTCTTTGGTGGTTGGGTTTTTCAATTAACCACACATCTCAGGAATGGTCGAACTGAGAATGTAGAAGACTACACTTCATTTACACTCATACATATCATCCTCATTCATCCTCTGAAGTATTATCTAAACGGTAGTTACCGGAGGCTAAACAGGAAAAAGAAAGAAAAGACATATAAACCTGACGATTTTTGAGGGATAATAATTAAATTGTGTTTTGTACTATTAAAACATTTAATATATCAAATTAAGATCAATTTTTGCAATTTATAGTGAAGTACAATTTATAGGAATTTTATGAACAAGCAATACAGTCTAATAAAATAAAAAACTGTACTATTGAATATACAACTTAAATTCCGATTTTACAAACTCTGAAAGATATGCAGTATAAAATGAGATGCATCTTACTCTGAAATCGGGCCAACAGAATCTGTTTAGCATTCTCACCGAATGAACAATGGCTGACATCTAAAGCTCAAGTCAATTTAAGTTCTACCCGACTTTATTTGGTTGTGATTAACATTCAAAGGCAAAAACAAAGGGTACAAGATGTGAGAGATGCTTTTCTGTCAACCCCTAACCTAACTCTCTCTTTACTACAGTTCAATTCAGTATTCATCCCTGTATATCACCCTTACTGGTCCATTGTATCTCGCACACATAAGTTTCGAGTTCCCTTTAAATCGCATTTCCCATTCCACGTAGTTTCCTCGCCTACTTAAAACCTTATACTTGTTCAAGTAGAATCAAAATTTCTATGGAAAATACCTAATGCGATGAAGATAGGAGAAATAGTCTCCTTATTTTAATATAAAGGAATTTATGTAAACGAAAATTTGTAAGATAATTTAATAGCAAGTACGGTATAAAATATCAGAAAATATCTAAAAAGAATTAAATACAAACTAGATTCATGTTTAATATATGATATTTGTAAATACATATAAATATAAGTGTGCGGGTAAAATGAACTTAGCCGATATTATACTACTTTTGTTCAAAATTTACATGATAAAATACAATTCTGCAATATCATTTTAGTATTGGATATCTTAAAAGAAAAAGTAACTGTTTATATATATATTTTTAGTAACTTTACAATATTATAAAAATAGTTATGGAAAAAGAAATAAAATAATAAAAAAACCAAATACAAAACGTGTTAAAAAGTTAATGCATTTCATATTTTTTTTAAATTTCATTTTTTATTGAATTTGGTGCCAAATTAAAAACCATCAAATAATTATTTAATAACGTATTATTTGAGAACTATTACAACACAAAGATTTTTTAAATTATTTTATTTTTAGTTTAATATAAAATTTTTCTAGTGTTTTTTTTTTTAGTTTGATAGTTATTTAAAATGTAGTTATACACAATGCGATCATTTTATCATGTATATTATGATACTACATACTATAATTCCAATATGGACTGTAATACACAAATACTAAGATTTGATTTAATTTGCGGACTGAATTGATGCACAACTGTAATGCCTTATAGGAAATGTCCACCATTTCTTGAAGGCAGATCCAGATCCTTCGCACCATATTTATTTTCACCTTTCGTAGGACATTAGGGCTAATGGAATTCATCTCTGAAGTAATGGCCCGCTCCAGTTCTTGTATAGTACGTGGGTTGGCTGGATATACACGTCCTATCAAAGAACCCCAGAGAATGTCTGGTGACGATAAGTCAGGGGAACGAGGAAGGCACACATCTTTTGAGATCATGCGATCACCAAACATATCTTCCAAAAATTCCATGGTGTTTTTGTATGTATGGAACGTTGTCCCGTTTCGTTGCAGGCAATAAGAGTGTTCATCAGGCTGGAGAAGAATTACAATTATATACAAGCTGATATGCTGATATGCCGGACTGTCAAGGGTTTTGTATAATAAAACCGGGCCCAATATTCGTCGACGACAAATCGCACACCCAACCCCTATCTTCTGTGAGAGCAATGGTGATTCATGTAAAGTTGTGAATTTTGTATTGACCAATATCTGTTGTTCTGACTGTATTGATACAACCGCTTAATCTAACTTTCAAAAATTGCTAAAACCTGGTTACTCAATGGCAGTGTGCTCGAGATAAATAATGTGCACAATAAAATGATCGCAGTGGATAAAGAACTCAGTCTGTATAAAAAGAAGTCCATAATCAGAAAAAAATTATATCTTGGTAAATATATGGGAAAATATATAAATAAATAGAATAAAGCTAATAGAAACTAAGATATTGTAATTAAGGGTTCCTTAAATGCAAGATTAATTTTTTGATTAATTTTTTTTAAACCAAAATATTTTCACGTAAGTTCGTATAAAATATAACGTAAAAATAATATTTATTAAATTTTTTTAAGGTAATATATATTTAGGTTAGGTAATATATATTTAGAATTAGGAAAGGTTAAGACAAAAATTCTAAACAATTTTCAAGAAATTTTGTAGGGAAAATACGAGGTATGTGAGAAAAGTAATGAGACTGGTAACACTGCAAGCGATCTGGCAACGCTGTATCTACTGGTCTGTGCTAGACCGGTTTGTTCATCCCTTTCACATGCTCAGTACGAGTTTCAATTCCGTTCAGCCAACACATGATTTTTGACGGCTCCATCAGTGAAGTTGTGTTTTTGTTGTGTGTTACGAAAATGGAGCATCGGAATTTAGAGCGACGTTGTGCAATCAAATTTTTGTGTTAAACTTGGGGAATCCGCGAGTGTGACCTTTGAAAAGTTGAACCAGGCCTATGGAGAACATTGCTTATCAAGAGCACAAGTTTTCCGCTGGCACAAATCATTTTTGGAAGGCGAGAACACGTTAAAGATCAACCTTGCTCAGGGAGACCTTCAGCTTCAAAATGTGATGAAAACGTTGAGCTTGTGAGGGTTCTTGTGAGATCATACCGTCGTTTAACAATAGGGATGACGAGTGAACAGTTACATTTAAACGCTTTCACCGTACATCAAATTTTGACAGACGATTTAAACATGCGAAAGGTTTGTGCGAAATCGGTGCCGAAAAACCACACAACGGAACACAAGGACAATCGAAGAAACATGTGCGTTGATCTTCTTGAGAGGATTAACAATGACCAACAATTCTTCAATCGTGTGATCACATGTGATGAATCCTGGATATTTGAGTACGATCCTTAAACAAAGCGGCAAAGCGAAGAGCTGCACACTGCGTCATCTCCTCGACCGAAAAAATGTCGAATGACCAAATCAAAGATCAAAATCGTGCTGATTTTTTTTATTGACAGTAGGGGTATCGTACATTAAGAATTTGTTTCTTCAGGACTGTCAACCAAGTGTTTTACAAAGGTGTCCTTGAATGGCTCAGGAAAATAGTGATTCGCTTGAGACAGACATTGCAGACAATTAGATGCTTCATCATGACAATGCCCCGTGTTACACGGCCATTTCCATCAGGGAATTTTTGACCTCAAAACGCATTCCTAGGGTTCATTAACCTTTATTCACCTGATTTGAGTACTTGTGACTTTTTCCTTTTTTTGAAATTGAAACGTGTCTTAAAAGGAGTCATTTTGGAACTCTGGAGAACATTCAAAAGACTGTGACCGACCGGTTAAAAGCCCTACCAGTTGAAGCCTTCCAGGGCTGCTACCCGGAGTGGGAACAACGACCCGCCGGTGTATAGCTGTGCAGGGGGATTACGTTGAAGGAGATAATATTGTTGTTTGAAAAAATATAAACTTAAGTAAGAAGTCAGTCTCATTACGTTTTTCACACACCTCGTAGTTCTGTCTTGGTCCCACCAGATTTCCACTTGCTTGTTCTATTCGAGAAAGCGCTACATAGTAAAATGTTTATTGACAACCATACCGTTAAAAGAAAATGTGTTAAATTAGCTCCATCAAGAGAAAAATTCTTTTAAGGGAAGGCATATATATAAACTGATTCAGAGACCGAACAACTGTATTAATATTGCTAAAGATTATGTTAAAAAGTGAAAAAAATTTCAAATTGATAAAATAAACCTTTTTAACTCTAAAGTAATTTTTATCTAATTATTATTAAATGGATATCTTATATAGAGTCTATTGAGAGTTTACTACTCGTAAGACAAGTCCCTAGCTAAATTACTTGCAATAATTTGTATACTTTACCCACATTAGTGATTAACATTTAATCATATCTATATAAGCAAATATCACTTAGTACATAATAGTTTTATTTTTTTTCAGTTATCTAATCAAAACAAACATAACAGATTTTATTTTAAATTTAAAACATAATCATTGTATCAACTGAAAACAAAAAAATTTGCTAAAAAATCCTTACTGGGTAAGACTAATGAGAAGAAGGTTTATTATTAAACAGGTAAAATGAGATATATAAAAATCTTTTTGAAGCGTTTTACATAGGAATTTATTTCAGTTAATTCTAAAAAATTGTCTTCAGTGAAGGATCATAAAGGAAAAATGGAAGGAAGGAGAGAAGAGAAAAAAAAGAAGGATTAAGAAACTTATAAACATTAAGGAAGAAAATAAGTTATAATCAAATCAAGTAGCTCAGGAGTGAAAAATGTTGGGGGATATTCAATTGAAATCTAGTGAAAGAAAGATTAATTAAAGAAAACAAGACGGAAACTAAATTTCATTAGAATAATTTATCATAAATAGATAACATTTTATTTAATATTTTTAGTAAAATAAGTAATTAATTCGATTAAGAGATAAAAAATGAAACCGTAATTCCAACAATTTTCGAAAATTACAGATATATTAATATCAGAAGAAAATTCAGTTTCAGACATTTTTCAAGTTGGAAAATTAATTAAATTAAACTTTTTAAAACGTCCGATAGTTAAAAGTATTAATCTTCAAAAAGCATCCGCTGTTTGGAAATTTATATTTTAAGAAATTTCATTATATACTATTAAAATTATATGATATTTTCAATTAAAATAAATTTAATATCTAATTACACTAAACGCAATTACAGAATTAGGAAAAACAACATATTTTTTAAAAAATAAACTGAAATATAAGTTAATTTTCCTTCTAACAATGTTATTACGCAGCAATACGACCTGACTAACATAAAAGTTATTTTACGAAATAGTACTTGGAAAGGTATGTTGCAACTTGCGGTCTACATTATATTACGTTATATGCTCCTTAAAGCCCTTTCTTTAAGCTATACAGACAACATGTGGGAACCATAAACGCAGCATGTGTACATTTGTCCACATTTTACTTGAATAAAGCTTATATAACAGAATGTATTCACATGTCGTTGTTGAGTATTTCAGTACTCAACTGGACATATTTCTGATGATATTACTTTTATTAATAATAATAAAGAATTTTAAAATAAAATAAATTTTGCCTCGTAGTGAAATTATCTTGAGAGCTGCATCAAATCAGTCAAATGACTGATTTGATGACAAAAGAAAAATAAAATTATAAAATCATAAATATAAACAATTTCTTATTATTTATAAAATATTATCTTAAAAAAGAAAAAAATTGCTTATAATTCTCACAAAAAGTTCGTTTGGTGCGATTTTGGAAAACATCTATTCTAAGATTTACGTAGATAATTTGCATCTAACTCAATCTTAATTCTTATACACTTAAAGAATACGTCTATTAAATCGTCTGTTTTACAATTTTAGAGTAAATCTTGAAAGTAATTTATGTGCAAAAACATTGTTACAATCAAAAGTGATAGGCTATAACGGAGGTATAAAGCAGTAATACCCGACGGGAGTCTTATACTTTAAGACTTGGGGTTCGACCCCCCCACGGCCCTAGCCTATACATCTTTTTTTCCCACTACACACCAAACTGCTTAACCTTTTACACCCTGCACATACACCACACCACAAACACTACACAATTACAACATACATCCTTACCTAGCACACAACAACATCTTACATAGTCAATTCTTACAGTTACAGTCGGTTGTGTTCCAACACCTTAAGAAACGCAACCGTAACCCAAGGTGGAAACCTTCGTGCTTATGGGTGGATGGCTCTATGTAGTGACTCTCAAACGATGTTCTCTGGGTACGTGGGTAAACCCGGCTGTATGAAGCCCCAGTTCTAGTACGATCGTGCTGTGCTGAGGTGGCCCAATGTTAGAGAGTTGGGAGCTGTTAGCTGGGTATCCCCCAATCGGCATACCATTCAGTTCTTCTCTGGACATGGTGCCTTTAGGGATACTACCAACCAATCTAAACTTTGGCAAAGTTTAGATTGGTTGATTCCGGCTTCTGTCCGGACTGTAGGGTCGATGACACCGTGGATCATGTCCTTCACATATGTCCCCGGTACGAAGCTGAGCGTACCAGAGTCACTAGGGAACTCGAGAGAGTAAACTCTATTTTGGATCTAGGAGTCAACCGGAGGACTCGTAGAGAGTGGACAATAGTTGCTGGCTTCCTTTGCTTCCTCGCCCTGAGCAGGGCTGCCGAAGGGATCTAGTAGGTGATAGGATCCTGGGTGGCTAGGGACCGCCTGGGCAGTTGACTGGCCGAAGGTAGGCGCTTAAGGCAGCGTGCCTCGGTTAGATGTATTGGTGGCATGTATTTAATCACGCTGTCGGCAGAGTTGCGGTCGTTGTCGGCGGGCGGGGTTATTCTTGCCCGGTGGGTACGGTCGCGCTCCGACGGGGGCACTTATGAGCTAATGACACTGTCGGCGGGGCTTCTCTGGGTACTGCTTTGGTGGTATACAGGGGAGTCTTGAAGGCGGTCTGCGAAAGATGGTGAATGTCACGCGGGACTCCGTGATGGCGCTGTGAGGGAGTAGGCGTTAATTCTCCTCTCCCGGGCGGACCGGAGCGGAGTCAGATAGAAACTCATTTTGAGTATTAAGCGGGGTTCTTAAGGGAACTAGGTCTAAATTTCGATGTATGAAACTTTAGCGGGAAAGTTTGTTGTTGAGGCTATTAGTACGGATGGGAGACATTCAGTAATTGGCTCTATAATAGTTAGGACTAGGCGCGGGGTCTTCATTCCGCGGTTAGGCTTCTAGCTTAGTTCCTGAGGGCGACGTGGTAGCTGCAGGTGTCCGTTGTCTTCATTCTGAAGGCATAAACTCGAAAAACTATCTCGGGGTGAACTTTAACGATGCAGATGTCCCTCGGGGCATCTGCATCGGTGGCATCTCTGCGTGTCCTGGACTGAAAGCTGTGGTGCGCAATCAGTTTGAGGATGAGAAGATGTTCTCCGTTAAAGCCATTACTGGCTAGGAACGGAGGGGGTGGTGTAGCGACCGGACACGCTACGAGGTGGGATCTTCTCCCCTCGGGGGGAATCGAGATGTGTTGAGGTGGTCTTCCGTTAAAGCCCTTCACGGCAAGGAACGGGTTGGGGGGAGTGGCGACCGGAATCGGTACAAGGTCTTCCCCTACGGGGGTTGGGATGTGCTGAGGTGGTATGTTATGTCGCTGATATTCGTGGAATATGTCAGTTCCCATTAATAATTCTTCGGTGGCTGTTGGTCCACTTGAAAAAACCAATGAACCGGGTAGTTTAAAAAAAAACTTCGAGCGCCTTTGTCGGCCAAAAATTTGTCTAGTGCTACGGAAATTAAAAAAATTACAGAGGGGGTTAAATTTTCGTTAACAATGTTTCTTGTAGTGAGGTACAATAAGGAAGGTAAATCCTTTACTAAGGTTTCTTCCTTCCTGGAAAATAAGCGCGTCAAAACATCCTATGGGTCAATTTTATTTTTTAAAACGGCCGATAATTAAAATTACTAATTTTATAAAAAAAACATCCGCTCTTGGAAAATGCATATTTCAAGAAATTTCATTATATATTATTAAAAGTATAGAAGTGGCGCCCTGTTGATTGAAGAATATAGTGAAGCCCAATGTCGAAAACTTCTAGACCTTAAGAATATAATTAAATATGGAGTGATAGTGGAGTTCCATAAGAGGGGACCTACCGGTTTAGTCTAGTGATAAACTCGTCATCGTAAGTAGCTGATTTCGAAATCGAGAGTTCTAAGGTTGAAATTCTAGTAAAGGTAGTTACTTTTATACGGATTTGAATACAAGAGTGTGGATACCGGTGTTCTTTGATGGTTGGGTTTCAATTAACACACACTTCAGGAACGGTTGACCTGAGACTGTAAAAGACTATACTTCATTTACATTCATCATACATATCAACCTCATTCATCCTCAGAAGTAATATCTTACGGTGGTTCCGGAGGCTAAATAGAAAAAAGTCCCATAAGAGGCTAAATTTCAGCAAGTAAGTGGTATTTTCTCCCGTATTATCGATATATCGATGTTATTGAATGTCTTACGATCTCTTAAGGCTATGCATCTGGATTCAAAAATTTAATTATTCATATGTTTTTTTATTTTTTCGTGTATTTACATATGTGTGCCAGATGATAATTTTGTTCTTTTAATTTACATTTTTATTAATAGATTTTATTTCGTTTTTGGATACATCACAGGCGTTTTCAACCTATCTTGTGCTTTAATATTACTATTTAAATTTTAAGTTAATTTTTAATTATTTTTTTAATATTTATTTGTTTACTATATAAATATCGTGCTGATGACATTTCGTTTTGCGTCCAGGAAAAACAATTATAGGTGTAATCAACGATACATTATTTTATTCTATAAAGTGAGTAAACTCTACGATATACATATCAATGTCAACGTCCGTAACAGAATGCTAACGTGTTAGTATTATCCAAAATGTTCCTGGTGAAATCTCAGACTAGACGTTTTTCATAATTAAACAAATATTTACACCATATTTCTGTTCACAAACTTCTAACTTATTTTAACGTATTCATCATCTTAAAAATATATATATATGTTTTCTTTAAAGTTATTTCTTTATTTTCTTATTCAGGCATTATGGTTGATATTTCTGTTTCAATTTTAAATGTAAACAGAATTGTTATGGATGGTATTTAAACGTTAAATGTAAATAAAACGACTTATACTAGAAAAACAGATTTAATTTAAAAAAAAATTAAACTGTAGTTTAATTTTTACGCTAAATATCAAAAATGTTTAATTATTAAATCACTTCTGGGAAGAGTGACAATTGTAATAAACGTTAGCAGAAGACCAAAGATAAATGGAAATTCACCCAATAATTAAATGTGGATCATTGAAAAACAATTGAATCATGGAATGAACAATATTTGAAGAAAAATGCTTTGCATGATAATGTATATTCATTCATTTTTATCAGTATTAATATATACGAGAGGTTATCTCTAAAGTAAAGACCGTTTCATTGTAAAAAAATTTATTCTGAGAACTTAATAAATATTTTTACTTCTCCTAAAGTGCGTACCTTATACTATTTCTTTATATAATCACATGAATTAAGACATTTATCGTAGCGATACACCAGCTTCAATATACCCTCGTTGTATTATTCTGCCGCCAGTCCATTTAGCCGATGATAATAATTTCATTGTCAACCGCGAATTGCTTACCACTCAAAAATTCTTTTAATTTCCCTAACAGATGGTAATCAGGTGCTAAGTTCAGACTATGTGGTGGGTGATCGTAAATTTCACAGCCAAATGTTCTCAGTAAATCACGTCTTGGACCTGCAACATGTGGACGTGCATTATCGTGCAGCAGAACGACGCCGTCGGTCAGCCGCCCACGTCGCCGAATTTGAATGGCGCGCCGCAACTCAGGTAGCGTTTTGCAGTAGTCCTCTTCATTACCTCATCACCTTTTTCTGTGTAGTACATCAAAAATTCCAAAGCAGATGCCATTCGGATTTTTTTGTGACGTTCCGTTAAGACGTGCGGCACCCAACGTGGGCAAACCTTTTTGAAGCCTAAATGGTCATGAACAATGCGACCAATAACAAGTCTTGAAACATCAGGAAAAAGAAGGGCCAGGTCGGAAATCGTTGAGCGACGATCTTTTCTGATTTCATCATCGACGGGTTTCAAAAAGTCTTCGGTGATTATCGAGGGCCTCCCGAACGTTAGTCATGTACATTAATTCTGTTATTTCTAAACCTTTCACACCATTTTCGGACGTTTCTTTCATTCATTTCATCATCACCGTACACAGCAACCAACTGCCTATGAATTTCAGCCGGCTTAACGTTTTTATGGTTTAAAAAACGTATGACTCCACGTATTTCACAGTCGGCGGCAACATCGATTTTCCTATTCGTTTTATAACGTAATCATTCTCACAAATAATCAAAGATATTACAACGCGACAACTTACAAACAACAATGCAGTGTGTACATTACTAGGATGGCCATGAACGACACAGGTTCGCTAACTTTAAGGAAAGAAGTTTTCCAGCGGTCTTTACTTTAGTGATATCCCTCGTATATATATATCTGACCCAGAAAAGCTTCTTTGCTGCTAGAATTTTTTCTCTTTGCTATCGTGACTTTTTAAGTCTAAAGATGAGTTGTATTATTTAGAAAATATGGATTTATTGTGAATACTTCGGTTTTAAAAAAAATTAAAACAAAAATATGACACTACGAAAGACATTTTAGATAAGAGGAAACGAAATTCAAGAACTGAGAGGATTTTAATTATGTTGGTAGTAAATTACAAACTAGTAAAAAAATAAATGAAAAAGAAAATAATCGCGGTACAAAGCTATTGCATTAAGATAAAATCAAATTATTTTCAAGCCTATTGAAATTTTATTCGGATAGCTTAATGATGATAATATGCAAGACAATTAACTGTTGATACATAAGTTTTGACAGAACTTCAGTTTGAGGAAGAAAACACACATACAGCTTAACAAAAAAAACATAAATTTTTCAGAATTTTTTCAATCTGCTATTTGATGCACTTAACCCAAAAACTTGTTAATTTTTTTAAATCGATTTGTCCAACCCTGCAAAATAAGCAGTTGTCTCAAGCTTTTTCCTTATCATTTGAAATGAATCTTCATCCAGTGAGCCATTTTATCAGGTTTGGAAATAGGATGTAATCGTTAGGAATCAAATCTGGCGAACGTGGAAGTACTTTGAAGTATAAGTCGTGAAAATTTGCAGCAACAACCTGAGATGTATGTGCAGGTGCATTATAATGGTAACAGAGCAGTTTCATTTTGATAAAATGTGGACGTTTAGTTTAAATAGCACCCTTCAATTGGTCCAGTTATGAAGCGAAAACTTTTCGGTGATTGACCTGCTCATTTTCGAGGTAATTTTTCAGCACAAGACCACGAGAATCCCTATGAAACTGTAGCCATGACTTTTACCATAGATAAAACAACCGTTTTCACTTTCTTTAGTGAACTTTCTTCAACTTCCATCCACTGTTTGTGCTGTGGGGTGTAAGGGTGAATCCACTATTTCATCTACTGTTAAAAAAAGTTAAAGAAACTCAGTGGAATCACAATTACATCTACACCCATCAAGAAGTGTTCAGCCAATTGCGTTTTTGGCCGCAGCACCCATCGAACGGAAAGCATTCTTATATTTAAAAGATGTAAAATGTGTACACAATCTTTTGAGATATTTGCGATGTAGGCAGGCCACGTTTGCAATATGTAAAACAAATTGTTAGGGATGTAGGATGTAGAGAGTATACTGAAATGAAACGACTAGCACTAGATAGGGAATCTTGGAGAGCTGCATCAAACCAGTCAACTGAAGACTTAAAAAAAAAAAAAAAAAAAAAAAAAAAAATTGCGATGGCAGCACGTTTTTGTACCTTCAATTGGAATAGTGGATTTTTGTAAGATTTCGTTAAAGTGTTTTTTTTGGCGTTTTTATCATCTTGAATATCCATTCAACGAGGTTGTACATCCGTACAAACGGATTTAAATTCAGCAGCCCACATTTTTTACTATCAAAAACGAAGAGAAAGAATCGTTTATAGTGGAATCTAACTCGTTTTGTATGCTCATCGGGGATAAAACTTTTTAAAACAAAGTACTTCGTAACAGCTCCTTAAAATTTATTAAAAAATGTCAAAATTTATTTACTCGATCGCCACATAAAGTAACTAAACACATGTATCTAAAAATTCGATACACGCCATCTAAAGGATCATACTTGACCTCTATCATAGTCATTTGGTAACACTCGCGCCATCTCTTTGCCAGGCCGAGAACTTTTCTAACGTCCCTGGTAAATGCAATTTATTAATAAATTTTATTGTTCATAACTTCATGACTTTTTTAAAATGCAAATCCCAGATTGTGTAGTAAAATACAAAATATTCATGCACATTAATCTTTACAATTTAAATAAAAAATAAATAAAAAAACCACATGACTTCCTTGTACGCCTATTAAATTACACAAAGATTTTTTGCTGCACTTCATTTAAACTTAATTTATTTGAAAGTGATATACGATCCTCCAATTCTTGAATAAAGTGGACAGTTACAATATTGTTAAAATATTAGTTTTTATTAACGTCAAATAATTATACAATTATTAATTCAGCAATCTTACTAAAACATTACGTTACAGTTAAAGTCCCTTTATTACGCTTTAAATAAGTGTAAGTCTTATATCTCTCTAACAAGTTGGTTATTTTATTGTGATGTAACAATCAACAAAATGAAAACAAAAACGAAACAGAATAATGTTACTAAATTTTATAACAATATTTATTATCAAGTAAACTAAAACAAATGCATAAATAAAAATAATACGATTCTAAATTATAATTTTTAATTATTAAATAAGCGGATGTTTTACCAGATCAGATGTGAACACCACATAACTTTCTTGTACACCTATTAAATTACATATACACATTTTTTTTTTTAAAATGAAATATACATAAAATTTTATTTCACTAATAACTTCTGATTTTTTTTCATATTTTTATTTTTTTTATTGCTATTATTGAATCATTATTTATTGTAAAGATATTTTAAAATCAGAGGTTAATTATTAGTAAATTAATATATTTAAATTAAAAAAAAAAAACTTAAAAATTATATGTATATGAAGTAGGATTCAAACCGATGTGCCTCCCCTAGTAAGATCCAAATATTTCATTAATTAAAATTTTATTTGGCTATAACTCTAAAACCAATGAAAATAAGTATCACTTTTGATATATCGTTGAAAAGCTCTCAATAATTGCAGTTAAAAAAAAAGTTCAAAATCAAAATGTTTTTGATTTTGGGCTTTTTTGGATACTTTTGATCTAGTCGATTGCAATCAAAAGTGGAGCTACACAACTAGATGTTACAGCAGTCCTCAATTCAAAATTTCAACATCCTAAGGCTAATCGGTTTTGAGTTATGTGAGATACATACGTACGTATAAATCAGACGTCACGTCGAAACAAGTCAAAATGGATATTTCCGTTGAAATCTGAAAACCCAATTTTTCGCGATCACAATACTTCGTACAAGGAAGTAAAAAGAAGACAATTTATGACATTAATTATAAATTTATATTTTAATGATAATTATTGATTTTAAATTCTAAAAGAAAATACTTCGTAAAAATTTTATTGAGTGTAGTTTACTTCAAAATAGACATAATAAAAAACTTTATTACTTACAATTCTTTTTATTTTTATCTTATTTTACAGTTTACTTGTTATGACGACTGCATAACTAATTTTATTTTAGTCTTATCACCTGCAAAATCATGTGATATTTTGTCACGTTGATTTAAATTAATCAATAACTGATTAATTTAAGTAAGGAAATATTTTATTTTATCATTTTAATTCAGCTAATTAAATAAGAATGCACAACAAAAAATATAATTTTTATTTAGTTTTACCCAACAGTTTAAACTTTTGCACCTAACGACAACTTCCTCTTCTTGCATTTGAAAAAGTGGCTTGGTAGACAACGGTATTAAAATGACGAGGATGTCAAGACCGGAATCAACTGGTTCAATTCCCAGGTGATTAACTTCTGCGGCTTAAAGAAACTGGTGCAGCTTTACGAAAAGTGCTTAGAGCTGAATGGAAATTATGTGGAAACGTGAAATAGTTATGTAGTTAACTAAAACTGTTAATAAAATCCTTTTCTCACAAGTTATTATTTTTTTAATGACCAAACGGCCCTTAATTTATGAATATGCCAAGTATTTTTCCAGAAATTAAATTCCATTACATTTTCGAGGCTTGACGGAAAGGAAACTTTGAAGTTCCCTAAACATAAATTCAATTTATTTTGAAAAAACCTTCTTATATAAAAATATTATAACCAATTACCGGTTAATGTAACACTTCTAAATGATAAACGTTTTTATTCAAATCTTAAAGCGCGCTATAGTATAGTAATTATTATTCTCCTGAAAAAAATTCTTGAATAACATGATATTTGTAATAAGTACAAAAATATTACCTTATCCATTGTACTATGTCTTATAATTTTGGTTGTTTTCTATTGGAAGTATGTTTATTTTGCTTTTTTTTTGCAATAAAAAAACATAAATGATCATCACGTTAATATTTTGTTAAAGTTGCTTTCACTGACTCTGAAATATTGACTATTTAATTGGGTACCAAAGTCTTTTGCACAGAGTTGGCCGAAGAAGGCCAACTCTGTGCAAAACCTTATTCACAAATTAGTGTGAAACTATTTGACCGAATTTTTAAAATTTTGCTTGTATGTTCTATACTACTCAGAGGATGCAACATTTCTGGTATTGATTTCAGTTTTGGTATTTCTAGGTACAATAGTTCCAGAATTATACTGCATTATTTAATTAATCGATTTAAATCTATTATTATTCAAATAAATCTATTCGTAAATAAGTTCTTTGCATTTTATAAGGTTTCTGAATACTTTTTTTATATCATATATATATGAAGTTTCAACGATGTTTTATAAATCTATTTTTATAACCCGTCAAACAGTAACAAACACTTATGGGTTATATGAATGAAAAAAGTAAAAAAACGATTTTTAATATTTTCAAATTAAATTTGAAATATTAATCTGTGTATTAATATTAAAGAACATAAGAAAGAAGCCGTAATAAGAAAGGGAGTCCGACAAGGATGATCCCTATCTCCGTTACTTTTTAATCTTTACATGGAACTAGCAGCTAATGATGTTAAAGAACAATTTAGATTCGGAGTAACAGTACAAGGTGAAAAGATAAAGATGCTCCGGTTTGCTGATGATATAGTAATTCTAGCCGAGAGTAAAAAGGATTTAGAAGAAACAAAGAATGGCATAGATGAAGTCCTAAAAAGAAATATCGCATGAAAATAAACAAGAAGAAAACAAAAGTAATAAAATGAAGTAGAAATAACAAAGATGGACCGCTGAATGTGAAAATAGGAGGAGAAAAGATTATGGAGGTAGAAGAATTTTGTTATTTGGGAAGTAGAATTACTAAAGATGGACGAAGCAGGAGCGATATAAAATGCCGAATAGCACAAGCGAAAAGAACCTTCAGTAAGAAATATAATTTGTTTACATCAAAAATTAATTTAAACGTCAGGAAAAGATTTTTGAAAGTGTATGTTTGGAGTGTCGCTTTATATGGAAGTGAAACTTGGACGATCGGAGTATCTGAGAAGAAAAGATTAGAAGCTTTTGAAATGCGGTGCTATAGGAGAATGTTAAAATTCAGATGGGTGGATAAAGTGACAAATGAAGTGGTATTGCGGCAAATAGATGAAGAAAGAAGCATTTGGAAAAATATAGTTAAAAGAAGAGACAGACTTATAGGCCACATACTAAGGCAACCTGGAATAGTCGCTTTAATATTGGAAGGACAGGTAGAAGGAAAAAATTGTGTAGGCAGGCCCCGTTTGGAATATGTAAAACAAATTGTTAGGGATGTAGGATGTAGAGGGTATACTGAAATGAAACGACTAGCACTAGATAGGGAATCTTGGAGAGTGCATCAAACCAGTCAAATGACTGAAGACAAAAAAAAATCTGTGTATAGTGATATACATAAGGAGAGCTACGTTAAAATAAAATCAATTAAAGATTTCTTTAAAAAATTCAGATATCAAAAGATTTAATAATGAAAAATTAGGGAGCTGTATACTACCTGAACTCAGATAAATACCATTTACAATTGTCCAGAAGCTTTGCCTGTACCTTTCAAAGATGCCCGAGGACGTTTTATGCAAATACACTTATGTAAAAAAAAACACCTGTTATTCTAAGATGAAATATTTGGGTCTTAATAGAACTTGCTAAAGGGTCAAAAAGATCAATAATTTATATAATTTACGATCCTTCTATAGAAAGAGAAAATTATAACTATTATATACTAATTACTTATATTTTTTGAAAAATATACTGGAACAACTCTTTGATAACTCTGTTCCTACTAAATCAGTAGTTCATCATTAAAAAGGAATAAAATTTATTTTTCTCGAAAACAATTCCCATCAATTCTGACATATGCATTCAGGATATTGATAGAAGGAATAACTCTAGTGAATAACGGAGATAACGAATTTCAAGTTGGCCTAACTTACGTTGCTATTTCAAGGATTAAGACTTTTGAAGGGTTAATTCTGAAACCATCATTCAAAATTTATTTAAAGAGCTTTGAAATGAAAGGGATAAGTAAGTATTTTCCTAGATAATTCTATATCTAATCATAGACAACATTAATACGAGGACCGCTTTTAAGTTTTTATAAAATAATGAAAGAAAAAATGTCTGTACAAATCGTTTTATTGTTTCTCAAAATATTCACATTTTAAGATTTATACATTTTTGCACGCGTTCTAATCAATTCTTGAAACTTTTTTCTACTCTGAAGTTGAAACCTCAAAAACATGGTTTTGGAAGGATTCAACAGCTTCTTGAGATCGCTTATCACTCATTTTTTGTTTGATCGTGATAAATCAGTGAATACGGGCAATAAGACATTAATTCAATGTTTTTTCCGGCATTGTCATGAAGAATGATGCGAAGTTTTCGGTTGTTTTTTCTGATTTCATTGATGACTATTGGTAAACAAATTTTTGTACACCGTTCAGAATTAACTGTTCTTTTATTATCTTACGCGATGGTTGCTACATGTCCAATATAACCGAAGAAACAAGCGATCATTTTTTTGGAAGTATTTTGCAAACGAACCACATTTGTTGGATTCAGTTCATTTTGAAACACCCAAACAGTATTTGCTTAGTTTCCAGCTTGTACGAATGTATCCAAGATTTTTTCTGCTGTTACAATGTTGTATACGAATTTTGCATTACCTCGATCAAATTTTTTGAGCATTTCCTTTCACCAATTGACACGAGCCTGTTTTGAACTTCGGTTAAATTATGCGGAATCCATCGGAAACAGATCTTTTTCACAGTTAAATATTAAAGCAAAATCGAATCTACTGTAGTCTTCGATATGCCTAAGGATGCTGCTGTCTTACGTTAAGTCACATGCTCATCCTCTTTAATCGTGTTGAGCACAGCATTGGTATTTTTTGGGGACAACAACCGCTTTTTGTCGACTTCATGAAATTCATCGCTGACGGAAACACCACCGCGACGAAATTCTGCAAACCAATTGTAAATAGTCTTTTCTGATGGTGATTTGTGACAAAAAGTTGAACAAAGCGATTCGAGACATTGTTATTGAGTTAGACCCTTACTAAAATCGTAAAAAAATCATCCAACGAAAACTTTCACGTGAAATTTCAATTTTTTTCACAAAACCGTTTTTTTTTTTTTTTTTTAATGTTCACTGTAAACAAACTATTCGGCCGATTTCTAGTTGCCACTGTTGAAACAATAGAAACGTCAAATTTTACAACAATAATAATGTCACAGCTCAATAGCTCTATCTAGTGGTCGTTTGTAAAAATTTAAAAGGCGACCTCCGTATAAAATAAGTCAAAAGCAAAATACGTTAATCCGTAAAACCATCAAATTTATTATCACACCACTTTACCCATTCAATATCCCCTGAATAAATTAAAAAAAATATCCTTTTCCTGTAATAATTATTCTTGATATTTTCAGAATACACGTAAAAAATTATTAATTAATATGAGTTTCATCTTTCCTTCATTTCTTTTTTCAATTACTATCTATTAAAATTAAAGGAAAAAGGATTCATTATTATTATTTTTAATTATTATAGAATGTAACACTATAAAATATTCCAATTTTATGGTGGTAGATTATTATAAAAGATAAAAGTATAATTAAAAAATAATATAAAATATTTAAATAGAAAATCATGTTGCCAATGATATATATTATATACATTGTATTAAAATATTATTTACTTAAAAACAATTTTTTTTTTTTCAGTAAAAAAGAATAAAGAAAGGGATAATAAAGAAAAAAGGGGAAAAAATAAGTAAAGCTTATGAAAAAAAGTAGAAAATAAACAACTCATTTCATGAATAAACGCTGTATCAAAAAACAAACAGAAAGATTTTTCACGAAGGTAAAGTGCATGAAGTTAACGTAACAGGGTAAAATGTTGGAAGACTGTAAGCGGGTAGGTGGGACGGTTGTGAATGTAAGGAAAGGGGTAGTTGAGCAGGAGTTTTTATCTAGAAAAAAAAAAAACGAAGTGAACTCTATAGGAATATTTAGGCACTATATTCTCTGCACAATTTGCAGCTGTTGACACAAGACGTAGTGGTTGTAGACAGGGCGAATGTCGGTAGACTGGATGGTTAGGTAAAGAACTTTGTATGTTTTAAACAAGTAGAGGAAAAATTTTTATACTTCCGTGCTTAGTTTATCAGAAAGGCCACTCCAGCGTTATCACAAATTGAATCAAAATGCAAACCCTACCGTAGTATAGGTTATACGGATATACGACTGAAGAAGTAAAAAAAATATATTATAAAAAAACCTTCATCGTAACGCTTTACTCTTTGGTCGCAAACTTTTTATACGTTATAGAAACTAAGTACTATCTATCCTTTCACACCTTTTAAATATTCAACATTAAAACCGGTATCGTATCGTTTTACTTTCAAAATTCTATTTAATTACAATAATAAATCTAATTGAAAAACATTTTATCTTATATTAATTTAATGAACATCTAATATTTTATTAAATTAATTTTTATTAGGATTTATTGAAGAATTAAATTTTTCAGGCTGAAAATAGTTATCTAAAAACACTGAATTAAATAGAAATTAGAAAATTCTTAGTGAAAACGGTATATTTTTAATTTAAAAATTGGAATGTCATCGCAAAATTAAGTAGTAAAAAAATTGCAAAAGAGGTTCAGCGTACATATAATTGGTGAATTTATTTAATTGATAATTGATTTATAAATAAAACCAATTAATTAAACATCTGTTTTTTACTTCCTTGTACGAAGTAAAATAAATGTATCACGAAAAAATTTCGGTTTTCATATTTCAACGGAAATACCCATTTTGAGTAGTTTCGACATGACATCTGTACGTACGTATGTATGTATCTCGCATAACTCAAAAACGATTAGCCGTAGAATGTTGAAATTTTGGATTTAGGATTAGTGAAACATCTAGTTGTGCACCACTTCTTTTGATTGTAATTGACTGTACCAAAACTGTCCAGAAAAGCCCAAAATCCAAAAAAAATCTGAATTATTATACTTTTTTTTACTGCAGTAATAATAAGCCCTAATTGAGAGCTTTTAAACAATATATCACAAGTGGTACTTATTTTCATTGGTTCAAGAGTTATACCCATATAAAATTTTAATTAATGAAATATTTGGATCTTACGAGGGAAGACACATCGGTTCGAATCAAATATCAACTTCTTTAAACTATTTTAAGAAATTTTATTTTTTTAACTTTTTTTTTTTAAATTTAAATATATATATTTATTAATAATTAACCCGTGATTGTAAGAAAAAATTGTACAATAAATAATTATTTAATAAAAAAAAAATAAAAAAATATGAAAAAACTTTGGAAGTTATTAGTGAAATAAAATTTTATGTACTTTTAAAAATGTTTATACGTATTTTTTATACGTATTAAGAAAGGGAGTCCGACAAGGATGTCCCCTATCTCCGTTACTTTTTAATCTTTACATGGAACTAGCAGTTAATGATGTTAAAGAACAAATTAGATTCTGAGTAATAGTACAAGGTGAAAAGATAAAGATGCTACGATTTGCTGATGATATAGTAATTCTAGCCGAGAGTAAAAAGGATTTAGAAGAAACAATGAACGGCATAGATGAAGTCCTACGCAAGAACTATCGCATGAAAATAAACAAGAACAAAACATTGAAATTGTATGTTTGGAGTGTCGCTTTATATGGAAGTGAAACTTGGACGATCGGAGTATCTGAAGAGAAAAGATTAGAAGCTTTTGAAATGCGGTGCTATAGGAGAATGTTAAAAATCAGATGGTTGGATAAAGTGACAAATGAAGAGGTATTGCGGGAAATAGATGAAGAAAGAAGCATTTGGAAAAATATAGCTAATAGAAGAAACAGATTTATAGGCCACATACTAAGGCATCCTGGAATAGTCGCTTTAATATTGGAAGGACAAGTAGAAGGAAAAAATTGTGTAGGCAGGCCACGTTTGGAATATGTAAAACAAATTGTTAGGGATGTAGGATGTAGAGGGTATACTGAAATGAAACGACTAGCACTAGATAGGGAATCTTGGAGAGCTGCATCAAACCAGTCAAATGACTGAAGACAAAAAAAAAATATTGAATTTACCTCAACTTTTCACAAAAGTTTTTTCAGTTTAAAATTTTGTTGTCCCTTAAAAGAGATAAAAAAAAAATTGTAATTAATCATATACAATGATAAAATTAATGCTTTTGAAGAATATAAATTTACATGTAAAGGAAAAAGATGTGTGTTTCTAAGAATTTTTTTTTTTATTCCGGATCTGTTTTTAGAATAGATAAGGATTTATCATAAGCTAAAGTATTTACTTCCTACGGGACATCATCATTCACGATCAAGAAGCCTTTACGACAAAATGTCTTCTTCTGTCTTTCTGTTTGTATGTAAATGTGCGAATGTGTGTGTAGGTGTTTCTGTCTGTATGTCTTTACGTCGTCTTTATATCTTCCTTTGCGGGAGCAAATCACATGGGAGATTATGGAAATGCAAAAGTGATGCGGCAAATGACTTCTGACATAATTAACCTCAAAACCTTTCTCTTGGGACAAGGTAGTGAAACCCTACTCATACTAACTCTCTTTTACTGATTCTCTATCCCTCTTTCTCTCTCTCTCTCTCACTCATTATCTTTCTCTCTCTTTAAGTTAGCAAACTTATGATTGGTTTCATTCCTTCTCACAGCAAGTAATCACGTTTAAAAGCCAACTTCACTTGATCTCACACATCTCTTATCTTATGATTTACCCTTTTACGTACACCCTTTTTACTATTTCCATTTACAACTCTTTTTTTTTTTACTGTACCCTTAATCCCAACTTGATTACAAAGTTAATTTATTTATGGGAGCTAATTAGTAATATTAAGTTATATGAAGGACTAAATTTAAAAAAAAAAATTTTGAAACCATAATAATAAAATTACATTAACTCTACTATTTTGTGACAAAAAATAAATTTTTCACTCCCTCTCTTTCTCTCTATTGGTATGTGCATGGATAAAATAACATATATATGTAAGCTACATGTATATATCAGGTTTTCTAAAAAGTATTGCGTCTTTGGAGTCAAAATTGAGATTTCATTTATTTTTATTGGAAAATAAACATTATGAGACCACATGAATTATTTTTTTCGATGACCTTCTGCCAGTTTTCCGGCAACACCGTTATTCCGTCGCTATAGTAGAACGTCTGCGGTTTCTGGTCAAAAAATTGTGACACGTGATTTTCACTGGCCTCTTTTAAAACTAACTTAAAACCATTCAGAGAGTTTGAGGAGACCGAAACGAGTGATATTCTGGAGGTGCCAGTTCCGGGTTACATGATGGTTTCATTAAAAACCAACCGGTCAAGTTCTCTCAATTTCTGACGGGTTGTTAGCCGTCTGGCGTTGTCAGCGTAACATACGAAATCTTTTCTGTTGACCAGTTGAGGCTGTTTCTTTTTAATTGCTAAAAGTTCAATCTCGCTAATTATCGACAGTACAGGTCGTATTTTAAAATCAATTATTTTAAAAATAAATTTTAAAATACTTATAATTGTTTTTTTTTTCTGCTAAAAGCAACATATTAGAAATTCTTAATATTTTTATTTCCTCTTTGTTAATTATTCCACTCTCAGATTATAACTCCTGCATTTTGTTTTCTAAATACTAATTGGAAAACAAATTAAAAGGTAGACTACCCCTTGTCTCTCCACTACATTATACGTTTAGATTACAAACTTTTTTCAAATATATTTTAATAAATTATCAAAATACTCTCTCCAGATTTAAAAATTTTATACATTATTACCTAAATTAAATTTAAATTTAGAAAATTTGATGTGGACACCACATGACTTCTTTTTACGCCTATTAAAATTCACATACACATTTTTTGCTACACTTCACATAAACTTATTTCATTTGCAAGTAAAATACGAACCTCCAATTCTTTAATAAAGTGGACAGTAACACAAAGATGAAATATTAGTTTTTATTAACATCAAATATTTATACAGTTATTAATTCAACAATCTTACGTGAACTATTAGGATAGAACAAAAGTCCCTTTATTACTGGTACTACTAGATCAGATTATTCGTATCTCTGTGAGTTTTGATTAACAAACGTTTTAGTTTCTGGTGTGCTGTACAAATAATTAAACTATTCCGTTTAGTGAACTCCTGTATGCTGGTTACAAATGTTAATTTCAACCTGAAAATATTCAGTTTTTATTATGGATTATTTGGTGAATAATCAAAAATTAAAAAGAAACAATCATACAGGAAAAGAAAGTTAAAATAAAAAATTATCTAAAAAACGAATGGGAAGTAAATATTAAAACCAAAGAAAGAATAAAAACATTAAGAGGATAGCGAATAAGTAATGTGTACGGTGAAACTTCAATGAGTGACAGCAATGTGCGACAATGATGCAGGAACTTTAAAGCAGGACGTGGTTTTATGATGCAGGCGGTCAGGGAAGGAAGCGACTGTCAACCGATGATCTCGTTGAGCGAGTGGATGAGGCGATTCGAGAAAATCGTCGGTTCACAATTTCTGTATTGAGTGATTCGTTTCCTGAAATTTCAAGGTCAGCTCTCTACACTACTGTGAGTGAGAGACTTCAGTACCGCAAACTGTGTGCGAGATGGGTTCCCAAGATGCTGTCCGACCATCACAAAACAATGAGAATGGACGCCTCCCTAACGTTTCTCCAGCGCTACCACAATGAAGGAGAAGATTTTTTGTACAAAATTGTCACAGGGGACGAGACATGGGTCCATTTCGAAACTGAAGAAACAAAAGAATAATCCAAACAGCGGATGCATTCTCAATCTCCCAGTAAACCAAAGAAGTTCAAGCGAACCTTCTCCAATAGAAGGTGTTCTTGGACCGGAATGTAGTTCTCTTGGTGGAATTCATGGAACGTGGCACGACCATCACTGCAGCCTCATACTGCGTGACTCTTCAACGTCTACCAGGGCAATTCAGATTAAGCGGAGAGGAATATTGTCATCAGACATTGTCTTTCTCCATGACAATGCTCGGCCGCACACTGCAGCTGTAACAAAGAAGCTCCTGCAGCGATTTCGTTCGGAAGTATTTGATCACCCACCATACAGGCCGGACTTGGTTCCAACCGATTTTCCCCTCTTTGCTCACATGAAACGTTGGCTAGGAGGACAACATTTTGGCACAGACATCGAGCTGCAGACCAGCGTAGAAATGTGGTTGAAAACACAGGCGGCTCCGTTCTATGACGAGGGTATTGGAAAGTTGGTACCACGCTACGACAAATGTCTAAATCGGAGTGGCGACTATGTAGAGAAATAGTTTAACTATGTAAGTACTTGTTACAAATAAAAATTTTTTGATATTCACCGTGGTTTTTATTTCGTGACCGATCGGATCTTGAAAAAAAAAATAACCCTCGTAGTTACTGAGTTATTAGAGCACACGCAAAACGAAAATTTTCGTTTATTTATAAAGATAGATTTAGTAGATTAAAATTGTCAAAATATTTTAATTTGAATTTTAACTAATTTTATAAGACGTTTTCACCTCAGCATTATTTGGAATGTCTCAATATAAATAAAAGTTATTGTACGTATTTATGTTACACATTTCCTCTTAAACCACATTACCGTTGTCAACCAAACTTGGGACAATTATTACTTATTACCTGAGCAAAAATAATAAGAGTGAGAAACTTATAAAATTTTTAAATTCAGGAAAATTTTGGTAAATACTAGAATATTTTTGAACATTAATACATTTCGGAAATCATAGAGCTCACCAAATATTTCTATATCACAGCTAAAAAGAGACAGTAAAAAAAATCTAATAGATTTTCTCAAGATCAACTGTAAGTAGACTAGATTTGAAAGGTTAAATTCAACAAAAAAGAATGCGAAGGCAATTTATGTTTGTTTTGACAATTAATTAGTGTGACAACAATTAATTAACTGTTTTAATTAATTAAAATGTAACAATAAGTTAGTGAACATTTTTATGAAAAAAATGAATGAGCCTATGAAGAAATTATGACCCGGAGCAACGTCGGGTATAAATTAACGTTCCTTAAATCAAAAATATCTATTCTATTATTAATTAATTTTTTATGTAAATCATTCTCGATATCAGTTCTTTAAACTTAAATTACTTTCCCCATTCACAACCAAAATTTGATTCTAATAATGGTTTCTATAGTAACTAAATTTTGTCTTTAATTGTTATCTACTTCTTTTTCTAAAATACTGCATTGTTTATATATCGTATACTTTTCAATTCAGCCCTTGAATGGTACAATATAATGTGTAAAAAACGTACATTACCATGTACAATGTTACAATGTATCAATACCGACAGAACAATGTGCCATATTCAGTCGAACAACAATAGTTGTCCGATTCAATTCTTTAGAAGGTGCTTTAAGTTTTCTTCGCGATATCAATTTTAATATGCAATCTGAAAAGTTATTTTTCATTATTCTAAAGAGTCCAGGAAGATATAGTAATTTTAACAAATATCTCTTCCCGTTTATAATTCGACCTATTTTCAGAATTATACAATTTAAGTAATCTTTTTTTTCTAAATATATTATCAACAGTGTGTTCATGATAATTGTATTCCATTAATATCTCAATTTTCTTGATAATATTAGGTCAGTTTTTTTTGGGTCAACAGTAAAAGTTACAAAGTTATCCGTTCATTCATTATTACGAAGAAATCAAGTAATCCTAATAGGGAGACAGATAACTTGAACACTTTCCAGATTTGGTATGTTTAGGGTAAAATGTAATTTAAATTTTTGTAGACTAAAATCAAGAAAGTTTATAGAGTTACTAATTTAAATCTCTTTAATTAATTTGAGATATTATTAAACTCAAGAAGTAATTAATTTTGTCATAAGGTATATATAAGGTAAATATTATTTTGTCCACATATATAAAACGGGTTATTCATGTCAAAGCTTATATCTCCTTTTAATTTTTGTTGTAAAATTTCCGTACTTAAATTAACTAAACACATAAAAATATCAGTGTACATACATTAAATAATCTGATAAAAACCAAATAAAATATGAAGTAAAAACAACATTTTTTTACTCCCTTGTACGAAGTAAAGGAGTATGGTAATCGCAGAAAATTTCGGTTTTCAGATTTCAACGGAAATATCCATTTTAACCATTCCTGAATCCATTTTGACATACATAATCGCATAACTCAAAAACGATTAGCCATAGAATGTTGAAATTCTGGATTTAGGACTGTTGTAACATCTAGTTGTGCACCTCCCCCATTTTGATTGCAGCCGACTGAACCAAAAGTGTCCGCAAAAGTTCAAAATTCAAAAAAATATGGATTTTGCACTTTTTCTTCACTGCTGTAATAAGCCCTCATTGAAAGATATTCAACGACATATCATAAGTGATAATTATTTTCATTGGATCCAGAGTTGAAAAATTAAATTTTAATTAAGGAAATGTATGGTTCTTAGAAGGGAAAGGTACATCGGTTCGAATCAGACTTCTTCTCCTTTTTTTTAGGTAAATTTCATACGAAAGCTACCTATTATAATGGGTACCATGATTCCACTACCGAAAAATTTCGACATATCTTCGCGTTACCAATCCCTCAGTTCCCAAAACCACCATAAGTTCAAAAGTTTGTATATACATTTATATATATATATATATATATATATATATATATACATATATCACTTTCTTGTGGACACGATACCGGCCGTAATTTTGCACCAATGACTTTGCGTTCCTTAAAAATGACTCGTCCCAAAATTTCGGTTGACTTCGTTAACGGTCAAAATCGGTCCATGGGGGTAGAAATGGGGGGGGGGGTTTGAAAAAAAACTATCTCTATAACATTCTTTATTAAGTAAAATACCGAACTCGTTTAAAGTTCCTACTATTCTTTGGATAATGGCCTAAAATTTATGTAAGTAAACTTAAGTAAGTCAAAATAACGTTTTTGATATCACCATCCAGGGGAAGGAAAAAAATCCCAAAATCAATTGATTTTTGAATTCGGGAGTTCTAAGGTTCAATTCCTTGTCAAGTTAGTTAGTTGCTTTTATATAGATTTGAATACTAGACTATGGATACCGGTGTTCTTTGGTGGTTGGGCTTCAATTAACCACACATCTCAGGAATGGTTGACCTGAGACTGTACAAGACTACACTAAATTTATATTCATACATATCATCCTCATTCACCATTTCATCATTTGAAGTAATACCTTATGGTAGTTCCGGGGGCTAAACAAAAAAAGAGAAATTGGGCTTCAATTACCACACGTCTCAGGAGTGGTTGACCTGAGTCTGTTCCAGGCTACAGGTTTACCGGTACATTTATACTTACATTACACAACATCTACAACTACATCAGGCCTGGCATGACGGGAACGGAAATTACGTTTGCTGACACACACACACACACACACACACACCCAGACACGGCAGTAGCTTAAAAACTGGTTGTAAATATATACATATCCATTAGCGTCCGTGTGGACTTAATTTTTTATCTGCTTTCCTATTTTACCTCATTCGAACAGCTTAACAGTTGAATATTTTTGTTGCGTACGAAAAAGATTGAGAATAGAATTACGTAGCAACAAAATTTATTCCATGATAATTGCATGCAGTTCAACATAAACTCATATCTATTCCTTTTTTTTACGGTTGATTTCTTTATTACCCGTTTTCCTTATCCTTGAACTCTTTCCCTTTATTTAATTATAAATTATTAGTTAAGATCGTACTAGAAAAATTCTGAGAATGCGAGATCTTTGAAACCAGTAGATTTTTTATATGATCTCATTGCTTATGGAATTTTTAAAGAGCTTTGCTGTTAGGTGGATACAAAATAAACTTAATTTCTGGAAATACTACTGGAATTTTATCTGGATACTTATGTTTGTCACATTCACGGTAAATGATCACGGTCAGAAGTCGCTCAAATTTTTAAGTACAGTCTTCATTAAACCAATAGCTTATTTAGTGTAAAAAAATATATAGTTAATTTTGAAAAGAAAAAACTGAGAATTTTTCACTTTTTTACTAAATTTTATCAAAAAACGAGTAAAACATGTTTTTAAACTTATTAATGGATTTATTTTATTTAATGAAATAAATTTGAAGCTTTTCTAAATAATGGATTAAACCTTTTCTTAAGATAGCGTTTATATTAGATTGACACAAAGGAAATTTTCTCGATAGATTGACAGATTTTATTGTTGTGTTACATTTACGTATATTCTAATTTTTAAACATTTGTCCCTTGTTTTAGCTTAGTGTGTGATTAGAAAGTTATAAGGTTGTTCTATAAACCAAAATCCTCTGGGATCACCGTTAGGCATTGCTCTTCAGAGGATGAGATGAAATGACAGTTTTTTAGCGTGTGAAAATACCATCCTTGACCGGGATTCAAACCGGCCGAGACGCTAACAATCGCGCCAAGAAGGCCGACAATAATATTAAGTTGAATAGTTTTAACGTACAAATTTTGAAATGTTTATTAATAACGTAAAGAATACAGTTATGAATTTCTGTTTTGTTACCGCAACATTCAGTTTAAAACAAATTAGAAAAGCTCATTCATGGAAACTTCTTTTAACGTAACTTAAATAAAAAAAAAAGAAATTATAAAGAAAATTAAAAAGAAAACCACGCGGATTACAACTCAATTCAGATATATTATATACAATGACGGATTATTGACCACATTATGTAAAAAGGGGGGTTGCTAGATAAAATAGTTAATAGAAAAGGGGGATTCAAAAGATAGCGTTTTAGATATGCAAATTTTACAAACGTGTATAAGGATTTGATTGGCCGTACACATAAGACTCTCATCCCCATATGGATAAATAGAAAAGGAAGAATAATAATAACATGAAACAGACAGTTATCACCACCACTTCTGTTGTCTCGACGCCATCTGATCTGATAACATAACAACCAACCCGACCTAGAAGAGCACTTAGCTGAGTGGTTCCAAAATTGAAACATGTAACTCTCTTATCTTCGTGCTATCTCCCTAAGCGCTGTACTAGATAACACTATAACGCAGTTCTTTCTATTTCCTCATCCCAAATAGTGAAACTCTTTCTCTTTTTTTCCATATTTTTCGCTCTATTTCTTTCTAATTTTTATCTGTAACTTGAGTTATTTAGAAACGCATTTATACGTCATTTTTCATATACCTTTATTTTTATTTGTAATAAAAATATCAGCAACCATTTTCACATTAATATATATATATTTTTTTAAAATAACTAAACGCATATATTTTATAATTTACTTTAAGCAAGCAAAAATAAGAAAGATAAAAGCCTCAAAAGAGCAAGCCTTAAAAGATAAAAATATTTTCTATAACAGCAATTTAATTTAGTTCTGTGAAGATTATTAATAAAATTGAAATAATTAAAAAAAAATAAATAGTAATTATTAGTGCGTATAGTTATTTACATGTTATATTTAATGTCCTAAATTTCTTAAGAATCAATTGACCAATTTTAAGAAAACTGAATCATTGTTAATTTTTCTTCCAAAATAATTGAATCTAATTAAAATTTTTAATAGCTTTTCTAAGATAATAAAATTAAAATAATTTTTATTATATTTTAATTTCTAATTTTCATTAAATTAAATAATTTAAATTAATATAATTTTGCCTAAAATTTAAAAAAATAAAATAGTTTTTAATTAATTAATTAATTAACCTTATTGCTGTATATTTACTAACAAATTTAGAATTTTTTTATAAATTTCATAAGTAAGTTGTAATTTTATCTTAGTTATATATAAAAAATTCTGATGTGGACACCACTTGCTTTGCATGTACGCCTATTAAATTACATCTACACATTCTTTGCTGCACTTCATTTCAAATTATTTCATTTGAAAGTGAGATACGATCCTCCAATTCTTTAATAAAGTGGACAGTTAAATAATTGCATTGCGGTGGACACCATATTTCACCACATTTTTTTTGTGATATACGTGTCACCATTTTATATTAGTTTATATATTAATTTTGTTTCACGACGCTCAAATAGTTACGTGGTGTAAGTGAGAACGTGTCGGAACCGTAAACATGCACACATCAGTTCGAATCCGACTTTTAACTTTTTTAAAATTTAAATATATTGATTTATTAATAATTATTAACCTCTGTAGAAATTTTTGAATTAAGATGAAAAGCACATAAAATTTTATTTCACTAATAATTTCTGATTTTTTTTTTCAGATATTTTTTTTCTATCAGAGGTTAATGATTATTAATAAATCAATATATATAAATTAAAAAAAGCAAATGAAGTCGGATTGAATCGATGTGCCTTCCTCTTGTAAGAAACAAATAATTTATTAATTAAAATTTTATTTGGCTATAATTCTGGAACCAATGAAAATAAGTAGTACTACTTATGATAATATATAGTTGAAAAGATCTCAATGAGGTCTTATTACTGCAGTTAAGAAAAAGTCCAAAATCCAGATATTTTAGATTCTGAGTTTTTTTGGACCCTTATGGTACAGTCGATTACAATCAAAATGGGAAGTGCACAACATGTTACAACATGTGCACAACATGTTACACAGCATGTTACAACAGTGTTAATCCAAAATTTCAGCATTCTACGGCTAATCGTTTTTTATTTATCCGAGATATATATGTATGTATGTAGGTACATACGTACAGAAGTCACGCCCAAAACTAGTCAAAATGGATCCCAGGGTGGTCAAAAAAAATATTTCCGTTGAAATCTGAAAACCGAAATTTTTCACGGTAACTATACTTCCATTACACAAATAGTCATACAAGACAAAAAATTCAAATTTTACATTTTCAGATTGGAGTACTTACACTATTATATATTATATTTTATATTTATATTTATTTATATTTTTTTGTAAATCAGATTGGCTCCTGATCTTACATCGTTGTTAGTTTGTCATCTAGGAACAATTTCAATCAGAAAACATTATTCGAAACCAGATCTGAAACTCTTACGTAGCATTATTGAAAAATGAGAATTCGAAAGAGGAATTATCAAAATATATATACAATATGATGAAACGGGGTTTTACAATTGATAAAAGGTATTACTGAAGAAAATTCAAAACTCCTAAACATTTACTTCAAGTTTATACATTGTTGGTGCTAGCTTACAGGAAGAAACTTTTTGTGAGGGATAAGCCTGTTGAAGATTTAAAGAGGAGAATATGACTGATGTTTTTTAGGCATGAAATTAATTCTATACTTTCTTGCTCCAACAAATCAAGCTAATGAATTTCTCTACCTTGTATCCAATTTGAAAGTATAATAAAATAAGTTTTCCCTCAACTTTGATCCCGTCATAAACATAAAATTTACTTCCGATTTAGAACCAGGTGAAAGATTCTTTAACTGTAGAGCCAGTGATGACAAAAATTAAAAACAAAAATGTAATCTATAAAAAAAAATGTAACATGGTACAAAAAATATTTTTTTAACTGCTAAACTTGAGAATTTTAACGTAGTAATCTGTTAACATAAAAGAAAAAATACAAATTTGATATTTTGGTATAACAGTACACTCTAATATACATCTTAATTTATAGAATTAATATTTAATATCCACGTAAGTAAGTGGAAAACCTTTATGTTGTGCAGATTGATATCGGGAAAAATTTTAAATCTCATAAAAATGTAAATGACAAACACGTTTATTTTTATATAAATAACTAGAATTCCTGGTCGCGGCTTACAGGTAGAACTTCAAAGATTGGAAATAGTTGTTTATTAATTATGTGTGGAGCTGTTACTATCCGAATTATTGCTATTCACAACTTATCGGATAAAATAAAATGTTTAGATAAAATATATGTTCTCAAAATCAAATTTTTAATGAAATCTGAAGGACATTGAAGTTCAAGAACTACTTTACTCCTACCCTCTCTCTCTCTTTTGCCTGTTTAGCCTCCGGTAACTACCGTTCAGATAATACTTCATAGGATGAATAAGGATAGGCAAGAGAGAAGAGCCAATTTGCAACTACTGCAACAAGATAGATGATGCTGAGCACAACTTTTTTGAGTGCAATAGGTGGGACACACTTAGACATAGTAAGGCACTCACAGGTATAACTCCAGAGACAACAATAGAATACATGCTAAGAAGCGAGCCAAACTGGAATAATTTTGCTAGTTTTGTTAGACAAGTTGTTCTACAGAAATACTCCGATGAGAGAAGACTAGTATTGGATTAGACGAGTTGGCTAGAATAGGACTGGGTGGACAGCCTTACCGGTGAGGTCCAGCATGCTGCGGTGTGTTGGCACTGATGAGCAACCAAGGACTCCACGGGTAACAGTCAGGTAACATCACACTAAATACTGAAGGGACCCGGCGCCGCGTCGCGGCGAACTGGGTCTGGCGTGGTGTCCAAAAGGGCAATATTAATAAAGAACTCTCAAAAAGAGCTAATCGGTAGGCGGAATGCGGAATGCAAAGTTGGCAGGAGTCTATTACTCCCTACTCCATCGCAGAACCTGGACAGAGTCCCTTGCTGCTGGATCATTCTAATCGGGCTTGTTTTTTTAATTGGTTAATTTTATATAGCGGGTCTAATTTTTGCAAGTTTTGTTTATTAATTTAGTGTTTTAAGGACGGATTTAATTGCATTCCAATTCCGTTGTTATACCAGCGTTATCGAACCCATTTTACGGGCCGACCGCGGAAAGCTAGGCTTATAAAGCCTGTCCTCCCGACGTAATTCCCCTTCAGACCGTCCACTGAAGTCCTTTCGGTGCTAACTCTTTAATAGGCTAGCAGGAATACGCCACAACGGGGCACTATCTGTAAGGAGGGAGCAATGCGTCCCCTTTTCCGGAGGAGTCGCAATTGCTGGGTTATTTTGTCTGATTGTAAGTTTGAATTAGGAGAGGTTAATCGGTAGGCCGACCTGCCATGCCGGTATATAGCCGGTAGGTGGGGAGGCCTATTTGAGTTTAAAGACACTCCCCTGGGCGGCGTAATACCAACAAGTCGGTCCGGCCCAGGGGAGCTGAAAGAAAAAAAAGGATGAATGAGGATGATATGTATGAGTGTAAATGAAGTGTAGTTTTGTACATTCTCAGTTCAACCATTCCTGAAATGTGTGGTTAATTGAAACCCAACCACCAAAGAACACCGGTATCCACGATCTAGTATTCAAATCCGTATAAAAATAACTGGTTTTACTAGGACTTGAACGCTGGAACTCTCGACTTCCAAATCAGCTGATTTGGGAAGACGCGTTCACCATAGACCAACCCGCTGAGTACATTACTCCAACCCAACAAAGTCCAGGAGTTTCATCATTTTAATTTTTGACAATGCAGTAGTTACATATCTTACGTACAAATAGCTTTGTTAAATGGGTAAGAAATACATAAAACGTTTGGTGAACAAAGAAAAGTTAGAAGAGTTTGAATTTTATTTAGAAACTACATTATTCACACTAATTGTGCTTTTTAATTAACGTCGTAAAAATTTCAGTACGAGCGCATTTCACTGAGGTAGCTGAAAAGCGAGCGAAATCATTCACTAGACGTAACTTGCAAACAAAGCATTTAAGAATATATTTTTATCTGAAATTTTTCCATTATTTTCACAAGTAGAATAGGAAAGTTCCGGGAGAACTTCGTGATACACTCTGTATATTACGTAAGGTCATACCTCGTACAGTGGGCGTCGTTGTATTTAGTAAAATATTAAACGTGTCTCTGTTTAAATCACAATTTCTTTTTATTATATTATTTTTAAGAGTAATTAAAAAAGTTATAAAAAATACTAAGTTACAAGAAGGATAAAAAAAATCCTTTTCGGCACGCCGGAAGGCGGAGGTAGGAGGTAGATTTCATCGGTGCTAAGTAGGGGATAAAAAAATTTCCATCTTAAAGTTAAAAAAAAACTTCAAATTTACTCAATACGACAATGGATACATGTGAAAAAAGTTTCACATGCTTAACATACGACAAGCCCATCTTATAATTCCAGCAAAACTTTGGTCATCCCTTGCCGTAAGGGTTGATCACATCAAAAATTGTTTCAGACAAAAGTTGTAGGAAATGTTTAGAGGATTAACGACCACTTTAAACGATTCGATACTGTGCCTATTAAGGAAGGTATGATGGTTTCGTCTTCAAAACCCCATTTTTTCCACCCTCTGGGCCAATGGTTGATGTTATCAAAAAACTTTACTTACATAAATTTTAGGCCCTTATCCCCTTATCCAAAGAACTGTAGGAACTTTAAACGAATTCTTTATTTTACTTAGTAAGAAATTATAGCGATATTTTGTTTTTTCGAAAAAGCCGTCCCATTTTCATTCTTACGGCCCAAGTTTGGCCGTTAACTAACTCGACCAGGATTTTCGGACGAGTTATTTTTAAGGAGCAATTTAAAAGTGATTGGCGCAAAATTACGGCAGTTATCGTGTCCACATGATAGTGAAATATATATATATATATATATATATATATATATAAACTTTTGGCTGACGGTCGTTTTGGGATCTGGGGGATGTGAAACGCGAAGATACGTTGACATTTTCCAGAAGAAATCGAATTACCCATTACAGTACGTAGCTTCTTTATGATGAAATCTACCAAAGTATTAGATTGTCTAAAAATATAATGAAATAAACTAATTTTTAATTTGGGGGTTTTTACCCATTTACAACCTCTTAAAACTGAATAAATCATTCGGTTGGAAAAATAGATATTTTGCGTAAAAATAAATCAATAATTTAGTTTTAATTATTAAAGGTCTTTTACTGATTTTTGAATAAAAGTCCATTTAAAACCATCATCTATTTTATATTACAGTAAACATCGGACCTTTAATTATTAAATATCACACCATTATTTAAAAGTCATTTAAATATAAAGTGATGCGATGATATTAAAGTGTAAGCTCCCTATTCTATTCGTATCGTATTATAATATAATATTAAATTTAAACTTGTTTTTCAAATTATAATTTATTATAAGCGTGTCATTACACGAATATTATTCCTATTTTTTTATAAATTTTGTTTTTATAAGATAGGCATTTTAAATATTATTACGTTCTATTAAATGAAATGTTTTATCTCTTTAATTTTTAAATAACAAATGTAATAATATTTTTTATTTCTTTTGACCGGAAGACTCGTTTGTAATTTTATTTAATAATATGTCGACATTAGAATATAAACAACACTTCAGGATTATTATCTTATTTTTTTGTTTAGCCTCCCGAACTACCTTAAGGTGTTACTTCAGAGGACGAATGAGGATGATTATTTATGAATGTAAATGAAGTGTAGTGTGTGGTTAATTGAACCCCAAATACCAAAGAACACGGTATCCATTCACCACATCTGGTTATTCATATCCGTAAAAAAGCTGTTCTTTCCTTTGCTTAGATTTGAACCTTAGAACTGTTGACTTCGAAATCAGCTGATTTGCCATTTTTTTTTGTTTTTGTCATCCCTTGCCGTAACGGTTGGTCTATCAAAAATTGTTCACAGACAAAGGTCTTAGGCAATGTTTAGAGGACTAAAGCAGTTTAAACCGATGCAATACTGTGCCTATCAAGGGAAATATGAATTTTTTGTCTTAAAAATTTTTCCACCCCAGGCCAACGGTTGGTGATATCAAAGAGCTTTACTTACATAAGTTTTAGGCTGTTATTCAAAGAATCGTAGGAACTTCAAACAAATTTGATATTTTACTTAATAAAAAAGTTATAGCAATATTTGGTTTTTTTCGAAAAAGCCCCCCATTTGTAGTTCCATGGTCCGATTTTGGCCGTTAACAAACACGTACGAGATTTTGGGACGAGTTATTCTTAAGGAACAATTTGAAAGTGATTGGCGCAAAATCACGGCAGTTTTCGTGCCCACAAGAAAGTGAAATTTATTTGTATAAACCTTTGAGCTGACGGTGGTTTTGGGGTCTGCGGGATGTAAACGTGAATCTAGGTTGCTTTCTTATGAAATCTACCTAAGAGTATATATATTTATTCATTCTCTGAACAACAGAAGGTTTTCGTCTAATTACACTTATTTTGTAATAGATTAATTTTGTAATGTATTAAAAATGCTAAATTTTTGGGATGGAAAATCCAATTCAAAAACTTCTAGATAAAAAAATATAGAAGCTACTTTTTAAGAATTTTTTTTTAATACTTTTATTTATAGTGGCATCAACAATTATAGTCATTAGCGATTTAAATGTAATTGCAAGATCGTAAATAATAAACGCCAAAAACAATAAACACAAACTAAAAAATAATACAAACTAAGCAAAAACCGCTAAATTTCGTTCATCCCACTATCACAGAGATACCGCAACAGTCTTTTAACCATTCCTTCCGGTTTTGTAAACACTTCACATCTGAACCCAAGTTTAATTTTTTTCGAATAGTTTCGAAGACTGGGCAATCTATAAGTAAGTAGTATACAGACAATTTTACATTGCACACCTCACAGTTCTGTTGAGGAGAGCCAAATAAATGGGCGTGGGTAAATCTAGTGTATCCAATCCTCAGCCGAGTTAAGATGACTTAGTCCCTTCTGTTGCTTTGGATAAAATGTTTCTCGAACACGTTCTACCGGATGCTATGTAAGGCCGTGGGAGGACAAACATGGGACTGTTTTCATGAAGTCGCTCTCGCACTTTAATTCTACTCGGAGGCCAATTATTGCCGCTCCTTCAAGCCACATCAGCCCGTTCGTTGCCGAGGATGCCGCAATGGCTAGGGACCCATATTAATACCACAGTCTTATTTATTCTTGAGAGGATAGAATATTTTATAAATCTGTATGTTGTGTTTTTATACAAATAACAATGCAATTTGGGAACATTGAATTTATTTAATTTTGTTTATTTCTAATAAAACTCGATATTTTTGGTTATTTAATTGATTGTGGTGCGTATTTAAATATACACATTCTCTCTTAGAAGTGTAATCTTTATTTCTGTTTGTTTTATAATCTAATTTTAAGTAAAAATTAAAAAAAAAAAAAAAGATTTGAAATCATACATAATTTCTAAATAAGTAAAAGAAATAATTTTAGAAAATATTTTTTGGTAATACTGTCTACTTCCATTATCTGTGATGTTATTTTATTTAAATAAATAATTTTAAAAAATAGACATGTGATTTATTAGTGTCAAAAATTTTGCGAATTAAAGCATAAACATCTTAATATATTTTCAAATTATTAATGTATTAATTTATTATAGTTGATAATTACATTTAATATTTAATAAAAATAGTTTATTTAATTTTGGACATTTTTAACATTTTAAAACACGATAAATATTGACTTCCATTTACGATAACAGGACATTAATATGTTATTTATTTCCAAGTAATTTGTAAATAATAATAATATCGATAATAAAAACATTTTACTTATTCTGCTATTAACTGATTTATTAGCTTCATAAAACAAAACTGGTTTTATCCCTTTTTTTAAATTCTGATTCAACTTATGTTTTGACACAGCTGATAATGTAGTCTATATATATGTGTTAGCACCCAGTCACCAACTACATCCTAATAAACTTGGCGTGCTTCCATGTACTGGTTAATCCAGTTTACGTAGAGCAGAGCAACATTAAGAAAACTGCTACCCTTTTACCATTTACAACATGCTATGCAAACGGCCCGGTCAGTCAGGTACGAATGATGCGGCCGCATTATCATACCTCTATTAAATGACCATCAATTATCGGATTCATATAAGTGTCTTTCTGCGGCTGTGTTATTAATGACACGCGTGTACTGTTTACTGTATTACTTAAACCAGTTTCTTTTTCATCTATGAACTGTTGGTACATTTATTATGAATTTCTTTTTTATTATTGCATCTACAAAGTATTACGCTCAATTTTAAATTTACGATGGCTTATGGAAAGTAAGCCGTAATAAGTATATGATAAGCAGACCTAAATACAGTTTATTTTATATCTCTGTTAAGCAATTTATCATATTATTTCTAATTGTGTGTTAGGTTAAGCAAGATAAATAACTAAGATATAATTTGTAAAATATGTATAATTGAATAACGTAGTTTATTGAATCGTGATATAATATCATTTATATCTTGCAACTATTAGCGATTTCATAATTTTAATTATTCGTTATTTTTCCAAATGAATTATCTATATATTTTAAATGATATGAATTTAATAAAATTGCTTGTTATTCAATTTCATTAAATAAATTTTCATGCTTTTATACAGGAAACTTGGAATAACTTAAATAGAAAAAAATTATAAGTTTCTTTTTTGGAATAATTTTTAAATTATTTTGTTATTTAAAAACAAAAAAAAAAAACTGTAATCACAACTTGAGACTAGGCAAAACCTTTGGTCAAATTTTAATAATTTAACTTGCAATCGAGGAGAAACCAAGGTATAAAAAAAAATTGTTTTCAAGAAAGTTACTTTTAAAAATAAATATTTTCAATAAAATTACATTGATAAGTAATCAGTAGAAATCTTATTTTTGTTATTAATTTTTTTGTAGAAAAGCATCTTTTATAAAACTTTAATTTTTTTATTTATTTTACCACTATCTTGTTTGTTTTTTTATTTGTTAAAGAAAAAATATTTATATCCAGTTTTATTCTAAACTAATATAACAGACCCAGCAGTGCTTCGCTATTGTAAAATTTCAGTGTTTAGCCATTCCTATACATAATATATATTTCATGCCAGGCTAGGCTAACAAATGTATGAAACTAATAACATGAAAAAACTTTCAAGACAATTAAGTTGTAAAATTTTCAACAAAATCCGTCAAGCAGTTTTTGAGTTATTAGGGCAAACACAAAATGAAGATTGTCTTTTATTTATATAGATTATAACCTGAAGAATTAGTTTCCATTATTATACATGATACCAATTATTTATAACTAAATCAGTTGATTAATGAATATAAATTTTAGTAGGTAAATTTACTGTAGTTATATTAAAATCCGCTTTAACAGCCACTTATTTACTCATAATGAATCGACAGTAAAAACCAATCGGATCGATAGCTACATGTTATCGATTTATCTCCCTTCCACAAGATGTTCCCCTTGAATTTTTGAAAACTTATATATACATATATATATATATATATATATATATATATAATGTTCTATATAAAAAATATATGAAATTAACAGTGGAATATTATGTTGTCACCCATTTTCCGTCGATGTGTAACATTTCACCATTTTATGGGATCGGGCGATGAGTTTAATTAATGTTGAAAAAATTTGAGAACATGGTAGAACTATTGTAAATTAAACAAAAGCATGTAATAAAAATAATATTATTATAAACTTAAAATAATTAATAGTAAAACCGACTTAAATAAATAAAAGTAATCAGAAAAAGTCAAATTTCTGAACTCCCCATTAAATTAAAATAATATTATAAAAATTTTTAAAAACTTGCTTTATACTTTGTAGTCACACTTTAATCAAATTATTATCACACATTGCATTAGTTTAATTAGTAGGTTAATTTGGATTTCAAAACATCGTATTAAAATTTTTAAAATATCAAACAAATTTTCAATCAAACATTTACTATACAAAATAACGAAATAGTCAAGTTTTTGATTATTGCAATTTTAACAGAACTTTTATTTTCGCTTATATACATTTAACAAATTTACCCCCGTACGGGAGAAAGTTTTCAAAAGTAATAGTGAAATATTTTACTGTCACCCGATTTTAGTAACTGTACAAAATTTCATCAATAGACAGACAATGTCAGAAGTATATTAAATTATTACACCCGCACCCTTAATTTCCACCCTTAATTTACCACCGTACGGGGGAATGTTTGCAAAAGTAATGGTTGAATATTGCATTGTCACCTGACCTTAGTAACTACGCAAAATTTCATCAATCGGCAGTGTCAGGAAGTATGTAAAATTAAGGATGGATTTGAGGACAAAATGAGTTAAAGAAAAGCAAGTAATAACTTAATTTTTTAAACATGGTACTGCTGATATGTTAAATAAATAAATTAACAATTAATATAATCTATCTTACCAGCACATTTTTGTTTTCTCTAGATCTTTCTGCTTACTTGGAAGCCATCATTAGGATTTAAAACTAAGGCATATATTCAAAAGTTTTAATTTTTTTTTAAATTTTAACTATGATTTTTTAAAACTTTTTCAACTAATTTTAACTCCCTCATGATGGGTTCCAAGTAAGTCGAAAGATCTAGAGGACATAACAATATGATGGTAAGGTAAATTATATTAATTGTTAATTTATTTAATAAACAATTTAACTTTCAATTTGGAGCCGACTTCACATAGTAAAAATTTAAGAATGACTTAATGGAAATCTGATTTGAAATTTTTTTTTTTTATTTGTAGGCTTACAAAAAAAGTCGTTAGACGGTACGATTCCTGTAAGTTAAACAAAAAAAAGAAAAAAGTATTACGTAAGCATCTTAAAGGAAGAGGGTTGGTGCGTTACTTTTTTCGACATGAAGCAGAGAGACTCAAATGCAAAATCGAAAAAAGCGTATGGTCAATAAATAATGTATGCGATAATATTATAAACTTTTTGATTACATCTAGTTCATACCAAAAAAATTTCAGATGTCTTACAATATCATTCTGTTGTTATATTATTCTAGGAAAATTCTAAAAACGTTTCAAGAATATTGTACCGGTAGTTTTAATAAATAATAGAACAAGGTTACACACTTAAACATCATGCGCTATACATCAAAACTAAATGAAATTGCTAACATGTACAGGAACCAAACAGCAACAGTAGCAATTGAAGAACATAAGAAAGAAGCCATAATAAGAAAGGGAGTCCGACAAGGATGTTCTCTATCTCCGTTACTTTTTAATCTTTACATGGAACTAGCAGTTAATGATGTTAAAGAACAATTTAGATTCGGAGTAACAGTACAAGGTGAAAAGATAAAGATGCTACGATTTGCTGATGATATAGTAATTCTAGCCGAGAATAAAAAGGATTTAGAAGAAACAATGAACGGCATAGATGAAGTCCTACGCAAGAACTATCGCATGAAAATAAACAAGAACAAAACAAAAGTAATGAAATGTAGTAGAAATAACAAAGATGGACCACTGAATGTGAAAATAGGAGGAGAAAAGATTATGGAGGTAGAAGAATTTTGTTATTTGGGAAGTAAAATTACTAAAGATGGACGAAGCAGGAGCGACATAAAATGCCGAATAGCACAAGCTAAACGAGCCTTCAGTAAGAAATATAAGTTGTTTACATCAAAAATTAATTTAAATGTCAGGAAAAGATTTTTGAAAGTGTATGTTTGGAGTGTCGCTTTATATGGAAGTGAAACTTGGACAATCGGAGTATCTGAGAAGAAAAGGTTAGAAGCTTTTGAAATGTGGTGCTATAGGAGAATGTTAAAAATCAGATGGGTGGATAAAGTGACAAATGAGGAGGTATTGCGGCAAATAGATGAAGAAAGAAGCATTTGGAAAAATATAGTTAAAAGAAGAGACAGACTTATAGGCCACATACTAAGGCATCCTGGAATAGTCGCTATAATTTTGGAAGGAAAGGTAGAAGGGAAAAATTGTGTAGGCAGGCCACGTTTGGAATATGTAAAACAAATTGTTAGGGATGTAGGATGTAGAGGGTATACTGAAATGAAACGACTAGCACTAGATAGGGAATCTTGGAGAGCTGCATCAAACCAGTCAAATGACTGAAGACAAAAAAAAAAAAAAAATATTTCATTTACAACATTATTGTATTCTGAAAAGTAATGCTGTTGCTTAATTTATGTTTGTCTAATTTAAAAAAAAAAAAAAAAAATATTGCAAAAGTAAATGTATTAATAAATAAATGAGTTATTACAAAAAACATAATTAAAAAACAATGAATAAAATGTTTTAACTATTGTGAAATAAAAATAATTACAAAACATAAAAATATAATGTTAATAAAAGAAGGACATCATGATATTTATTACATTTGCTTACAAAGAAAAACCTAGAACAATGATTAACCAAAGTAAGTCAAAGGAGAGAAAATTGTGTCTTAAGATTGAAAATAAATTAGAAGGATTATTACAAAGTCTTAATTATTATTAAGGCTTTCTAGAATACAAAATGGTGTATTATTTTCTTATCGTAAATTTTAGAAATAAATTTTCTAGAAATTGTACATACATATACTTTAATATGTAATATTAAACCTAAATATAATTTTAGGTTTAATATATATGAATGTCTGTGCGTGCGCAAGCAATGGATGCGTGTAATTATTATTAAGCTATAACAATTTTAATACCAATAATAATAATAACGATAAACAAGAAACATTTTTTTCAAATTGTCTGGATAAGCGATATAATTTTTCATTTTAAATAAAATTTTCCCCTGACTCAACTTTGAAAAACATGCTACAAGATCAGCAGCAGAAGAATTTTTCTACATAAGTACATTTGGTGGTAAGTAAAACTATGATTACATATGAAATAATATAATAGTAAAATTTAGAATCTCCTATTTCTTTTTGTTGTATAAGAATTTATACGTGAGATAGATTAAACATAAATTTCTAATTCATGAGTTTAAAAAATTCCAGCTACAGTAAATTTCTTATTTATTATTTTATTAATTCCATTTTATTAGGATTTTAACAAAAAATACACGCATAGATGATTTTTTCAGTTCTTTTTAGCCCAAAATATTTTCATAAAACTTGACAAAATCTTTCTGTAGATGAGGAGTTAAGGTATTACGCATAATATAATTGGCAAAGTTTTTCAATGAAAACATAACATAGACCTATCTATTTCATGTAATTTTTCTTTATTGTTTCTTATACTGTATAAAAATAAGATGATTTTTAAAAAAAATTAAATTAATACGTTATCAGTTAAAGTAGTTTGTTATATTTTGGAGTTCAAAGAGGGTAAAGTTGTGTGAAAACAGAGAAGGAATCGTTGTACAGTAGAAGAGCAATAGTGAATGGTGGGAGGGGGGGTATGAGGTTGATTTCATCCCAGACTAGCTAAGGTTAGGCAGGAATATAAGGATGTATAATGCAAGCCGGTGTAGCAACGAAGCTGAACCGGGTACAAAGCGTTCTCTTGGATAAGCCTCAGGGTTGTACTCCCTTTCATCAGGCAGGATGTTTGCCTTGGCAAGAGGAGATAGAGGGTGTGCCTGCCCCCCAGGTACACCCTCTTTGATAAACCATCCCTCTCCTTATTTCATCTACTATTATTACTATTTTCTCTTCCTATTCTCCCACCCCTCCCGCGTAAAACCTCTCCTCCATCTTCTTCAGCATGAGTGACTCCCTGATAGCCGACAAGACCGCGGGGGAGTAAGAGTAAAGGAAAACAGAGACAGAATAAGAGAAAGAGAGAGAGAGAGTGAGAGAGACAGTTAAGACCGAGTGAGAAGGAGATTGATGTAAGCCACTTCCCCGGGACGCTAATGCTGCCTCTATCGCAGCTAGTGAGACCGATAACACTGTATAAAGTCAGTGAGTTCAGGGTTTCAACTCTTTGCCATTACCCACCCGACCATCAACGGATCAACCTCTCTATCGTCAATAAATCATAGCATAATGTTCTATAATCCAATTACATCATATACACGACACAGCGACAACAAAACAGAACAAAATGTAAAGAAAAAGGGTATTCATGAAAAAAAAGACACATTAATAATTATTTTACGTTTAAATCAATTACGCTTAAGTTTAAGTAAGACATACCTCTTTGTATTTGTTCAGGGTTCAAGTTATTCCGTTACAGAAACTTAGATAGCTTATAAAGTTAACTTAAAGAACCATCATCGTTTTTCCGATTACCATTTCTTTACTTCTTTTCTCTATAAGATTATTAAGCAAAACAAGTTTCGAGACGCCATCCTATTTTGGAATTGCTTTCTTAATCGTGTTCTGAAAAAAAATAATTAAAAAGAAAATAAGTAAAAAATAAAGAATACGTCATATATATATATATATTTAATGTAATATATAATATACAATACAATAAACAATAATTCTACAATAATATGTAATACAATTTACAATATATATAAATATTTATTATTTTTTTGTCCTAATGTATACGTTGCAATCTCTTCAACTAGTGAATAATAAGTAACCCTCCGTGGCTGAGGATTTGTACGAAATGTAAATAAGATGTAGTCTTGTACAGACTCAAACCGACCACTCCTGTGAAGTGTGGTTAATTGAATCACAACCACCTTCTTCTTTTTTCCTGTTTAGCCTCCGGTAACTACCGTTTAGATAATTCTTCAGAGGATGAATGAGAATGATATGTATGAGTGTATATGAAGTGTTAGTCTTGTACATTCTCAGTTCGACCGTTCCTGAGATGTGTGGTTAATTGAAACCCAACCACCAAAGAACACCGGTATCCGCGATCTAGTATTCAAATCCGTGTAAAAATATCTGGCTTTACTAGGACTTGAACGCTGTAACTTTCGACTTCCAAATCAGCTGATTTGGGAAGACGCGTTAACCACTAGACCAACTCGGTGGGTTAAGAATCACAACCACCTAAGTAAAAAAGCTATTAAATTTTACTAGGATTTGAATGACCTACTAGACCAGCTGGGTGCGCTATATATATATATATATATATATATATATATATATATATATAAAATATAATATAATATTCATATAAAAACATATAAAGTTACTCTATGACTTGTAGTAAATTATATTAAAATTATCAGTCCAGTTTCTACGTTATATTATCATAAATACATCTTAAAATGGGCAGATTTTAATTTATTTTTCTATTTTAAGAGTAATTTGGATCCTCGTATAGATTAATTACTAAAAAGGCTGTACGTAAATGAAAGCCTTACGTCAGGAAACATGGTTGTTGTATCGACCTATATTATTTTATTTGTGTAACAATAAACTCTCGCAATTCGATAAAGTTTTCCGCATATTTTGACTTTATTTCCAATTAAAATGTTGTTTAGTAATTTTTTCACAAATCGTATGCTGAAGGTTTATTTTTAAACTATTTTCTCAATAAGTGAATTAAAGCAAATAAATAAATCACAAAAATTATTCTTTCAAGGTTAGAAAAGGAATAACGTTAAGAAAATAAAAAAATAATTAAGGCTAAAATAACTGTGAAACCTCCGTTGTTCATTCGCAGTAAAGAAAAGAAAAATCATTTTAAATTTAATTTTTTGAGTTTGAAAGTTTCCTTCAGTAAAATGTATCTGAAACGTGTAAAATAAAATAATTTTTTCCAAAAAAATAAGCGAATTTAATGTATACAATTTTTTTTTATTCAAGAAAAAAAGATTCATTTATAAATTTTTCTAGTAACGTTCATTCAGTAATTTATATTAAAACAGGTTTTTCTTCAGTTCATACTTAATTCCGTAAAATTATGATTTGTTTTGTACGTAATTTTAAAGGTACTAAAAAAAAAAAAATAGACCGCATTTCTTAATAAATTACAAAATAATCATTAGTTGTGTAATCAGGATGTAGGTAGCGCTTGCAAGGAAATTTTAAAATCACTTTCGCACGAAAAAGAATATTAATATACCGCCGATACCTGGAATTAACCAATCTTAATTAATAAAATAATAAAAAAAAGCTTAATTTATACTCTATTTTTATTGCAGGAAATATAGCTTTAGTCAGACACTCAAAATATTACTATAAAGAAATGTTCTCTTCTATTTCTCCTGTTTAGCCTCCGGTAATTACCTTTCAGATAATACTTCAGAGGATGAGATGTACGGGTGTAAATGAAGTGTAGTCTTGTACAGTATCAGTTCGACCGTTCCTGAAATGTGTGGTTCATTGAAAACCCTACCCGCCAAAGAACACCGGTATCCACGATCTAGTATTTAAATCCGTGTAAAAATAACTAACTTTACTAGGACTTGAACGCTGGAACTCTCGACTCCCAAATCAGCTGACTTGGGAAGACGCGTTCACGACTAGACCAACTAGGTGGGTCTAAATAATAAAGAAACGCTGTACGAAAGGTACCGTTATCGGTTTAAATCTTACTGCTTGTCTAATGATGGCGTTATCTAAATAAATTTATTTATAAAACTCCCTAAAGTTCTATAAATGTAGTTATAACAATAGGTTTTTTTTTTGTCAGCCAATTTAATTCTTAAGTTTTAAGCAAACACTGGTACAAATAAACAAACACACGGACTTCTATTATATGTATACATAAATAAAGTATATGCGAGACTATTCTAACTAGTTTTTTATAAGTTTTATTTATTTTTATAAGAATATCTATCGGAGTTTTGAGGGATTTTACATGAAAATAGAAAAAATGAATTCTACTGAAGATTAAGAGTTATTTATGCTTACGTAAAGGTTTTTTAATTTTGTTTTATATTTTTTCTTTTTTTCTAGAAATATCACGATTTAAGTTTTAGTTTTTACATCAAGAAATAATTATGCTAAATAATTACTGAAAAAAATTGTTAAGAAACTTCTTAAAGAAAACAAATTTCATTTAAAATTAATTTTTAATTAAATTGCAGATTTAAGATATTTAGATATTTATTCGCTCTCAATTGATATTATCTAATACTAGCCGGCCCATCTAACTAAAACGTGGACTCTTGGGGCCCAGGTTGGACCAGATGAACCCCGGAGCCAACTCAGGGGTTCCTCGAGGCTACGGGGCCTACCTCAGGACTGCAGAGCTCGCTTAGCTCGCCATTCCCGAGTTGCCAGGGAGACCGGTGCCCTGGAAAAATGCAGATTCGCTTCACTCGTCATTCCCTTCTACCCCGAGGGACCAATTCCCTGGACCCCTGCATTATTCGTTACCCCTTGGTTGTGAGAATAATAGTGATAAATAATGATTAAATTATTCAGGCTTTATAGCAACCTGAAAAAGAAACTAAATTACAAAAGATAGAGAATAGTAACTATGGTAACTAAAGTACACAGAGTTTTATCAACGAAAAATTCACAACTTATTTTTTTTGCCATGGAGCTAAAAATATGTATAATAATGAAGTAAAAGGATTAATTGCTTTTTCTTTAGCATATATCTTTAATTCACATCTTCACCTCCTTGGGGGGTGAATGAAAAATTAATATTTTTAATAGCTTAATCTTCAAGGGAGCTAGGGCCTCGATCTAAAGGTTAAAACCTTCTCTGGGATAACACGAATGTATCCTCTGAATTTGAAAAGAATCGGTCATTTAAAATTTAAAATTTTATGGTACGCCACCTAGGGGCCCGAATGAGAAGTGCAGCACCTAACGGATTATTTATACATTTTCACAAAAATTTTTCATTTTAATATAGCCTATGACACTTCAGATTACAATATGAAGCTACTGTTAAAATTTTTTAGCGATTAGTTTTGCGGTTCTTGAGATTTTTGGTAACATATGAACATACGTACAAAAAAGTTTCCTTCTTAGAGATTAAACTTTTTAGTTAAAAGTTGTTTTTATTTTATAGAATGGTAAAACACCCGTTTTAAGGTATTTTATATTATTGCTTAACTTTTTTTATATTTAATCATTAAAATATATATATATATGTGTGTGTGTGTGTGTGTTTGTATCAAGACTCTCTTTTGGGAATGGAGTGAATTTCCGCCAAATAATAAGAGCGAAAAAAATACATGCAGAAACGAAAAACTGGTGTTATTCACAGAAATGGCTAAGCTTCTTATGAAAGATCCCGACTTTCTGTCCATTAAAAAAAACATACACTAGAACATGACAACCGGTAATATCGCCTTTTTTAATGTATTTCTCTTTATATAAAAGCTATTTTCACTAATAAATATTCATTAACTGACACATTTTACATGTCTTTACTCTTTTCTCGTCACGTAAAATGAAACCGCCATTTTTTTTCTTGTTTAGCATCCGGGAATCACCGTCAGGTATTACTTCAGAGGATGAATGATGATGATAATGTATTAGTATAAGTGATATTTATTAGTGTAGTGGTCTTGTACGACCATTCCTGATATGTGTAGTTAATTGAAACCCAACCATTAAAGAACACCGGTATCCACGACCTAGTATTCAAATCCGTGTAAAAGTAGTATTACAGTCCATATATACTAGTTTTATTTATTTACACTAGTTTAGTATGGAAATTTTGGTCAGTTTTAGCCGGCCTCCGTGGCGCGAGTGGTAGCGTCTCGGCCTTTCATCGAAGATCCCGGGTTCGAATCCCCCGATCGGCATTTTCACACGCTACAAAAATTGCCATTCATCTCATCCTCTGAATGAAACCATCTAACGGATGATCCCAGAAATTAAAAAAGCAATAATTATTGATATCAAAACCACAAAAAAAAAACAATTTCATTGTAAAAGTGACTTTCAGTAAAAGTGAATTTCATTCATCTCCTCAGGATAAAAACATTATGAAATTAAAAATATGGTGAATAATACAAACCCCTGAAAAACACTTACAATAACTTATCCCTCAGAAAACAATTATTTTCCGAGAATCCGCAAAAAATGATATTTTTAAAATTACAAAGGAAGACAAGGCTGTTCCAAAACATAAGAAACACCGATTTAGAATAAACACGAAAAAACATCCAAGATCAACACCTAAAGTAATATTTTGCTATTTTTTATTTTCTAATTGAAACAGTCCCGTGGCGAGTGAATCTTTGTTATTTAAAAAATATAATTTTTTTGGATATGGGACAAAAAATTGTTTGTTTAAGGAAACCTTGAAATTGTAAGTGTTTTTCGGGGGTTTCTATTACTTACAATTATTTTTACTTTATAATGCTTTTATCCTAAGAAGATTCACTAACATTTTTACAAATGAAATTGTAGATTGTCATCTCTCTCTCTCTATATATATATATACATTTTTAAAAATAAATATTTCAGTGTTTTATTTACTAACAAACTTGGCACAGATATATTTTATAAATATGAACACAAAATATAATAAACTCCATTGAAACTTTAGTAAAAGTTGAAGGGTTTGGTTTAACACAAAATATAGGAGGGGATAGATTTTTATATAGGGTCCAGTTATGGCCACCCAGTAAGAATAAAAGGGGTGTTTTTATCGGCTACTGCTCTAGTTTGACCACACATTTCCGCATGCCCTAAAAATCATCTTCCCCTAACTACAGAAATAAATAAAAAATGAACCCTCCTCTTCACATGTTGATATTTTTAAAATTAAAGGTCAGGGGGCGCGCGGGTTGTCCAACCCTTTCTGACCCTTACCTTAGACCCTCCCCTATTTTATATGTATGTATGATTCTGTTTCGTTTCCTGATCAACTGTATTTCCTGTATTCTACTGGTATCCAAATACAAATTGACTATTGCTCTACTAATAATGTAAGTTTTTTATGTGCTAATTTATTGATTTTTTTTTAATGCATGACATATCTTTTTTTTTAACTTAATATTTATAGATGTAAAACTATTTTGTATATTCATCAATTGTTTGAAAATAATTTATTAAGTGTCTTTTAATAAGTTACATTTTATTTGTAAACTATTCTCTAATCTTCTTGGCTTTAAAATATGGTTTAAATTACGAAGTTTAACTAAAAAACGGTTGAAATTAAGGGCATATGATTGATACAATTCTATTTATTTTTTAATAATAATGTTTGTTTTATTTATTGTCTGTTTTCAAATATATTTCTTTGTTAACCATTTGTTTGATGATTGAAACGCAATTTTAAAACATCTTTATTTTCTAATCATAAAATTAAAACGTTATTTTTTTTTGTAAAAATAAAAAATTGGAATACCTTAAATCAGAATACTACACGATTCGTTCATTTCTATTTTTATAATTTTTTTAAAAACATATAATTATGAAATAATGTATTACGGGTTTTTTCTGTTTGCAAAAGTTTGGAATAATATTATTACCATTTTTCCTTATCAAGCGTAAAGGATGCTTTCTGATAGTTTAAAAAATTGCAATAAAAGTAAAAGATCAAACTAGATTTAATAATGAGAAAGTTTTATATTTAGGAATAAACTTTTTGTATAATAATTAAGATTTTTAATCAAAATTGTTAGAATTTTTACTCACAAAAATATTGATAATATTTTTAAATAATTTGAAAATCATATAATAAAATATACAACTATATTATTTTCATATCGGTCAATTAAAAACTTTTATATAAAAATAGGGTATCCACTTAGCAACATTTTTGAGTATTGACTATCCAAGCGCTTTCGGATTATTCCTCCATAATCAGGGATTGCTGATTAAAAACGAATTTTAGAGTTGTGCATATACATTTATATAAATAGGAATTAGAATGAAAATAAAATTTAAAATTATTATGTTCATAACAGTTGACTGTCAATAGTTAAAATAAGTCGACGTTAAAAGAAAAACGTCTTGTCAGTCAGACAAGACGTTTTTCTTGTCTTACTGACAACTGTTACCGTGAACAGTTATAAATTCGATTGCCAAGTTTTTTCTTACAGTAATTAAAAAATACTGACAACCAGTTGCATGACTTTCCCATCACGAGGTTTTTTTCTGGTGTACGGCATACACACACAAATTATAATATTTATAATTTTATTTAAATATAATTTTTTCTGTTTATTAAATTCAATGATTCTAACTAAAGCCCGCGCATACCGTATTTCATTCACGCGGATATATTATACATACACATATATTATACATTCATATATATAAAGTGAATATTATTCGCTTTAAATATTATTTAATTCTACCGCGCACCTGTGACATCACAACATAGCAGCTGTACGTCAGTGGTACACTAGTGCTCCTTGCAGTGAGAGGGGGTACTATTGACGCATATACCCACTTAGCCGCTTGTTTATTTAGAGTACTTTTTTGGGGTGCAAAAATATTTTTTCCAAATATTTTTTTTTAAGTTTTAAAAATGATTAAGATAAATATTACCTTGATTAGGCGAAAATTCGAGATACTGAGGGTGACTGTGCTCTACAGCCTCACCATGTTAACATTTTAAGTTGAAAATTATGTAGCGTCTATGCCCTATATATAGAAGTAATCTGATTTGAAGTTTTGTCAAAATCGGTCCAGTAGTTCTGGAGATATAAGGTGATTAAGAAGGTGACACCGAACATACACATACCCGGAAAATTTCCATACGGTTTTTTTTTGGGTTCCTTAGGTGTCAAAACGTAAAGATCAGGTGAAAATCGCATATACCCAAATTGGAGCGATTAAAATACTTTTTCTAAAGCTATAGCGCTAGACGAGATAGTAAAAAAGATAATATTTTATTAATGAGAAAGAATCAAGAAGAATGTAACAAATTTACAGAACATGTTCTACAAGTGAAAATATAGAAAAAAGTTCGTGTAAACATAGGTTTGGAAATGCTTCGTTAAAGAGTGTCGGCTGGCAAAGGATTTTATTCTGATTTCTGCGACTATAGTAAAACTCAGCCTTCAGTAATTTTTGTGATTGAAATTAAGTGATAAATTTAGAGGTTTTATATGGAATCTATCCTAGAAACTTTAAAAAATATAAGTCTCAGAATTGTATTTTTAGTAGTTTTCGAAAAATTTTTAAGTAAAACATAAAAGATTGAAGGTGATCATAATAGAACACACACTATTTTATGTTTATATTTCATTTTATGTAATATTTGACTGTTCGTTTAAATTTTAACCAAATAGTTACCTGTTTATGAAATAAAATTTATAATTACATCATAAATAATATTTTAATTAAGATATAATAAAAAGAAATTAAAAATATTTTCCGAATAAAAAGTCCACAAAAATAATTTTATTTTCTAATCAAAAAGTGTAAATTAAAAAATAAAAGATTACAAAAAGAAAAACAAGATGTCTGTTAGATACATTTACGTATTAAAAAAAGGATATCAGTATTCTGATATACAATCTACATGAATAAATACAGAAAAATTATTTATTTTTGAATAGATTTCTTTCGATATGATTTTATATTTTTCTTTACAAGTTTATATTTTAACAACTACCACAAAAAAATAAAAAATATAAGAGAAATTCTTAAACAAATCTTGTTTACAAATAGTAGACCTAAATATCAATCCGCGCCAAAAATGTGTTATATATAATAATAAAGTACAGCTGTGTCATTCTCGGGTAGAAAAACTGAACGAGGAAAAAACTTACAGTGAATCTAAATGCGACTAAAAAGCGTACGGAATATTATAATACAACACAGCATATATAGATATGGCATATGTTAGCGACGAAATTTATACCTGAGTATAAAATAGTGAATGACCGTTTGGCAGTTACATATTCCATCCAGCTGCATCAATAAAAACTGGGCTTATGCAGATTGTATGCAGATAGGTAAAATGTTCAGGTAAAAATCTGCCTGTCTAAAAGCTGCCTCATTTAAATATTAACCCTTTATTTTTACCTTCCGCATTCCCTACAAAGCTATTAATATAACACTATACTGATTGTTACATTCTATCTTTACCGCCTCCCTTTTCGTCTTTCCATTTCCGTCTAATTTATTTCTATAAAATATAATCTCTCTTTTTCTACGTACAGTACTACTCGCGTGTGGCGTTGCCATTTGTCTACTCGGTGAACATTTGTAGCAACTGTCGTCTAGAAAATAACCCTTGCGGAATATCCTTTCATAATATACGCTTTATCATATGCTAGCTATGATTTATGACAAATATTTCAAGTATATACTAATAATACTTAACAATAGCACAATAATTGTTATTTATATTTAATATTTTACGTGCTGAATAAAATCGTAATAAAAAGTTTTTAAATCCTAAGTGGTTTAAAACAGAAAATTCTCAAAATTTAAACGATAAATTAAACCTTTTTTTCTAATATTATTTTAAGTTGATATTTCCTCCAACGCTTTTAAAATTATGTGATATTCAAAGTAAAAGAAAAGATTCAGTGTTTCTCCAAGAACCATTTTATTAGATCAACCTAATCAGAAGACTGCCCTAATCAAAATTACAAAAAAAAAGTAAAAAAAATACTTTTATCTTATTTTCTTTAATACTAGTACTATTTCCGTGAGGTTTTATTGAAATATATCCGTAATAAATCCACAAATCAGAAATCAATGTTCTCCACAACAAGATAATAACATACTCCATTTAAAATTTTAAAAATTAATAATGCGTTTAGTTCCTCGTACGAGGTAAAGGAAGTAAGTAACTATACTTCCTTTACCTCGTATCTAATCACGAATAATTTCGGTTTTCAGATTCCAACGGAAATATCCATTTCGACCCTCCCTGAATCCATTTTGATTAGTTTCGTCGTGATATCTGTACATACGTACGTATGTATCCCGCATAACTAAAAAAACGATTAGACATTGAAATTTTGGATTTAACATTGTTGTAACATCTAGTTGTGCACCTCCCCTTTTGATTGCAATCGATTAAACCAAAAGTATTCAAAAAAGCCCAAAATAAAAAAAAAATAGGATTATTGACTTTTTATTAACTGCATTAATAAGCCCTCATTGAGACCTTTTCAACGATATTCCATAAGAGGAACCTATTTTCGTTGGTTCCAGAGTTATAGGTAAATAAAATTTTAATTAATGAAATATTTTGATCTTACAAGGAGATGGCACATCGGTTCGAATCCGATTTCATATATATATATATATATATATTTTTTTAGTTTAAATATATTGATTTATTAATAATTATTAACCTCTGATTATAAAAAAAAATTACGTTAAATAATCATTTAACGTTAAATAATCATTTTAACTGGAATAAAATGTTCAGCATTTTAAAAAAATTAGGGTTCAAATACAGAGATAGAAGAACAATTGCTAACGTGTACAGGAACCAAACAGCAACAGTAACAATTGAAGAACATAAGAAAGAAGCCGTAATAAGAAAGGGAGTCCGACAAGGATGTTCCCTATCTCCTTTACTTTTTAATCTTTACATGGAACTAGCAGTTAATGATGTTAAAGAACAATTTAGATTCGGAGTAACAGTACAAGGTGAAAAGATAAAGATGCTATGATTTGCTGATGATATAGTAATTCTAGCCGAGAGTAAAAAGGATTTAGAAGAAACAATGAATGGCATAGATGAAGTCCTACGCAAGAACTATCGCGTGAAAATAAACAAGAACAAAACAAAAGTAATGAAATGTAGTAGAAATAACAAAGATGGACCACTGAATGTGAAAATAGGAGGAGAAAAGATTATGGAGGTAGAAGAATTTTGTTATTTGGGAAGTAGAATTACTAAAGATGGACGAAGCAGGAGCGATATAAAATGCGGAATAGCACAAGCTAAACGAGCCTTCAGTAAGAAATATAATTTGTTTACATCAAAAATTAATTTAAATGTCAGGAAAAGATTTTTGAAAGTGTATGTTTGGAGTGTCATTTATATGAAAATGAAACTTGGACGATCGGAGTATCTCAGAAGAAAAGATTAGAAGCTTTTGAAATGCGGTACTATAGGAGAATGTTAAAAATCAGATTGGTGGATAAAGTGACAAATGAAGAGGTATTGCGGCAAATAGATGAAAAAAGAAGCATTTGGAAAAATATAGTTAAAAGAAGAGACAGACTTATAGGCCACATACTAAGGCATCCTGGAATAGTCGCTTTAATATTGGAAGGACAGGTAGAAGGGAAAAATTGTGTAGGCAGGCCACGTTTGGAATACGTAAAATAAATTGTTAGGGATGTAGGATGTAGAGGGTATACTGAAATGAAACGACTAGCACTAGATAGGGAATCTTGGAGAGCTGCATCAAACCAGTCAAATGACTGAAGACAAAAAAAATAAATAAAAATAGTGATTTTATCAGAAAATTTGTACACATCAGAGTACTTAATATTCATAAGAATTGAAATTAAAAATTTGTTAACAAAAGGAAGAAAAATGTATGAATGAAAATGAAAAATGGAGAATAAAAGCTAAGATCCAAGATGACATTTATTGAAAATTTTAGATACAATTAAAACCAGAAAAATTTTATTTTATAGTATCAATTTAGATCTTCATAGGGGAAAGGTAGCGCCCCGGCCTTTTATCCGGAGGTCCCGGGTTCGAATCCCGGTCAGGCATGGAATTTTTCAAACACTATAAAATTCACAATCATCCACCGGTAACTGAGTTGAAACGGTAAGTCTGTCGTTATTGTAAAAATAAACAAGGATTAATTTCAAAAGATTAATCAAAAAGAAAATTCAAAGATAATCAAACAATAAAATCGGAAATTTAAAGGATCAGGGTATTTCAGAAAGTCATAAATTAATTCTGTATAAATAACACCGAAATAAGTGAAAAAAAGCTGGAAACGTATCGCATAACTTTTCCTGCAACGGGCCGGTCAAATCATACAATATTATGTAAACCTATTTCATCGCAAAATATGTTCATTTGCAGACAGAACATTAAAGGTCTTACTTTTAGTTTTAGAATAAAATAATTTCAACTTGTTTATAAATGAATAATAAAAATTTACAAACACATTAAAAAACTTTATTCGGTAACCAAAGGTTATATGCTAATAATAAGACATTAAAAGACAAGAATAAGACATTATAAAATTAAAAATTTACACTCATGATAAAAATAATTTGTAATTTTTGCGAATATAATTAATTTATTTATGCAGTTAGAGCAAAAAAAAAAAAGAACAGAATTTATATATAGTATTTTTAGAGGGGAGAATAAATTATATGTAACATCTTTCTAAAAATATTCATTTAAGGTTAACTTAAGAAATTTGCTTTAACTCTAAATATAACAAATTCAGTACAGCCTAAAATAAGAAAAAACAGAAAATTTTTGAAAAAACCTGTTTGAATTTTAATTCCGGGGTTTATAATTAAAAAAAAAAAATTAGATAATTCTTTTTATACAAATTAAACTTTCAATAAACTTTAGAAAACTAATTTAAAGCGTTAAAATGGTGTAACAATGAAATTTTCTATTTCTTTAATTAATATTTTACTTTCCCGTCTATATAGCAACTGTAGCTATATAAAAAGGAAGTCTGGTGATCGGTCTAAATTGGGTATATCCGGTATCCACCGAATCTTGACGAATTGACCCGTAAGGAATCCAGAAAACTGAAAAATGGCAACGAAATTTCCGAGACAAAATGTGTGTACGTATTTGTGTGTTGCCGTGTAAATCGCCTTATATCTCCAGAACTACTTGACCAATTTTTACCAAAATTGGTTATAATATTTCTATTGTAGGGGCGTTAATGCTATTAATTTTTCAGTTCAAAAGCTCATGGGGTGGGGGTTACAAGGCGGGAAAAACGAAATCGTCTCCAGATTTTGCATAATTAAGGTTATTTTATTTTTTTTTTTGTCTTCAGTCATTTGACTGGTTTGATGCAGCTCTCCAAGATTCCCTATCTAGTGCTAGTCGTTTCATTTCAGTATACCCTCTACATCCTACATCCACAACAATTTGTTTTACATACTCCAAACGTGGCCTGCCTACACAGTTTTTCCCTTCTACCTGTCCTTCCAATATTAAAGCGACTATTCCAGGATGCCTTAGTATGTGGCCTATAAATCTGTCTCTTCTTTTAACTATATTTTTCCAAATGCTTCTTTCTTCATCTATTTGTCGCAATACCTCTTCATTTGTCACTTTATCCACCCATCTGATTTTTAACATTCTCCTATAGCACCACATTTCAAAAGCTTCTAATCTTTTCTTCTCAGATACTCCGATCGTCCAAGTTTCACTTCCATATAAAGCGACACTCCAAACATACACTTTCAAAAATCTTTTCCTGAGATTTAAATTAATTTTTGATGTAAACAAATTATATTTCTTACTGAAGGCTCGTTTAGCTTGTGCTATTCGGCATTTTATATCGCTCCTGCTTCGTCCATCTTTAGTAATTTTACTTCCCAAATAACAAAATTCTTCTACCTCCATAATCTTTTCTCCTCCTATTTTCACATTCAGTGGTCCACATTGAACCACTGAATGTGACCATTTGGACCATTGGACCATTTGAATGTTTTACATTCAATTAAGGTTATTATTTTTTTATAATTTTGTGAATATTAATAAACAACTTTTATAAAAAAAAAAGTTTTTTCTAAATTTCACCCCCCCCCTTCCACAAATGGTTGTAATTTTGAAGAGTTATAGATGGCAGTACAAGGGGTGATTTTCGTTGTATTTTTTTAAAAATATTTTTGTAAACAATTATAAAAAAAAGAACATCTTTTGTGTAAAAGTGTTTTGCTAAATTGCACCCCGCCACCAAAAAAACAGTAATTTTGAAACTTTGTAGTAGGTAGAACAGTGGGTCTTTTTCGTTACAGTTTTTTTCTATTAGCATCTCGTTCGATCTACAAATTTGTTCCCCATCAAAGCGGTGTCTTAAACCAGTCGCCCTTGTCTTACATACTTCACATCCCACTTAGTGGCCGGACTACGGCTGTTCTTGCCTATGTTGTGACGTCACAGGTGAGCGGTAGAATTACATAAATGGATAATATTTAAATTGTACAAATTTACTTTAAGTGGCTACTAGTACGCCATACCGGCGCGAATGAAATACAATATGCGCGCGCGGTTTAGTTAGAATCATTGAATTAAATAAACATAAAATATTGTATTTAAATAAAATTATAAATATTTAAAATTAAGTTGTGTGTGTATGTGTTTGTAAGCCGAGAATCAGAAAAAACCGAGTCAACGGAAAGTCCTATAACTGTGTTGTCAGCTTTTTGCAATTAAAAATGAAGATATCAACTTGATATTTTGTGCGTGTAATCTTCATGTGAATATCTAAAATAAATCTCTAGGTTTTTGAAATTCGATCTTCAAAGGAATGAAGAAAGGTAAAAATATTTTGATCAATGATTGCAAATTTATTGTTTTAATTCCTAATTCTATCGTTTTACGTATTTATTTCCGATCATACTAAGAAATATATTCACTAGATTTGTGCTTGGAAATAAATACTCTTCAGATAAATATCTATAAGTCTTTTTAGGATTTTTTTTAATTTAGATTTTTTAAGGGGTGCTACGGCGCGGCGGCTAATCCAAAATTGTATTTTTTTTTATAACTCAATACATGAAGTACAAACTTTTGAAAAATATTTAAACCGAAGGGAGGTAGAGAAAAGAACAAGATACATACGAGGTGCGACAATAAAGTAATGAAGCTGATTTTTCTTTGCAAGATGTGGTAATCCTGCAGCTTGCGTAGGCACACCATTTACCTTGGTCTATAAGGTACTTCTAGTCCAAGCGGCACATCGATGCAACTGCTCAGTGGTGAGTTGTGCTGTAATAAGTGAACACGTGTTTGTGTCTCTCGTTACAGAAATGAAACCGCAAAATATTGCGCAACGGTATGCCATTTCTTTTTGCGTTAAATCGGGTGAAAACGCGACGACAAGTTTTGGAGAGGAGGTTATGTCAAGAGCTCAAGATTTTCGGTGGCATAAAATTTTCAGTGAAGGCAGAACGAATGTTGAAGATGAAGACCGCAGTGGACGACCATCAGTCTCACGGACAGATGTCAACTTGACCAGGGTGCGTGAAATCGTACGATCTGATCGAAGATTATCCGTGAAAATGATTGCGGAAGAACTCAACATCAATCGAGAAACGGTTCGTCTAATATTAACTGAAGATCTTGGTACGAGAAAGATTGGTGCAAAAATGGTCCCCAAAAATCTCACACAACAGCGAGAAACACAGAAAAATGTGGCAGCCGATCTGTTAGAGCAAACGGAAATCAATCCAGATTTGTTGAGCCGTGTTATCACTGCTGATGAGGGTTGGTTTTTTCAATACGATCCAGAGACAAAACGCCAAAGTTCGCAACGGTGCTCAAAGACATCACCCAGACCAAAAAAAGCTCGTATGTCAAAGTCAAAAGTGAAATGCATGCTTGTGTGCTTCTTCGATTCCAAGGGAATTGTTCATAAAGAGCGGGTGCCTCCTGGACAAACAGTTAACCGATATTTCTACAAAGAAATTTTAGAAAGATTTCGTAAACGAGTTCTTCGTGTGTGTGCCAACATTGCTGATAATTGGATTCTGCATCACGAAAATGCGCCATCCCATACTGCTCTGTCAGTACAGCAATTTTTAACCTCAAAACAAATTTCAATACTACCACAGCCACCTTATTTACCAGATATCGCTCCGTGCGACTTTTTTCTATTTCCAAGAGTCAAAATTGCGGTCAAAGGACACCATTTGCAAACAACACAAGATGTCCAAAAAGCTGTGACGAGGGTCTTGGAGGATATTACAGAAGATGAGTTCCAGAAATGTTACCATCAATGGCACAAGCGCTGGAATTAGTCTTTGCAATCAGAGGGGAACTACTTTGAAGGAGACAACACTAAACATGACTAAAACGGTAAGCAACATTTTTGTTTCACATCAGTCTCATTACTTTATTGTCGCACCTCGTATATTTCAATTTTAAAAGGGTTGAATTTAAAAAAAATTTTTTTTGAGTATTTATATATTGTAGGTAAACAGATTTGCTGTAATAAAGTTTTCTCTAAAATGCCTCTTATTTTTAGAAAATCTAAATTGGTTTTTTCATGATATTCTTCCTTAATGAATTTGGAAGAATGTAAATTTGATAAGTACTCCATATATAGAAATATTTGAGCCAAATTTTAAGGAAATCGATTGAATTAATCCTGAGATATAAGGTCAAAAGTAGTGCGAATCACTAAGCACATACATATATATATATTTTTTTTTTGGGTAGGTAAACTGGTTGGACCCTAGAACGTAAATATTTATTAAAAAAAGCTGTACTACCTATTTAGCATGATTACCATACTTTCCCCTTTAATAAAATATAATAATAAAGTCTAATAAAACTATATTTAATAGCCGGTTAATATAGCCAAGTAATAGGAATATAAAGAATAAGAAATCAAACAATAAGATTATTAATAACTTTCAAGGGGTTCCAAAAAAAAAAATAAAATTATCAAAAATAACAGCCAATGAATAGATAAATTGAGCTAGAAAATGAAATAATAGTGGTTAAATAGAAAATTCAGAAAAAAATTGATAATTTTGTGCATAGATAGCCATAACAAATAAGAAAAAAAATATTGAAACAGAATTTAAATTATGATAATATTTTAATTATAGGAAAATCTAATTCTACAACAAAAACGTTTACGTAAATTTACCGGATGAAAAATCACAGACCTTTTAACGTAATTGTCGTTAAATAATTCATTACAAAATTATTTATTTTATTGAGTCGTCTATTTTTAATTTAATCAACAAACAAGATGAAAGTTTTTACTAACGTATTCAGAACAAGCTTATGTAAATCATAAAGGAAGGAAAACTTTATTATAAGAAAATGAAGTAGAGAGAAAGAAACGTGGTCGCGTGCTCTACAACGCCCATAAATCAGACTTTTGCGGATGCCATGTTTGCATACAAATCCGTTGACCCGTGCTTCTCTGACCATCGGTCAACTCACGCCAACCCTTTTATTGACCCTTACTATAAAATATGACCCTCAACATACATATACATAAAACTATTCAAACTTTCAACCCTTTCAACTTAAATGCCCTTTAGAATGAACCTAACTATTGGTTGACTGATTCAAATTTTTTTTTTTATATAAGCTTAACCCTTCGTCTATCCTTTATAACTTTTCATGGCCAAATTATTAACAAAACCCTATTATCACGCCTTAGCAGACGCCCTCCTAAAGCTGCTGTTAAAACCCTTTCGAAAATATATTTCTAGTAAGATAAAATTCAGTCTATTTATTTCTAATCGTACTTTATATTTTTGTTGATTCCTTAACGTAAAAAAGTACATTTAGCTAAAATTTTACTTCTAATCTTCAATTTGTTATGTAAGTCAATATCATAACTTGACTTATTATCATACCAGATAATAAGACAAAATTCATGAAAATTGAAAAAACATTCCGAAAAATTAAAAGGTTACTTTAAAAAAATGAGGAATGAAGTGGTTTCTCATTATCTTCTTCATTCAGCCGATATATAATTGTGTATCAGAGCCAAACTAAATGTAGATAATATTGAGCTTACAAGCGATACTTTACTTTACTTTTACAGAGTCTAGATTTACAATCAACATCATTACTCTCAGAGAAAATAATTTAACATAGTATCCAATACCTTAAATGGTTTACATAGTCGTAATACATACTTATATTTTATGAAAACCCAAATATTTACAGTCTTGAGATCTCGGAATCTGAATTTTGAAGATAGGGTGTTTTTTTTCCCTGTTTAACCTCCGGTAACTACCGTTCAGATAATACTTCAGGGGATGAATGAGGATCATTTGTATGAGTGTAAATGAAGTGTAGTCTTGTACATTCTCAGTTCGACCATTCCTGAAATGTGTAGTTAATTGAAACCCAACCACCAAAGAACACCGGTATCCACGATTTAGTATTAAAATCCGTGTAAAAATAACTGGCTTTACTAGGACTTGAACGCTGGAACTCTCGACTTCCAAATCAGCTGATTTGGGAAGACGCGTTCACCACTAGACCAACCCGGTGGGTTTAGGGTGTTCCTTACAAAGGGTGAAAGTGACGTGCTTTATTTTTTCGTTTATTTTTATTTTCTTACATGTAAGCCAAGTTTCCAGAAGAGTGATGTAATCTTGAATAAAACGAGACGCAGTTGTTTGATTTTCGTGGACAGAAAGAATTGCAGTATCGAAATTGGCTAGTCATCCGAAAACAGATCATACAACATGGGTCCGATAACGCTTCTGAAGTACCCATGATTGTATAAGGAGCAAATCCGACAAAACGTCTCTAAACAAAATTATAAGATGAATTAAGTTGGTTAATTTAGTAAATGGTAACTGATTTTTTTTTGAGCTTAGAATTTTGCATAGTTCTGGAGATTATTTTCCTTTTTTATCTATTAAAAGATAAAAGATAAAGATGCTACGATTTGCTGACGATATAGTAATTCTAGCCGAGAATAAAAAGGATTTAGAAGAAACAATGAACGGCATAGATGAAGTCCTACGCAAGAACTATCGCGTGAAAATAAACAAGAAGAAAACAAAAGTAATGAAATGTAGTAGAATGTGAAAATAGGAGGAGAAAAGATTATGGAGGTAGAAGAATTTTGTTATTTGGGAAGTAGAGTTACTAAAGATGGACGAAGCAGGAGCGATATAAAATGCCGAATAGCACAAGCGAAACGAGCCTTCAGTAGGAAATATAATTTGTTTACATGAAAAATTAATTTAAACGTCAGGAAAAGATTTTTGAAAGTATATGTTTGGAGTGTCGCTTTATATGGAAGTGAAACTTGGACGATCGGAGTATCTGAGAAGAAAAGATTAGAAGCTTTTGAAATGCGGTGCTATAGGAGAATGTTAAAAATCAGACGGGTGGATAAAGTGACAAATGAAGAGGTATTGCGGCAAATAGATGAAGTAAGAAGCATTTGGAAAAATATAGTTAAAAGAAGAGACAGACTTATAGGCCACATACTAAGGCATCCTGGAATAGTCGTTTTAATATTGGAAGGACAGGTAGAAGGAAAAAATTGTGTAGGCAGGCCACGTTTGGAATATGTAAAACAAATTGTTAGGGATGTAGGAGTAGAGGGTATACTGAAATGAAACGGCTAACACTAGATAGGGAATCTTGGAGAGCTGCATCAAACCAGTCAAATGACTGAAGACAAAAAAAAAAAAATACCTTTATAATGAATCTTCCTGGGAGTCCTTATAGAAGAACAAAAAAGAAAGTAAGCATACAAATTTCATAATTAGTAGAACTATCATATTTAGTAAATGGTATATTATAAATTCTATTTCTCATTGTTACAAGTATGCTTTTCTTTGTTCTATTTCACCTAATTTATAATTTCATCTTTTTTATGTTCTATATTATACAATTTTAAATATGGCTATATCTTTAAAAACATTAAAAAATAAATATGTATTTAAAATAAATAAATAAATATATATATAAAATGGTGAATAGCTCGAAAAACTAAATATTGCAGAATATGATAAAAAGTAATTTAAAAACAAATTTATAAACGCAACCTTATTAGCCTTCAGAGATGATATCGCGATATTTCCAAAACACACAGACGAAGGTGGAATTAAAGTAGGCTACAGAAATTAAGCGAATATGCTAATAAAATAGGCTTACAAATTTCTTTCGTAAAAACAAAATGGTTCTTCAAAGATAAAAAAAATAAATTGCAAACAATAACAATTTTTGAAAATCAGGAAATTAAAAGAATATCAATATATAAATATCTCGGAGAAGTAATAGTTCCAAATGCTGTAGAAAAGTAAGCGCTAAAAGATCGAACACATAAATTAGCGTTGGCGTTCAAATTAAACAAGAAATTTATAAAATGAAAACTCGCTTTCGCCCTAATGCTAAACTCCGACATTACAAAAGAGTTATTCTTTTGGAGGTGTTATATGGCGCTGAATGTTTGCTTACTTTTCTGAATGAAGACATTTTTAAAACAGAAAAAATAATTTTAAGAAACATATACGGACCCGATTACCAGGACCACAATTTAGAAATTAAAAAGTGAAACAGAAATTAATAAAAATACAGAAAAAATAAAATACTCTATCCGAAGATAAAAATTTTATGGACATTAATATATAATAAGCGAAAACAGATTAACAAACTAAATACTTTTATAATAGTAGAACTATTAAAAATAGCTGGTTTAATTAGGTAAAAAACTATCCTAAAAATTTAAAAATCTCCAAAAAAACCTGTTTAAATGGAGAGCAATTTAGAAAATTAATCAAAAATCTAAGTTTCCAGAGAAAAAAGATTAAGGAAGAACGTGAAATGAGGATGAAAACAAACAGAGTGAAAAGATTCGGGTAAAACAAAAAGAAGTTTCAAACTATTATGAAAACGTGATCCTTCGAAAAAGAAATGATGAACTGGTTATACATTTTCGATTCAGTATAGAAAAGCATTTCAAAAGTCCAGAAATGCATATATATTTAGATTATAATATTAAATGTTATTAAAGTTTTATAGTGTTCTTTTACATAATTCCTGTCAAAAACGTAACGTTAGTTTAATAATAGTAAAATTTCCAATTATGATTACCTGTTATTGTACAAACTGACATGGAATAAAGTTGTTTAGGTAGTTTTTAAGCTAACTTTACGTTTTAACTTAGAATTCCTAAAATTATACTTCATAATCTTTAATCAATAGTTGTTATTTTATAAACATAGGTCGAAATACTCATTCTCTTAATTTATTAATTATAGTCTTTCTTCATTTTATTTTCATCATGTTTCTAAAGTTTTTTCTTTTATATTATTTTCCGAGTATTTAAATCAAACAATCAAGTTAAATGTTTTTAATTTGTTAATGTTTCTTGAGTTTTTCAAAGCGTTGTGTTATACTTTGAATCTGTTTTAATAAAAGTTTAGGTTAAATCATTTTCTTAAAATATATATATATATATATATATATATATATATATATTAATGAAGACTTATGAAAATTATTTGATAAGATTTTAAAGTAATATTTAACAAAAATACAGTCGAATTGTTAGTTTAATAATTTTAAAACGGAAATAAAAATATATAATAAATTTGAATGGTAACATCTAACTACATATTATTTCAAAATACATTTTAGTTATAATACACGATAGTGTAAACCAAAGATAAGGTTATCATTTCATTTAACATAATAATAAAGGGTTAGTGTACAAAATGAAAGGGTTGTGGCTGTAAGGGTTGCAAACAGAATGAATGAATAGAAAGGTACTGTAGGTAGGTAGGTAGGTGGATGAGGGTGAATTGTGACGTGGACGACATCCAGCCACCAAGCTAACATTACTGGTTGGTTTGCGAGTGTATATCCGTATGTCTCTATAGTATCTCTATCGGGTGTGGGTGGGGACGGCAAGCAAGATGGCCTCTAAAAGGAGGCGTGTCCATTTTGACCATCCCCTTCATTAGCCACTTGAAATGAGCCACAAAACCCTTTTTGACTTTTCCTACTGCTTAAATTATTATTATCATATTGTTATTAATATTGCGCAAACCTAGTTCATACTATTGTTTTTCACCCAGTTTTTTTTTTGTTGTTTAAATAATATTACAAATTGAAGCTGTTGTTTTAACGTAATTGTCGTATAGTAAAAAATATAGCCTATTAATTTATCAAATAAAAAATAATAATTACGTAATAAATGGATTATTATGTTAAATTAAAAATATTAGTTAATAGGATGCCTTAACTAATCTAATCTAAAAATAATAACAGATTTAATATTTTTAAACTATTAATTTTTTTTTTGTATGATTGAATCAATAACTAATTAATTAATTAATCTAAATTAATTAAAATATGTATTTCAATATTCTTGTTAGATCCAGGGTATATAAATACGTAAAGTTTATTAGTCTACTTTAACAATGAAATATCTTTAAAACTATAAGTTTTTAGTTACTTTATTAATATAAAGAAGTTGAAATGTATTTATTGATTAAAGTAGTTTTTACTGCAAGTCAAAAATCTAAAAAGTTTTGACTTTCTAAATAATGAATAAATATTTTATTCAGATAAATTTATAATCAAAGATTATTTAGAACACGTCAGTAATGAATAAGCGTTATATCATAGATGAAAAGGAAATTGTTGCGATATTATTCTCTATGAAATAATCAAGAAAACTTTATCAGAGTAGCGTCACAATAAAGGTCTAAATAATAATTAAAAAAAGAAGTGATTAAAATATATATTAGTAAATACAAATTGTTATACTGAAAGCTACGTATTCAAATAATTGAAAAAAAAGAAAAAGCCCTCAAAAATCATTTATAAAAGAAAAAGATATTTTGTCGTTTTTCTCGGTCAATCAACTATCATCAGTAGATAAACGGACAAATAGTAATTTGTCCTACACATAAAGTAGTGAATATATCTATTTATATAAAAGCACATGTGAGCGATTCATAATCAATGCCCAGCAAAAATTAATTAAGATAAATTGATGACAATTTATGTACATATTGTTACGATTTAAGAGCATAGTAAGAAATGATATTTTAAAATTCCTAGTTTAAACTGTTAAAATGGAATAACAATAAAATTTAATATTTTTTCAATTACAAATGGAGATATCAACTTGATTTTTAAAGTGTGAAATCCTCATATAAATATATAAAAACTAGTTTTTTAATTTTCCAAAATTCTATCTTGAAAGGGATGAAAAAACTAAAAAGATTTTGAACAATCATTGCAAATAGTCCCCATTTCCAATTACTCTAAAGATATATTCACTAGATTTGGATTTGCAAATATTTAGATAAACATCTAAAAACCATTTTCGAGCCTTTTTGAATTTCGATATTTTAAGGGGTGTTACGATGTTCGGGTTGGCTGCTCAACCAACACAGCCCCTGTGTCATTGTTTGTATTTGCGGGACGTGACTGACTACACTTACCTTTGTTTGCTTGACTAGATATACAAAATAAAAATAATTTAAAAAAAAGAGAAACAAAGTACGGATAACTCCTAGTGGTGTTTGTCGTGATAAGAACTAGACAAAATACATTTTTATCCCTACAGCTAGTTGTAGCTAGTTGTAGCTACAGGGAAACTTAGTTAGTAGGGAAACTTTCCCTACAACTAGCTGTAGCTGTTAGCTGTAGCTGGTGCTACAGCTAACATTTTTTAAGATGGAGGCAGACTATTTTATAACCCGAATTCTTCAGATCATTTAATGTTTCAGATTCAGTATTGATCAAACTGTTATGAAAAAATTATTACAATATACTGATATTTTTTTAATTTCACAGTCTTTGATTTTGATTTATCATTATTATTCTCGCATGCAATAGTTTAATGAAAACAGAAAGATCTAGAAGGCAGATCCCTCTGCCTCGACGAAAAGGGATCGCTTCGCTTGCCCTAATCCGCTAAATATCTTCTGACCGCGATGGGAAACGCAAGTAATCATAAGACGCGTGTTAAGCCGCAGCAGTAATGCTAGTATATATATATATATATATATATATATATATATATATATATTAATCTAGTTTAATAGATATTTAAATCTTTTTTTTTGTCCTCAGTCATTTGATTGGTTTGATGCAGCTCTCCAAGATTCCCGATCTAGTGCTAGTCGTTTCATTTCGGTATAACCCCCCCCCCCCTACATCATACATCCCTTACAAATTGTTTTCCATATTTAAATTTAGTAAACTGTATCTTAGAAGACGTATCTTATAAAAATTAATGTTTTTAATTTATTTATTGCTTCTTATTTTCTTCTATACGTTAAGCGCTTTTGAAGAAATCTAATAACAGAAATATAAGAAATATGTATATAGCTATTCAGAAAAAAAAGTAAAATATTAAAAATATAAAGAGCTATATATTAATATATATCATGACTAATATCAAATAGTCTGTCATGGTAACCATACTTCTCTAAATTTAAGTTTTCATAAGCGAATTTTTAATATAAAATTTCCGAATATTGTTTTTGTGTTTTGACAGATTTCTACAAAACGCTAAACGTAAAAAAAAAATAGAAAGTAATAATTTAGACACTTTAAACAATAATGCTTATATGCTGCAGAAATGATGATGACAGACGAAGAATCGAAACTAGAAAAAATAATTTTAAAAAGAAAGAAAAATTTTAAGAAAGATTTTAGGACCTAAATATAAAAATATTTAAAATATGATAAGATCAAATAAATGATGAAATTTATCAGAAATTTGAAAAAAATAATGAGGTATAATAGACAAAGAAGACGTAAAATGAAAAGTTTTAAAGACATTAAAAAGAATGGAGGACAACAGATTAAAACAAAAGAATCTTTAATTTTCTTCCTAAATTATAAAATATAAATAAATTATTTCAAGAAATCGAAATAAATCTAAATTAATTAAAAGTTAAAAAGGAGAAATTTAGATTCGGAACACTTTCAGAATTAAAATTAAAAAAAGTTATAGGAATTTTCAGGAAACCAAAGAAAAAAAAAAGTGAAAAGAATTTTTTAAGAGAGGGACGAAGTTAGTCAAAAGATGAGAGAGTACTGGCAAAAAAGAACGCAAAAATGTAACGTTGTTTTTCAATGCAATCAGTATAGGTGGTCCAAACGAATTTAAAAAAAAAGTATTTAAGAAATACTAAAAAAACTATATAACAGTATTTACAAAATAAAAGTAAACGCAAATTTAGTCTACAAAAAGAAAAAAGTAGCATCACACGGCTTCCAAACGTATTATTTAAGAAAAAATTTCTTACTGTTTTAGCCATACTTATAGCCACTTTTTACTTTTTACTTTTACTTTTACTTTTTACTTTTACTTTTTACTTTTTATTTTTACTCTTTACTTTTAGCCACTTTTTTTATAGCCATACTTATTAGCCACTTATAGCCATATTTCTATAAATAATAAAATATTTTATTTGTAGAGTTCTTTCCTACTTGCTTTTTGGTTTTTAATTTGATAAAAATATCTAATATTATGGAAATAATAATAATAATAATAACAAAATTCACCATACAAATAAAATAATTCTTAACACGTACTTGAATTATTTATTTACACAAGCATACATAAAACATAATATAAAAAAAACTGTCATTTAAAAAATTTATTTTCTAATAAAAAACATTAATTTTGTAAATATTTTTGTCAAATATTAATTTAATTTTAACTTCCCGGGAAGGGCGAGCGAAGGAAGCCTTTACAGTCTAGCCAAAGATAGGAATAATAAAAAAGATAATAAATTTTCCTCAAAAACATAAAATTGTTAAACAATACCTTTTAACATTCAAATTCCAGAAAAATATTTCCTTGAAAATTTGTAATAAAATACATATTTAAGAATAAATTAAATCAAAGGTTAATTTGATAGTGCATCAATAGGTAACTTAATTTCTATATTAAAATTTTGTTTATTAGGTCGGATTCTAAAGAAGAAATGTTTTTTACATCGATATATATTAAAGAAAAGGCAGAAATTTTGATTAATAACTTATTGCCACAAAAATGTGTTGTATAATGCATTTTTTGAAAAATTAATTTTATATTCCGTAAAAAATGTATTCTGTCATTGATTTAAATCAATAATCCTGATATTTTTTGAGCCGTAGAAAAACCACGGTATACATCTCTCTATAATGGTCATTAACCTATTCTTTGGAAGATTACCACACCCGTCAAGGCTTGTATGTAACTTACTTTATTAATGGCTATTATTATAGGCTCGTTGCATAAGTAATATTAACCAATCAAAGAGTTTACCCCTTACTCATTAAAAAAAAAAAAATAAGGGTGGGAATAACCGTTTAATACTCTTAAGACTCGAAAACTTTTCAAAATGTTTGATAAATTTCAAATTCATACTCTTTCTCCTATCGTACAGGAGACAGATAGAGTAGATAGAGAGACTTTATTCAACAACAAAGTTTTCAGATCATTATTGATAAAATAGGTTTTCATTGTATGTATAAAATTGCCCAATAATTCATAAAAGAGATTACTTTTAACTTCCAACCTTAAAAAAAGACAATAAAAGAAAAGATATGTAAGATAAATTTTTTTTAATATATAACATATTAATTGAAGCCTGCTATATTCGTTATTTCCATGTAAGAATAATATTGTTAAATAACAATTAAAGCCTGAAAAGCTCTCTTTCCTCCAATGTTTCTCTCATTCTTGATATAAAATTTCTGATACCTCTTCATACTCCTCACAAACGGGCTAGGACCTAGATCTATAGTTTAAAACCTTCCCTAGGATAACACGAATGTACCCTGAAAATTTGAAAACGATCGGTCGGATGGTTCTCGTGTGATGCTTTGATACCTCCCTCATACCTTCCCATAAGGGGGCTATGGCCTCCATCTATAGGTTAAAATCTTCCCTGGGATAACACGAATGTCTCCTGAAAATTTTAAAGCATGAGGTTGGGTTTTGCGCGAGCTGTGATACCTTCTCCATTATTTCGAAAATTATCAAGTTTAGTAGAAAGCGCTGATTGGTGTCATCAGGTCATTTTTGGTCCTCTATTAGAATACAACATTTGTTTTGCTCGATTTCGTACTAACGTTACGAGCGCGCGAGCGCTCACACACTCAATTTTTTTAATAGTATAGTTACACTTATGATTAGAATATCTTTCAAAAGAGCTGATAATTTATAAAAAAATATAAATGAAAGCAATGATGGGGCCTTTCGTAGTCCTTTCATAGAGGGGAATTTTGTTTTTCTTTTAGTATCTATTTTGTTTTTTTAGGAGGTCAATAAACACAAGAAGTTACAAATCATCTTTTACCAATTACATCATTATTTATTGGTACCTAACAATGACTGACAACCAATTTTTTTATCTTAAAAACTCCTCCCGAGTTTTTAAATTTGCTTAAAGATTAGGACCATTCGGATTTTTTAATATTTATGAAATAGGGGAAGTTCCGTCTGTCTTCAAAAAAAGTGTTATAGTCATGATACCAAATATAAGCAGGGTCAGATAAATGTGAAGAATACAGAACAATTAGTTTAACTAGTCATGCATCAAAAATCTTAACTAGAATTCTATACAGAAGAATTGAGAGGAGAGTGGAAGAAGTGTTAGGAGAAGACCAATTTGGTTTCAGGAAAAGTATAGGGACAAGGGAAGCAATTTTAGGCCTCAGATTAATAGTAGAAGGAAGATTAAAGAAAAACAACCCGACATACTTGGCGTTTATAGACCTAGAAAAAGCATTCCATAACGTAGATTGGAATAGAATATTCAGCATTTAAAAAAAATTAGGGTTCAAATACAGAGATTGAAGAACAATTGCTAACATTTACAGGAACCAAACAGCAATAGTAATAATTAAAGAACACAAGAAAGAAGCCGTAATAAGAAAGGGAGTCCGACAAGGATGTTCCCTATCTCCGTTACTTTTTAATTTTTACATGGAACTAGCAGTTAATGATGTTAAAGAACAATTTAGATTCGGAGTAACAGTACAAGGTGAAAAGATAAAGATGCTACGATTTGCTGATGATATAGTAATTCTAGCCGAAAGTAAAAAGGATTTAGAAGAAACAATGAATGGCGTATATGAATAAAAATTTCTTTTAATTTGTCTTCATAAGTTAACGGTAAATTAAATTTAACTACCATATATTAACCTTAATTTACTGTTGATATTACCAGAAAATTAAACGAACTAATTTTTTTCACCTTTTACTTATCATTTTCTTTTAGGTAGGTAATTTTATATTTTTCATTTTATTTTACGTTTAATATGCACGAAAACCCCGTTTAAGTGCCCGTATGAAAAAACCGGTTTGAATGAAACATAAATTTAATGTTCCAGCTACATTAATTAGAATATAAAAAATTAGAACAAACTTACCGGAAGAATTTTCTTTATATAATAAAACGGATTACCAAATCTAAATAAACACCAGGGGTTACCAATACTAAATCGACCACTCGTTCGACTAACGGTCCAAAATTAAAAAAATAAAGAAAAACAATGAATTAAAAAAAATAATGAATTGAGAGCTTCCTAAGTTATTTGAATCTGATAAAAAAATTACAATTTGAAACGGTTTACTGTAAAGTAAATTTCAAAGAAAACATCGGATTCAGGCGAGTTAAATTTGAATTCAATGGGGTAGAAAATCCAGGAAAGAAGGTATTCAGCGAAGAAGAGCAGGGGAAAAATTAAACAAACAAAAAACATATCAAGATATTATTAGCGATAATCTGGCACGATACGGGAGAGATGGTAGCCTTAGATCACATGGTAAAAGAACGATGGTACATTCAAGCACAGAATAACAACTATAACAATTTTAGGTGTATGATATTCAAGATTTCTTGACTTCTGGAACTGACTTTCCTCTTGGTTGTGATAAATGTTTGAAAATATTATCTAGTAGATTATCTACAGCATAGATAATCTTCCTTCACTGTAAATCATTAATATTGTTGATATTTTGTGTTTGTCTGAACCGTAGCTCAATGCCCCAGTTAACATTTTGTTAACGTTCTTTGATGACTTCTGTTGTTATTTCTTAAATGTTATAAAACAAAAGCGTTAAGGTTAGGTTAGTGAGTGTATATCTATAATTTGTAAAACAAGTATCTGAGAAACATTGTGCTATTGATTTATCAGAGTTGTGGATTTTTATTTCTATTAACTACATCCCTTTACTTTGATCATTAGCTGTGTACATTTTAAATCAACATTAGATATACGTATAATTTGTTAGAAGGTTTTAGTATCATTCTCAAAGATAGATAAGATAAGTTTGGATATTACTTAATTAAAGATGGGTTACGCTAATATTAGAGTCAGTTCACAAAATTAACGTGTACGGGAGCGTTTTGATTACTTTTAATTATTTCTCATGAAAGATTAGAATACTCGGTTGACGTACAAAGAGGAGATGAGTTGGACTGGCGACTGGCTTTATGCTATCTGCGACGACCCTATCGCGGTACACTATCCCCTCCATTCTAAGCAGTGCCAACACTACCTCAGATATCCTGGTACAAATACTGCGCATCTATGCGTTTTTGTTTTCTACACAAGAAGACTAAATTTTCGTTATATTATTTTTTTCATCAGCAACATTATAAGAAACAATGTTTCTTAGTTGTCATGCTCAAATTTTTTCGACCTTAAATTGATCGTAACTCAAGAACGACTCAACGAATCTTCGTCTAATTTCAACTTCAGTTGTAGTACTACAGGATATTTAAAACTCGATGAAATTGATTTAGTACTTTTGGAGATTTTCGAAGTACAATATTTAAACGTAGGCATACATATAAGGAAACCCTAATTTTAAGTGATTGGTATTTCGTACTTTTCATACTTTTTACTTGTTACTAGTAACAAGTAAAAAGACGGCAGGGAACGTATTTTATATTCTAAAACTACCTTTTCACTGCTTAAAAATAATATCAATGTTCTTTTTCACCTTAAAAGACGTAAAGAGAAAATTCATTTTCCCCCCTCAGTCCCATCATGCGACCAAAAGTAATACCGTATATTTTTTTAGAAAAGTCGGCAAAATTCGTTAAACAGACTGGATGAAAATAAATTTAATATTTTAAGAAAATCTTGCAATAAATCAATAAATTAATAAGGTCGATTTAATTTATAAATTTTAATATTTTTATAACAGTTAAAACAAATGAAGGGATAGTGGAGAGAAAAAGAACAGGAGGAAGTGAAAAGTTAGGGGAAAATTAAAAAAGGTGGGGGATAAAAGAAGTTTGAAAAATTGTGGGTTAAGGTTATAGAGAGAGTATTTAACGGGTTGTTTTATAATAAAGTTAAATATATATAGGTATAATAATTTAAGTGTAATAGTTTACCGATTAAAAAGAGGGTAAGCTAATTAAAAAGATTGTTCGCTACTAACAGTAGCAGTAATATCGTTACTAGTAACAAGTAACAAGTAAAAAGACGGCAGGGAACGTATTTTATATTCTAAACTACCTCATTTCACCACTTAAAAATAATATCAACGTTCTTTCTACCCTTAAACTCCCCCCCCCCTTATTCTAACGGCGTACTTCAATCCCCACCATATATACCTCCTGTATTCCCCTCCATCCATTCCCCTTCAACAGAATTCCCCGTCGACTTCATCACCCCTCTTCTACAGCAAAGCATTCCCCTTTCACAATCCCGACACCCCTACCATTTCTTTTATTCATTCATTCTCGGCTCGTCGACGTCATTGTGGAATTTTAAAGAGCAATTTGCAAAAAAGAGATGAGAGCGTAAGTTTGTTTTTCTTCGAGTTCATGACCTACCCCTACTAGATCAGTGTTCTGCGTAATTTATGATGAAAAAGAACGTGCGGTGAGGGAAGAAACTTTTTAAGTAGCTTTAAATTACTCACTGTTTTTACATGCTAAGATTTCCACCGACAGAACAAGTGGCTTATATTCTTCATTTAAAAAACATCGTTTGTACGCTTTTTTTTCTCGCGTTTTATTTTAAGTTAGTTAATTTTAATAGAAACCGTTTTCGTCTTTTAAACTTTTCTAATTGCCGTCAAATTTTTTTTTTATGCTGCTAACTAAATACAGAATTGACATTTAAAGAGAAATTTAATACAACGTTAATGGAACGTGGTGAATTTACAACCTAATATCGACTAATTATTATTTTTTAAATGTTTATCTTAATTAATTTACTTAGTTAAAGGTGTAATATAAAATAGGTTTGTTAAAATTTAACTAAATATGATTATAAATAAAAGTAAAATAGATAATTATATATTATTAAAGAAAACATATTATGAATAAGTATTTACGTATATAAATATTTTAAAATAGAATTACAAGTTAGTAATATTATATATATATGCCAAGATTTTATCGATTATTTCATTAAAAAAAAAAACACAATAAATAACACATCGGCTATATTAATTTTATTTAATTAAATTTAACATATTTCATCTATGTATATTTTGATTTCAAATCATAATAATATCATGGTTGTGTACCTTCTCATTTTTCTGTTTTTAGCCTCCGGAACCACCGTCAAGTATTATTCCAGAGGAAATGAGGATATATATGAATGTAAATGAAGTACATTCTTGTACAGCCTCAGGTCGACCATTCCTCTCTCTTTTTCCTGTTTAGCCTCCGATAACTACAGTTTCGATAATTCTTCAGAGGATGAATGAGGATGATATGTATGAGTGTAAATGAAGAAGTGTAGTCTTGTACATTCTCAGTTCGACCGTTCCTGAGATGTGTGGTTAATTGAAACCCAACCACCAAAGAACACCGGGATCCACGATCTAGTATTCAATTCCGTGTAAAAATAACTGGCTTTACTAGGACTTGAACGCTGTAACTCTCGACTTTCCAAATCAGCTGATTTGGGAAGACGCTTTAACCACTAGACCAAACCGATGGGTTAGGTCGACCAATCCTGAGATGTGTGGTTAATTAAAACCCAACCACCAAAGAACACGATCTAGTATTCAAATGGTTATGTGCCCTAGGGCAGGTGCCTTGCACCATATCCGTCTTCATTTGTATATAAAATTATAAGTCTTTGATAATTTCAATTTCTCTTTAATTATCTTTAATTTTTTATCTTTTCTAGCATTTGTGTGCGCGTTGCCATCTTCATTTGATATTTCTAGAGGTGATTTAATCAGTCTTTCTTGTCTTTAATATATTCTAATCACTTATTATTCCTATTAAAAATTTTTCTGATTAGTTTTTATTCTCGTTAACTATTATCATAAATTTTTTATTTTTCATCTCAATTTAATCTTCTCCAATTTTATTCATTTCTATATTTTACTTGTCTCACGGTTTCTTTATTTATGACGACATGTTTTGTATCGGTGCAGGAATACATTCCTATTATATTATTTTACGAGATGTTCCTTCAACTCTATTTTCATTTTACAATATATAGAGTGGTTTTTATAATTAAATGTTTTCGTAACCATCGACTATTCTGGTTCATTTATTATTTTTACTTTTTTTTATCTTCTGTTAAAATCGTACCTAAGTATATGTATTAATTTTTTTTTTGTGCAGATATTTAGTAGTTTATTATTTTCTATCTTCATTATTTAGTTTTCTTAACAGCCATGTTAATATTGAAGAATCTATAGTAAATTTTGAAATTATCTGTTTATTTTCTTAAAGTAAAAATTTCATCTGCTAATCTAATACGATCTATTTTCTTACTTCCCAAGCTGATTTATTCATTTTTCAATCTCTTTTGATTATATACTTATGATACATAACAAATAAAACTGCAGATGTTGATGTACCCAAAGTAAAATTATATAATTCCCTTGTTTATCATTGCAAATGGTTGAAATCAGCAACATTAATACTATTCCGCAAATAATATAATTAAAAAGCCTTTATTAAAAAAAAAAAAAAAAAATTATACAAGAAAGAAAAAACAACTGTCATTAACATTTTAATAAAAAGAGATTTCATAAAATAGCAGCTGGTTATTAACACAAATGAGAGTTATTGCATTAGCATACAGTTTATATCAACTAATCAATCACTCCTTATATAATCTCATTACAAAAGGTAAAATTTAATCTTTTTTTTTTGTCTTCAGTTATTTGACTGGTTTGATGCAGCTCTCCAAGATTCCCTATCTAGTGCTAGTGTATACACTCTACATCCTACATTCCTAAAAATTTGTTTTACATATTCCAAACGTGGCCTGCCTACACAATTTTTCCCTTCTACCTGTCCTTCCAATATTAAAGCGACTATTCCAGGATGCCTTAGTATGTGGCCTATAAGTCTGTCTCTTCTTTTAACTATATTTTTCCAAATGCTTCTTTCTTCATCTATTTGCCGCAATACCTCTTCATTTGTCACTTTATCCACCCGTCTGATTTTTAACATTCTCCTATAGCACCGCATTTCAAAAGCTTCTAATCTTTTCTTCTCAGATACTCCGATCGTCCAAGTTTCACTTCCATATAAAGTGACACTCCAAACATACACTTTCAAAAATCTTTTCCTGACATTTAAATTAATTTCAAATGTAAACAAAAAACTATTTCTTACTGAAGGCTCGTTTCGCTTGTGCTATTCGGCATTTTATATCGCTCCTGCTTCGTCCATCTTTAGTAATTCTACTTCCCAAATAACAAAATTCTTCTACCTCCATAATCTTTTCTCCTCCTATTTTCACATTCAGTGGTCCATCTTTGTTATTTCTACTACATTTCATTACTTTTTTATTGTTCTTGTTTATTTTCTTGTTTATATTAATAAAATTTAATCAACGTTATTAAAGAATCAATGCAAAAAAATAAAGGATGCACACAAGGAATTGGATACATTAAAATTTCTTTTTTTTAAATGATTACACATGTTATTTGTGATTTGTTTAATAATTTTCATAAATTAAGTATTTACCTTTAACAGAAAAATGTTAATTTTATAACAATATTAGGTTAACGGCTGAGTTAAACATTTAATTTGAAATCTCATTCCGAATATTGTTAAAAAATTATTGGTTATAAAAGAATAAGTACGACAAATTAATTTAAGAAAAGATAGAAAAAAATTTACTGTGATACTGAATAAAAATAAACTTTCTTAACGTGAATATTGTTTGTTCTATTTTTATTCTTATTATCTTTTTCTTTTTTTTTTTTTTAAATTATGAGGTCGCAGTGGATCGCTTTAGTCAACTCTGGTTCGTATTTTCTTTTCATTCAATACTTCTTCATTCTGTCAGATCTTACTTTTTTTAGTTGTTCTGAACAAACCCTCGTTGTTGTTTTCTTTTCTTTAATTTTAAATCTGGAGTTTACATTTTTTAGTATTTTTATATTGTCAGTTTTGTTTCGTAAATCTTCTATTGTGATTTCTAGTTCGTGCATATCTTATTTAATTTCGGTTATCCATGTCGGTGTTTTGGACATTTTCCAGTATTTCTCGACCGGTTTCCTGACGAGCCTGTTCGATTCTGTTCTTATTATGCGTCCAAAAAAGGAGATTCTTTTTTTCTAAAGTAGTCCAGAGCTAGTTCTACGTCTTTATGTACCTCCTGGTTTGGTATGAGTCTCCATTCTCCCCCATCAGTAAGTCGTCTTTTATTTATGCATGTTCTTAGAATTCTTCCTTCTATTCTTTGCACCTCTGCTGAATAGGAAATGTTGGATTTTAGTTTGAAGAGTGTTTCGCTTCTATATGATATTATAGGTCTGATTATAGTTTTGTAATGTCTGAGTTTGGTATTTATTGAGATGCATGTTTTATTATATGTTGTTTTGATTATATTTTGTGCATAAATGAGCTTTTGTGATCTTTCTTTCCAGTTTATTTTTTCTTTGAGGTCATGTATGATATTTTCTCTTAAATATTTAAACCGTTCAACTAGCTCGACTATGTGTCCGTTTATAATTACGTGGTTCAATAAAAGGGGATTTATGGCCATTATTCTAGTCTTTTCATATGATATTCTTAGGCCTATTTTTACTGCTAGTTCTTCCAATGTAGTTACTTGGATTCTTCTGCTATGTTATTGGCTAGAAACGCTAGGTCATTTGCAAATCATAGACGGTTTACTTTGATATGGTTTACGTGTTTCCTTGGTTCAATTGTTACGTGTGGTGGAACTTTTTCTGTACCACTCTCTCATTACATATTCTAGGGCACAGTTGAAGAGCAGTGGGGATAGTCCATCTCCTTGTCTTAAATCTGTTTTATTATATTTTTTATTAAAAATAAATGGAATAAAATTTCACCTAAGTGAAAATATATATATATGTATTGGGGACTACAAATAAAAAACAACAAATTGATCGTTGTTGAAGAATTATTAAGAGTTTCTATTGAAAATAAAATTTTTCGTAATATATACTTACAATGAGCTCAAGTCAACTTCCAAAGTGGAAAATACATGTAGTAATCAATCCTTCTCTATTTATAACGGTCTTGAATATTAATTCAAGGTAAAATATACGGTGATCTCTTATTTTGTTTTACGTAATACTCTTAGAGTTTCTATATAAAACAACTTTTGTTACTTTGCAACTTGATAATAATTGTTGAATAATTTTTTAATTTAAGATAAAAAGTATGGTGATCACTTATAAATTTGTTTTAAAAAAAAGATAATTTTTTTTTGTCTGGGTAAAGTTAAACTGAAAAAACTGAATGTTTTATAGAATAAAAAACTGAATATTCTATTTATTCTATTTTATAGAATAAAAAACTGAATGTTTTATAGAATAAAAATTACCTCTTGAAAATATAGTTGTATAATTTTATTTATCATTTATTTAGTATTAAATTTTATAATATAATTTTAATATAAATTATGGAGTTCCTCAAAGCAGCATATTAAGCCCAATTTTATTTACGCACTATTATTTTTATTTTGAGTTCTTATTTTTTTTAGGGTAAAAAACTCCTACGCGTTATCATCGACCGGATTTTTTTTAATAAAAAAAAAGAAAAAGAATTAAAGCTAATCTAAAAGATAAATAAAACTTACAACTAATATCACAGATAAAAGTTTAAAATAAAACCAAAAGTAAATAGGATTTAACAAAGTCCGATATGAGTGTAAAGGGTCCATTCTCGGATAACAAAAAGGAAAACTAAAAACATAAAAGCTCTTATAAAAACATAAAAGTTCTTATTGTCGTTATAAGAGAAATAAAATAAATATTTACTGGATACTCTGGCAGCGATTAATGACCTAGTAAAAAAAATTAATTAACATAAAACTTAGTCATAAATTTTAGAAACCAGGAAAAATTTAGGTAAAAAGGTATATTTTGGGGAGAGATTGTTTTTTTAACTTTTATATTTTGTTTACTGAAGACAATTTAACTCGTTTAAATAGATTAACTCATTTTTTTTACATTTTAAAGTTTTTTTTTAAATCTTGTGATTGAAAACAAAACAAAAAAAATTACATGAGGAGTGCAATGAAAGAGAACTATAAAAATAAACTTATAGTATTTATGCTTGATTTAGACTTAAAATCAGTTGTAAAAAATCACTATAATATGATAAAATTAATTCGCTAAAATAAAGATTTATTAACAATCTGAATTAGTGCGATATAAATGATTACTCTAATTAAAATTACTGTAGAGGACTACCAATGTTTCTAGAATATCTCTAGAAAATAAAACAATTTTCATGAGCTTTGAAAGCAATTTTTTCCCGTTTCTCAAATTCATGAATATAAATGATTCATTTCTTTTATGGTATTATAAAATGAAGAATAATAAAATTAAATAATTAATTTTAAAACTATTATAATAACATGACGTTGCCATTAAATAATATTTATTAATCAGTGATATAAATTTGTAATTTTCATAAATGATAATACGTTAATATAAATTTTGGTTATATTTTATTATTTTGAATAATGCTATAAAGAAATCAATACAAATTTTACAATTTTTTTTATTACAATAGTATTATAATTGAGATATATTAAAAAATTAAAACTCAAGCTTGGCGAACAAATTAAAACGAGCGCCACTTCGATAAAATATAAATCAGAAAATCCAGCATTATACTTATTTGTTTCACTGTCATTAATAAATTTTGTAATGCAGTTAATCTTTAAAAATAAAAAAAAAAACTTCTTATTGCACGTATAACTTATCAATAATTCCAAAAGTTACAACATTTTTTTTTATACAGAAATTCTAAGAGTATTACGTAAAACAAAATGATAAGAAACCACCATACTTTTTACCTTATATTAATATTCAAGACCGTTATAAATAGAGGATTGGTAAGTTCATATATTTTCCGCTTTAGAAGTTGATTTGAGCTCGCTGTAAGTATATATTACGAAACATTTTATTTTTAACAGGAAATCTTAATAATTATGTATCCAAACTTTAAATTACTTGAAAAGTTGTTACTGGATACGGTTATGAAATGTTTAAAAAAAGTTTCTAAGTTAGTTATAGCATATACTGTTATCTTTAAATAAGTAAAAAGGACAACAGCATTAATTAGAGGTAGAATTGGACGAAGAGCGGCGGTATAACAGTACAGTTGGCAGCACTGGTTCTATACTATGTACCGTGTTGTAAGTAGACAAAGAGTGGTAAAACAAAGGGCAGAAGACTGAGATTAACAATAAACTCCGACAATGCTAACAAAAGAGAATACGAGTTAGTTAAGTTGAAACAAAAGAGCAAAGTTTGCTGGATTATTGTGTGAAACCCCTTTTCTCACAAAGCACTGACGAGTAAGTACCACATCCCCAAATGGCCGACGACATTATAAGGTATACGATGAAGTAATGTCACTTGTCCCCTTTTTGTTAAGGATTTATCATATTTAAAATTTATTCTGTTTTAACTTACTTTTTAAGTTAAATTCATCATGAATAGAATTATTTAATTTAAAAAAAAACACTTTAATTAATAAAATATTTAAGATAACTCTGATTCATAGCATCAAATATATTATTTAAAAATAAAAATCCTAAAGTTAAACTGAAAAAGAGTGTATTAGAGTTATTTTACTTATAATTTATTTAGTGTTAAATTTTAATTTAATATAAATTGTGGTGTTCCTCAAGGCAGCACATTAAGCCCAATTTTATTTACGCACTAGAAGCCGACCACTCGGAGTATAATTTTGGTATAAATAAAACAAAACTTTGGAAGGAATTTCGAGAATAATAAAAAAAATACATAAATAACCGGTTCGACATATCTGAGATCCTGCATATTCATCGAAATAACATCCAAAAGTTGAAAGCTATAATTAATAAACATAAGTTCGCACTTGTAACTTTAGATAAACATATTAAACTTTAATACTAAACGGTAAAAATATTTCCTAACTAGAGAAAAAAAATTCTTTGGAATGCCTTTGGATAGAGGTCTCACCCATCTTTTATACATAATTTCATAGCTATAATCATAATTTCATACAAATAATTTTTATATAAATTTTATTGTTAATTGTACTTAAAGACTTTTAACATTACTAAAGTTTCTAATATAGTAGGTTAAGTTTGGTTAGATTATAAATTATTAATTTTCTTATTTCAATGTAGCGTTTCAATGGCGCCATGTAAGAACTAACTACATACGTAGATCGCCTACTACATTAATACCGAATTTTCTTTCATTACCAAATTTATCCTAAAACAAAAATATTTCAAAATGGTTATTTATTTAAAATTTTCGATAAAATAGAATCTAAAAAATAATTTGAAGCAGAAACAATTAATTGATAGAGTTGATTTTCTTCTTTTTTTTTAATAATAGAAAATTTATGGAATTGTTTCAGCCTATATGAAATCGTATATAAATTTATATATAAAATATGAATTTCAAAGTAAAAGTGAACGTGATATAAGCAAACATTTTTTTAATGTAAATTTCTAGATTCCTTTTTATCTTTTATACAGTACATTGAGCTATCATAAAAGAGAAAAGGTCTCGAGGGTATATTACCCTGATGTATAAAGTCGTTCTGAAAAAGATGAATTATATTTAACTAAGATTTATTTACGTATTTTTTTAAACAATTTAACGTAATTTTTTTATGTAAAGTCTTATAATTATATCCTTATAAATTCAACGATTACTGAATTTTATTAAAGTTATTATTATATTTTTTAGTTTTAAAATATAATCTGTCGAACTGAAATTTTTACATAAATAATACTTTTTTTTTTTTAAGTAGAAAGTTCAAAATTATTTTGTCAATATTATTTTCCCTACATATACGTATATATATTATCTATATAAAAAATATTATAACAAGTTTTTAAGAAAAAGTAATAGATATCAGATTTGTTTTTACTTGTCGTAGAAAAAAAAATTGTTATGTACAAGTTATTGTCCAATAAAGTTGTGATTTACAAAGCTATCCAACGACTAATCTGGACAAATGATGTGGAGTTGTGGGGGTTAACATGTAATACTAACTTAGATATCATACAACGCTTCCAAAACAAGGCAACGAGAACAACTGCGAAGACGCCGTCGTTCATACGGAACGATGAGATTCAGGAATATCTGGAGCTTCCGACAGATCCTGAAGTTGTGAGACAGCACAGTGTTAAAATACCAAGTCTAGAAAATCACGTCAACCACTTAGCGATCAATCTGCATGATAACAGCGGGGACATCCGAAGGTTCAAACGTCTCCATTTGCTTGACTTCGAAGATACTGAATGAAAGTTTGCAGATAGTATCAGCAAATCTAGTACTGTTATTTTTGTTTCTTTACTTTTTTGTTCAAAGTTAGAAGTTGTAAACAGAAAAGTCTATTCTTGTCAATTGCTGTATATTTATGTGTTTACTGACCCGCTATCGCTTGATTATTTTTTGTTTTTATTGACTATTTATTTGTTTATTGTTTATTTCTTTGGACTATGAAGTGAAGTATATTCTTTTACTAACGTTGGTTCTTTACTTGGAACCAACGTTGGAACGATTTACTTATGACTCCAGTTGAGGAGCCGATTGGAGATCCATTTAAGGAGCAGATAATACTAGCAGTGGATCCAAAAAAATGTACAACCAATTAAAATATAGATTATTATTAAAACGATTCTGAAAGTTACTCTGAAATTACATTTTGGGTTTCCGGCTTTTTTGGACACTTTTGGTCCACTCGATTGCAATCAAAAGGAGAGGTGCACAAATAAATGTTACAACAGTCCTAAATCCAAAATTTCAACATCCTACGGCTAACCGATTTTGAATTTCGCGAGATACATACGTACGTACAAACGTCATCTTAGCGACTTGAAAATGTTACTAAAATGTGTTGTCACAGGAGCAAACCTGTATGCAAAATTTCAGAGCAAACAGATAAGCGGAGTGCTTCAAAATTCGACTGAAAAGTTCCGTACCATGAATCTCACACACATAGTCTAAGAGCGAGTTAATATGAGTGGGAAAAGAAAATTATACTGTATATATACCGTAAAATTTACTATACCGTATATATACTGTCTTCAACAAGTAGCATATTATAGCTCCGCGCTAGCTAGGCAACCATCGCCTAGATCAGATCTTTTCCAATTCTGCTTGGAAAAAATATATACCTACGTACATACTTACGCCGAAACAAGTCAAAATGAATTCAGGGATGGTCGAAATTTGTATTTCCGTTGAAATCTAAAAACCGAAAGTTTTCGCGATCACAGTACTTATTTTACTTCGTACAAGGAATTAAAAAAAATTATGTATAAAACATCTCAATTATTTCTATTCTTTTTAATAAAATATGAAAAGTATTCCTGATTTCATAGCGACTTATTTAAAAATTAAAAAACTAATAAATAAAACTATACAAAATATTACGAAGTTCAGAGCAAGAAGGCAGACTTTTGGTTAATTTCATTTGGTTTTAATATTTTTTTTTTAATTTGGTTTAATATTGCTAAAAATAGATATTGCCAATAACGAAACGTCAACGTTCCAAATTTCCAGCATTATAACGAACCAGATTACTAATTTCCCCTGCTCAAATTTTTTTGACCTTAAATTCTGTGTAATTGAAGAATAACTTAACCAATATTCATCAAATTTTCACTTGCACAACTTCAGGTATATTTCTATAGCATATATAAATTTCAATAAAGTTTATTAAGTAGTTTTGGAAATTTTTGAGCCACAAAACTTTATAAAAAGGTATATATATGTTAATCTCAATGTAAGTGAGTGGTATTTTCATACTTCTCATACCACAAAACCCTAAAGAAAATCTATTTTTATTCCCCTCGCTCGAATCACGATGTGATCAAAAGTAGTACCATACTTTTCTTTGAAAAGTTGGTAGTATGAAGCTTAAAGTCTACAAATTGAAATAGTAATGATTTAAAGAACAGCTGGTATTAGTAAAGATAAGTTCTTTTTGCATTTTTATTAATTTTCGATAAGCTAAATTACTATTATTATTACAACCTCCAGACTAATTGGAAATTTAATTACCATCTCAACTGATTTATTTTTTAAAAAATAATCTATTATCTTTAATTTACATGAAATTATATAAATATTTCATTAAAATTTTTAAGTATTACCTATAAAATCAAACCAGACGTTAATTCAAATGCATAAAGAAATTTGTAAGATTTTAGTCAAGGCATAGTAGATATACCAGGTATATAGATATAACAACTATCAAATAAGATTAGATTTTAACCGCCATTAAGAATTTCCCATTTAACTTCAGCCAATCAGAGAGGATATTTTTTCTCTTTTCCCTCCCATCTGGTGATAATCACTGTTCTATCAAGGCTAATTTTCATAGTCACTCACATTCATGAATTTTCCAACTAATCAGAATGTATGACTTCCCCTCACCCATTAACGATTAATCAGATTTAATTCCCGAGATATCTATCTGTCAATGTTTCCCTCAGCCAATCACAGAGCAGAATTTTCTCTCATTTGTACAAACAGTCTCTACCTTTTCCAGTACTGTTATTTACAGAAATAAATTATTTTATTTGTAATTAATTAACTAATTAGAATAAATATGTATGAATTGAAAATGGATTGTATCTATTAACTTAATTAAGAGTGTTCAAAATTTTTGTTTTTAATTACTTTACATTATTAATAAGTGTGTGATACATTTTTACATTAATATCATCTTACTCGAGATAAAAGTCAATTTCCAATTTTTTTAAAATGCAATATTTAAAAAAAAGTCAATTTTATAAATTTAAAATTACTTAAATTTGCATTACAAGCTTCTTTACGTGAGCAGTAAGCGGTTATACTTAATAACAATGCTATAAATGTCCGGTTTGATTTTTTCCCCTGGAAGAACTAAAGTCTTAATTTTTTTGATTTGAAGAACTATTTTATCATTTTACTACGAAAAGAAGACATTTACCATAAAATTTGAATAACTGTTGTCTTGAATCATTTGTTTCTTATCTTTAATGTTAACCTACTTTTCTTTAAAATCAATTAATAATCAAACGAACAGTGACATCAAATAAAGTGATAATTATGATCTTTCCGAATTATTTATCTGATTGATTTTTTCGTTTTACGTTCAAGTGTAGAAAACTGATCCATAATTAACAAGCGATTGTCTTTAGGGGATGGAATAAATATTAGATGAATAAAATAATAAATGACTGACCACTAGGAAGAAAACTTATTTCTGTTAAGGGGGAAAATTCTAATCTTGGAATTAATAATGGAAAATAACCACATGAAAAACTTTATCTTGTGTTTTGGAGTGATGTAGAAAAGTGATAAAATACTGCTCTCTGATTGGTTGAAGGGAAAAAAGGAAACGCAAATGATTGATGAGGTTAAGTACGCTTAACAGGTGGCCAATCTGGTAAAAGATTCTGAGAAAAATTTCTTAATTTGGAAATTTTAAGTAATTTAATACATCAAGAATAATAACACTACTACAAAAAAAGCTTATCTAACATGTAAGTAGTAATACACCTTTCCTAATACCAGCTGTTCTTTGAATTGTTTACTAGTTTAATTAGTAGATCTCGAGCAATGTTTTTAGTTTTATTTGTTAATTTTTTTTTTAAATAAGTCGTTATCATACCAGGAGTACATTTCCTACTTTTTTAGAAAAATAAGAAATAATTTAGATTTTTTAATTTTTTTTTTTTTTTTTAATTGTAGTTTTTAAGATAATAATTATTATATTTTCTACTAAGAACATTATAATTTCTATGTTGAATAATGTTTACCTTTCTTAACTTCATTCTTCTATTATATGTTGACTCGTTTTGGAATAACTCCATTGTCAAAATTTATTGTACTGGTACTTTTAAATTTCTGTTAGTCTTTATATGACATTTAGTCTTAGTTTTGACGTCATGAATTATCTGGCCTTTTTGTTTATTTATTATTAACGGTTGTACTTATCTTTTCATTTTATTTATCTATTTCCTGTTTTTAGTACATTGAGGTTCTTGAAAAGGACATCCGCTTGATTGTAGATCTGTTCATTTATGATCGTTTTATTGTTACATTTTAATTTAAAGATTTCTAAATCTTCAGTATTCTTCCATTAGTACAATTGCGAATAAATTTCAATGATTCTTCCATTTTCATTGGGGTATGTCCTTGTTTATTAGATCCGTTGCATAATTAAAATCACTTTAGTGATTTTTAAAAAATCTCATGTGTTCCTAATATATCTTAATTTTAATTTTCTTCCCGTCTATCCAATGTATGTTACACTGCATTTAAATTTTATTTTGTAAATAATTTCTGTTATAAATATCTTTTTCTTCTATTTACTATTAACAATTTTTTTTAGCGTATTTTTTGTATTCATAGCCATTTTTATATTATATTTACTAAAGAATTGTTTAATTGGGTAAATTTCTTTCCCAGTAAAAGTTTATTCCATTTAAAGGTTTCTTTATTTTTTTAATTTCATTTCTTTTGTTTCTATTTTTACGCATTTTTCTGATAGTTTCTTTTTTATACGCATTATCTTTTGCTATATGAAAAATAATGTTTAACTCGTTTTTTTTACATGCTGCTTTCTTCAGTGATAATTTACGTATTCTATCATTTGTTTAAAATACACTAATTTACGCTCCACTGGGTGATTCGAGTCGTAAGCTATGATATTGTCTGTATAAGTTTATTTTCTGTTTATTTGAAAATCTAGATTATTATTAATAGTTTTTTATTGTTAGGTCTAAAAAATTAATAGTTTCGTCCTTCTCACCATAACATGGTGAAGAGAGACCAAATGACCATGTTATGGTGAGACCATGTTATGGTGAAGAGAGACCAAATTTCACCATGTTATGGTGAAATTTGTTTGTTCCTTCCGGAATTTTTTATTCATTATTATTTATTTATTTTTTAATTACTAATAGAGTGTCATCTATTCACTTAATTTATTCTAAGTAATTGAATTTTTTCATGATATCTGGTATATTTTCTTCTTCCATTCCGAAACGCGTTTACCTATAATAAAAGAATGACGCTAAGAAAGGTAAACAGTATTCAATATATAAGTTTTTTTTTTGTTTTTTAAAAATATTACAAATTAGGACAGATTATCTTAGAATGCGATTGAATTAATTAAAAGAATTACAAGTGCTACCACGTACAAGTATTATAAATGAATAATGAACTATTTTTAATTAGGTTTATATTTATAATATTTTTAAAATGTAAGTTTAATAATTTCCTAATTTCTTTGGAGAATGCAATATTTTTTCTCAATTAGGTTTCCCAAACTATAACAATTGTAAAACACAATAACAACAGAAAAAAAAAGTTTTGTAAATATAATTATGAAATTAAATCAAAATTATTATTTTGCATACTCTAAAATAAATCAGGGCTTAAACGAAAACAGAAATGTTGGGAAGGGAGAATTTTCAGAAATTTTGCAAAATTTCTGTTTAACATTCGATATTTAATTAATTTTTCTTTAAATTGGTAATTTTACAGTAATTTTAGTTTACAATAATCTAATTTGTGATGGAAATATATGTAAAATTAACGTCTTTTTTTTTATTAAAGTGCCAGGAATTCAAATGTCAAAAATCAATATTTGATATATTTATCATCTTTTATTATTTTAAACGAAAGAACTTTAAAAAAATGTACAAATAAATAAAGTTATTATCGAAAAATATTATTAATTAATAAATAAATTGAAAAATTACTCAAGGTCTTTTCTGTACGTAAAATAACATATTTTATTATATTTTACATATTATTAATAATGGCACAGATTTTACGTTAATATATAAAACAGCCTTGTAAGCCTAAATATGTGATTAATGGTTGTAATTAAAAGATGGAAGAAATGTTCTATTTTGTTATATGGTGACGTGACATGGGTAGCAGGTGTAAAGTATTCTGCTTAATTGTTTCAACTCAATTATACCCACAACTCGGCCTGGGTACAATTTCACCTCACAAATTTACCTTCCAAAAACTAAATATACCTTTTTTTTATACAAGTTTATATCAATTGTTATTGTAAGCTAAAATTATTTATTATGTAATTTTTTTGACATTTCTAGATTAATTTATATTCTGAAATACGTATAAATGTATTGAAATTTGGATGTAGGATGTAGAGGGTATACTGAAATGAAACGACTAGCACTAGATAGGGAATCTTGGAGAGCTGCATCAAACCAGTCAAATGACTGAAGACAAAAAAAAAAGTATTGAAATTGTCTATTTTTTTATTGCAGAAAAAAAAATAAAGAAAATTTCACTTAAATAACATTTTTAAATTGCATACATTTAGTATGAATTAAACATTTAAACTTAATACGAGGAATTTAAAATAAAATAATATAACTATAAAATAAAAATTAAAACCGTTTAAAAAATTAATAATACTACAAGCAACAAATAATTATATTTCTATTTATTAACTAAAGTAAAAGTATTTATAACAAATAACTATTTTTGAATTTGGTGCCGGCCAACACAAGTTAAATATAAAGTTAGTACCTCAACCGATCGCTAGGCGGCTAAACGGAACTCCCACATGTAAAATGGTATCTCAATATCATGATGATGGTTGCGTAGCCATTTTACCAGTTTTTGCAACATTCCAAGCGACAAAGGGATAGGAGATGTCGATCGCAGAATGCTACCTCTAATATTAAGCTGGGCTGTAACTGTTCACAAACTGCAGGGTGCAACTCTTGACAGGGCAGTGGTAGACTTCGACAAGAAAAATCTTTGCAAGTCGAGTTAAAGGTTTAGAGGGCATCGCCTTGTCTGATTTGGGTCCAAATAAGTTATTAATTAAGTAGACCACTTGATGAGAGAGCTGTGATAAAAATTATGAGGTTGTATAATCTATCCAAATTATAAGTTAGTTACATTATTGCGAGTAGACATTTGGACAAGGTTTGCGCGTATCCAGTTAAAAACAGGTGTTCTAATAAACTATAGAATATCATTTATTACAAAATTATAATATTTAGTTATCTTGGTACAGGATAGTGACGGTTGGGGGCTTGTTGTATGAATATTTATTTATTATTATTGCAAAATTAGAATTTATTATTGCATAATATAAATATAAATATAAATATTTATATTATAATTCTGTAATTAGGGATAATAGAGTTTTTACAATTTTATATAAATATTAAATGTAAGTGACTTAATATTTATATGGCCTTTAGAATAAAGTAGCCAATAAACAAAGAAAACAAAGAATTATTAAAAATTTCAAAGAATTATTTAAGGAAGAAAAATAGAGAAAGGTCATGAATATTTCCCACACAGACTAAGGTACGTTAATATGGGCTGTTATTAATATCATAGTCATACAGGAAAACAAACAGAACGCAACACTGTTCTGGTGCCAGCGGTCAATGGTTAAGAAAGTCGAGCCATTTTTTTGGTGTTTTCCTAAAATCATCATCGAATTTGGTTATAATTTACATGCTACCACTGCGAAAGTATACTCTTTTGATTGAAAAAAAAAACAAAATCGTTTTACTAACGTCGGAAATACATTAACGTAACATACATTAAAAAAAATAAACAACAATCGAATTTATAATTAATAACGACTGTAAAACTAACAAAATTTATACGAATAAAAGTAAATATTTCTCCAGGATGGGTTACATTTTGTTATACTTATTTTATCGTTGAAGTAAAGATGGTTGATAAAAAATATCAAAATCTATTTTGTAATAGCAGGAAAAGAGCCAAATGAAAAGCCGATATATCAAATAATATTAAGGAGGAATAATAATACTTATGTACAAAAAAATATGGGCTATACTCGGGATATGGTAAGAATTTATGTAAAATAATACAAAACAAGTTTGATTTGATAATTAATGGATATTCTTCGTAGTATTTATTTATTTTTTTTCATTTATGTATATATTTTTGGTAAAAATATACTTTTACTTTCCTAGAAAATATCGCTCGAATAGTTTTTTTAAAGGAAAAGAATGGTAATCATGTCAAAAATGAGTTATAGGACGTTTCTGCAAATTTTTACGTTTTAGGGTCCAACTAGTTCATAGGCAAAAAATATTTGTACGCATGTACGAGGTCTGTAAATAAAGTAAAGAGACTAGTTTTTTTGGCAACTGAAGTGGTAACACTGTAAAGTTACTAGTAAACATATGGTTATATGAACAACTGATTTATATTACGTAT